>NC_041391.1:31776998-31817493 GCF_002162155.2 Triticum dicoccoides
AAAACAAAATATACTTTTATAACACCTCTAGAATTATTGAAACTAAAATGATAGAAAATTTATGCAACTAAAATTATCAAAGTATTTTCTATTCAAAACATTAAAAGAAAAAAAAAATTTCATAAAGAATATTCTTTAGAAACTTTAATAGCAAAAAGAATTGTCATAAAGAATTTTTTTGTTAGAAACTAAAATAACAAAATATGTTTTTGAATATAATGATAAAACACAGTAATATCAAATAGCAGGAAAAAGAATCACTCAAAAATTTATTTTTATAGTAAAGCTATTCAAAAACTAGTGATTCACACAAATTGCCAAAAATTCAAATTTAAACTATTCAAATTAGAAAACAAATGGCACTAACAGAGAGTATATAATTTTTATTACCTAATAGCAAAAAGAATCACTGAAAAACTAGTAAGTATTTTGCTGTAAATAGAAACAGAAATAAAACAAATATAGCAAAAAAGAAAACAAAAAAAGTGACACCTAAAGGGCCACCACGGCCTGAATACAACTAGAAACCCAACAATGGCCAGGATTCAGGCCCGCAGTAGGCCCAGTAGGCCCATAGGCACATAGTGACAGATTAGGCCCGAAAGCCTGCAGTTGAGAGGAGCTCGAGAGGGTGGGCGCAACAGCGCTTATAAACCACTCTCGAGCTCTCTCAACTAGCAAGGTGGGACTAAACTTTTGTCGCGACGCGGGCAGCACAGGTCCTTTGGTCCCGGTTGGTGGCACCAACCAGGACTAAAGGGGGGCATTGATCCCGGTTGGTGCCACGAACCGGTACCAATGCCCCCCCTTTAATCCCGGTTGGTGCCACCAACCGAGACCAAAGGCCTCTGCTTCCCGCCCTTTGGGCTGCTGAAAAGAGACCTTTGGTCCCGGTTGGTGGCACCAACCGGGACTAAAGGGGGGCATTGGTCCCGGTTGCTGCCACGAACCGGAACCAATGCATCGTGTATATAAGTAAGACTTGTGAAAATTTCACTCCTCATCTCGCAGTTTCCGCCCCGACGACATCGACGCCGCCAGGCTGCCGCCCCCGTCCGCCGTCTCTGTCGCCCTACCCCGAGCTCGCTTTCGAGCACGCCGAGCGCCCTGCCCCGACCTTGCCGTCGCTGAGCCCTGCCCCGACCTCGCCGCGTGCTGCTCCAACCTCGCCGTCGCTCACGCCGAGCGCCCTGCCTCGACCTCGCTGTCGCTGAGCACTGCCCCGACCTTGCCGCGTGCTGCCCCGACCTCGCTGTCGCGCACGCTGATAACCCACAAGTATAGGGAATCGCAACAGTCTTCGAGGGTAGAGTATTCAACCCAAATTTATTGATTCGACACAAGGGGAGCCAAAGAATATCCTCAAGTATTAGTAGCTGAGTTGTCAATTCAACCACACCTGGAAACTTAGTATCTGCAGCAAAGTGTTTAGTAGCAAAGTAATATGATAGTGGTGGTAACGGTAACAAAAGTAAAGACAGCAAAAGTAATGTTTTTGGTATTTTGTAGTGATTGTAACAGTAGCAACAGAAAAGTAAATAAGTGTAAACCAGTATATGGAAAACTCGTAGGCACCGGATTAGCGATGGATAATTATGCCGGATGCGGTTCGTCATGTAACAGTCATAACATAGGGTGACACAGAACTAGCTCCAGTTCATCAATGTAATGTAGGCATGTATTCCGTATATAGTCATACGTGCTTATGGAAAAGAACTTGCATGACATCTTTTGTCCTACCCTCCCGTGGCAGCGGGGTCCTATTGGAAACTAAGGGATATTAAGGCCTCCTTTTAATAGAGAACCGGAACAAAGCATTAGCACATAGTGAATACATGAACTCCTCAAACTATGGTCATCACCGGGAGTGGTCCCGATTATTGTCACTTCAGGGTTGCCGGATCATAACACATAGTAGGTGACTATAGACTTGCAAGATAGGATCAAGAACACATATATATTCATGAAAACATAATAGGTTCAGATCTGAAATCATGGCACTCGGGCCCTAGTGACAAGCATTAAGCATAGCAAAGTCATAGCACCATCAATCTCAGAACATAATGGATACTAGGGATCAAACCCTAACAAAACTAACTCGATTACATGATAAATCTCATCCAACCCATCACGTCTAGCAAGCCAACGATGCAATTACTCACGCACGGCGGTGAGCATCATGAAATTGGTGATGGAGGATGGTTGATGATGACGACGGTGACGAATCCCCCTCTCCGGAGCCCCGAATGGACTCCAGATCAGCCCTCCCGAGAGAGATTATGGCTTGGCGGTGGCTTCGTATCGTAAAACGCGATGATTTCTTCTCTCTGATTTTTTTCTCCCCGAAATCCAATATATGGAGTTGGAGTTGGCGTCGGAGGGCCATTAGGGAACCCACGAGGTAGGGGGCGCGCCCAGGGGGGGGCGCCCCCCACCCTCGTGGACAGGGTGTGGGCCCCCTGGCCTTCATCTTTGGCGACGATTTTTCTTTATTTTTTCTAAGGTGTTCCGTGGAGTTTCAGGTCATTCCGAGAACTTTCATTTTCTGCACATGGCAGTTCTGCTGAAAACAGCGTCAGTCCGGGTTAGTTCCATTCAAATCATACAAGTTAGAGTCCAAAACAAGGGCAAAAGTGTATGGAAAAGTAGATACGACGGAGACGTATCAACTCCCCCAAGCTTAAACCCTTTCTTGTCCTCAAGCAATTCAGTTGACAAACTGAAAGAGAAAAAGGAAAACTTTTACAAACTCTGTTTGCTCTTGTTGTTGTAAACATGAAAAGCCAGCATTCAAGTTTCAGCCAATATTATGAACTAACCATACTCATAATAACACGTAGGTCTCACAATTACTCATATCAATAGCATAATCAGCTAGCGAGCCATAATAATAAAACTCGGATGACAACACTTTCTCAAAATAATCGTAACATGATATAACAAAATGGTATCTCGCTAGCCCTTTCTGAGACCGCAAAACATAAATCTAGAGCACCTTTAAAGATGAAGGACTGACTAAACATTGTAATTCATGGTAAAAGAGATCCGGTCAAGTCATACCCAATATAAACCAATTATAATGAATGCAAACGACAGTGTGCTCTCCAGCGGGTGCTTTTAATAAGAAGGGTGATGACTCAACATAAAAGTAAATGGATAGGCCCTTCGCAGAGGGAAGCAAGGATCTGTAGAGGTGCCAGAGCTCGGTTTTGAAATAGAGATAAATTATATTTTGAGTGGCATACTTTCATTGTCAACATAACAACTAAAAGACGATGATATCTTCCATGCTAAACAGATTATAGGCGGTTCCCAAACAGAATGGTAAAGTTTATACTCCCCCTCCTCCACAAGCATCAATCCATGGCTTGCTCGAAACAACGAGTGCCTCCAACATTCAACGGGTCCCAGGGGGAGTTTTGTTTGCAGTTATTTTGATTTAGTTTGCACGAAGCATGGGACTGGGCATCCCGGATACCAGCCATTTTCTCGTGAATGAGGAGCGGAGTCCACTCCTCTTGAGAATAACCGGCCTAAGACGGAAGATAAGGGCAGCTCTAGTTGACATATGAGCTATTCGAGCATGCAAAACAGAATGTTTATTTGAAGATTTAGAGTTTGGCACATACAAATTTACTTGGAATAGCAGGTAAATACCGCATATAGGAAGGTATAGTGGACTCATATGGAATAACTTTGGGGTTTAAGGAGTTTGGATGCACAAGCAGTATTCCCGCTTAGTACAGGTGAAGGCTAGCAAAAGACTGGGAAGCGACCAACTGAGAGAGCGACAACAGTCTTAAACATGCATTAAAATTAATTTACACCGAATACAAGCATGAGTAGGATATAATCCACCATGAACATAAATATCATGAAGGCTATGTTGATTTGATTCAACTACATGCGTGAACATGTGCCAAGTCTAGTCACTCAATACATTTAAAGGAGGATACCATCCCATCATACCACATCATAATCATTCTAATAGCATGTTGGCACGCAAGGTAAACCATTATAACTCATAGCTAATCAAGCATGGCACAAGCAACTATAATCTCTAAATCTCATTGCAAATATGTTTACTTCATAACAGCTGAATCAGGAACGATGAATCATCATATTTACAAAAACAAGAGAGGTCGAGTTCATACCAGCTTTTCTCATCCCAATAAGTCCATCATATATCATCATTATTGCCTTTCACTTGCACGACCGAAGGATGTGTATAATAATAAGAGTGCACATGCATTGGAGTAAGCTGGAATCTGCAAGCATTCAACTCAAGAGAGAAGACAAGTAATATGGGCTCTAAGTGAAATAAACAATCATGCATATAAGAGCCACTAAGCATTTTCAATATGGTCTTCTCGACCCCCAAAGAAAGGAAAAGAAATAAATATTATTTACACGGGAAAGCTCCCAACAAGTAAAAGAAGAATGGGAAATATTTTTGGGTTTTCTTTTTAATTCTACTACAAGCATGGAAAGTAAACTAACTAATTTTTTGGTTTTTTCTTTAAGTTTAACAAACACACAAGAAGAAAGCAGGAAAAAAATTAAACTAACATTTATAATACAGTGAAAGAGTATGAGCACCGACATCTAGCAATGAGTGTGTGTGAACATGAATGTAATGTCGGTGGGAAATACGTACTCCCCCAAGCTTAGGCTTTTGGCCTAAGTTGGTCTAGTGCCAGGGGTAACCTGGCGGATATCCGTAGGTGAAGCTGGGGTCATACATGACGCAGCGGCTATTGCCGCCTGAGCTATAGCGTGGAGTCTAGCAGCCTCGGCTCTCCTTTTGTACTCATCTGCCTCCTCTCTGGTAATAATATATCTTCTTTTTCCCTGTGAATCAGAGAAAGCAGGGGCAGGAAGAGCAATATGGACTACACGACGTCTGTTAAAGATTAGTCGATACTGGAGAGGTGGTTCAGTCCTCTCAACAAATTGGTGGGAAACCATAGAATCAAAGTCTAAATAAGAAGGAGGTAATTCCATATCACCCTCGCGAATGTCTATCTCAAGAAAATTAGCTAAATCGGTTGCATAAATTCCTCCAAAGAAATCTCTACTATGTCTATTCTGATGCAACCTGCGAGCTACAATGGCTCCCATATGATAAGATTGGTCTCCTAACACAGCAGTCCTGAGAATGCTGAGATCAGGGATAGACATGTGACATGCTTCATCCTTGGCATTAATACATCTACCTATGAAGAGAGCAAAATAATGTATAGCAGGAAAGTGAACGCTCCCTGTAGTGGCTTGTGTTATATATCTAGATTCCCCCACAGTTATTCTAGCAAGAAAGTCTCTAAATTCAGATTTAGGGGGATCCCTGACATTATCCCAAGATGGAAGTTTGCAAGCAGAAGTAAAATCCTCTAAGTCCATGGTATAAGATTTGTCATAAAGGTCAAACATGACTGAAGGAGAATTACGCGAAGATGAAAACTCAAACCTCCTCACAAATGAACTTGTGAGATCATGATACTGGGGGCATTTGTCAGCTTCAAAGTCCTCAAGACCGGCGTTACTCAAATATGTGCTAAATTCTTCTTTGATTCCCACTTGATTCATAAAATTTTCTGATGGCCATTCACAAGGTCTCACAGGAGCATCTCTTGGTGGTTCCTTGTCAGCATCACGTATTGCCAGCCTGGGACCTTGCTTCCTTGAAGGACCACCTTGGAACATCCTCCTAAGCATATTGTTTCCTCTGAAAAATCTCTGAAATTTTTAGTAACTTCAAATAAAAGTGAACCAACTTCAATAAAATTGATAGCAACAACTCCCACAAGTGCCTAGAGCCTATATCAAGCATTAGAACTACTTGGAACCATATAAATTTGACATGCAAGCTCAAGAACATGGTCACCTATGCAGCACAAATTTGCAATGAATAAAGAACTAGAACAAAAACTAATTGGACCAATGGAGGAGTCACATACCAAGGAACAATCTCCCCAAGCAGTTTTGCGAGAGGTGCTTTGAGCAAGGAGATCGAAAATCACAGCAGCGGGGGCTGGAACTCGTGCTTGAGTTGGTTTTTCGTGTTTGTGTGAGGCAGAGGAAGAAGATGGGTGCAGGAATAAGTGGAGGAGGGCCACCGTGGGCCCACGAGGCAGGGGGGCGCGCCCTCCACCCTCGTGGCCAGGTGGTAGCTCCCCCCGTGGTAATTTTTGCACAGTAAATCCTCAAATATTCCTGAAAAAATCATATTAAATTGGCATGGCATTCTGAGGACTTTTATTTTCGGGGTATTTTTATATTGCACGGATAAGTCGGGAGACAGACAGAAAATATTATTTTACTTTATTTCTACTAAATAATAGAAAATATAAAGAGGGTACAGAAGGTTGTGCTTCTAGTTTCATCCATCTCGTGATCATCAAAATGAACCCACTAACAAGGTTGATCAAGTCTTGTTAACAAACTCATTCCGAATAATCACGGAACCGGAGAAATTTCGAATAACACTAAGTTACCTCAACAGGGATATGAAAATCCCCAACAATAAGAATATCATACTTTTTCTTGACAGTAGGGAGAAGAAATTCAAAACCTCCAAATATAATCGATGGAATTTTTCCAATAGAGTTGATACTATAAACTTGAGGTTGTTTTCTCGGAAAGTGTACCGTGTGCTCATTGCCATTAACATGAAAAGTGACGTTGCCTTTGGTGCAATCAATAACAGCCCCTGCAGTATTAAGGAAAGGTCTTCCCAGAATAATAGACATACTGTCATCCTCTGGAATATCTAGAATAACAAAGTCCGTTAAAATAGTAACGTTTGCAACCACAACAGGCACATCCTCACAAATACCGACAGGTATAGCAGTTGATTTATCAGCCATTTGCAAAGATATTTCAGTAGGTGTCAACTTATTCAAATCAAGTCTACGATATAAAGAGAGAGGCATAACACTTACACCGGCTCCAAGATCACATAAAGTAGTTTTTAACATAATTTATCTTAATGGAGCATGGTATAGTAGGTACTCCGGGATCTCCAAGTTTCTTTGTTATTCCACCCTTAAAAGTATAATTAGCAAGCATGGTGGAAATTTCAGCTTCAGGTATTTTTCTTTTATTAGTAATGATATCCTTCATATACTTAGCATAAGGATTTGTTTTGAGCACATCAGTTAATCGCATACGCAAAAAGATGGGTCTAATCATTTCAGCAAAGCGCTCAAAATCCTCCTCACCTTTTTCTTGGATGGTTTCGGAGGAAAAGGCATGGATTTCTGAACCCATGGTTCCCTTTCTTTACCATGTTTCCTAGCAACGAAGTCTCTTTTATCATAACGTTGATTCCTTGATTGTGGGTTATCAAGATCAATAGCAGGTTCAACTTCTACATCATTATCATTACTAGGTTGAGCATCAACATGAACATTATCATTAACATTATCACTAGGTTCATGTTCATCACCTGATTGTGTTTCAGCATCAGAAATAGAGATATCATTCGGATTCTCAGGTGGTTCAGCAATAGGTTCACTAGAAGTTTGCAAAGTCCTATCATTTTTCTTTTTCTTCCTCTTAGAAGAACTAGGTACATCAATATTATTCCGCTGAGAATCTGGCTCGATTCTCTTAGGGTGGCCTTCAGGATACAAAGGTTCCTGAGTCATTCTACCAGTTCTAGTAGCCACTCTAACAACATAATCATTTTTCTTACTATTCATTTCATCAAGCACTTCTTTCTGAGCTTTAAGTACTTGTTCTACTTGAGTGGTAACCATAGAAGCATGTTTGCTAACAAGTTTAAGTTCACCTCTAATATCAGCCATATAATCACCCAAGCGTTTAATCATAAAGGTATTCTGTTTTAATTGTCCACCAAAATAAGCATTAAAGTCATCTTGCTTAAACATAAAGTCATCAAACTCATCCAAGCACTGACTAGCAATTTTAGTAGGAGGGACTTCAGCTTTATCATATCTATAGAGAGAATTTACCTTCACTACCTGTGTCGGGATATCGGGAAGTTCTTCAGTAAATAAGTAATTGAGATCATATACTTCTTCAGCAGGCGGTAAATTAAGACCATGTATTTCTTCAATAGGAGGTAAATTCTTAACATCTTCAGCTTTAATACCTTTTTCTTTCATAGATTTCTTTGCCTCTTGCATATCTTCGGGACTGAGAAATAGAACACCTCTCTTCTTCAAAGTTGGTTTAGGAATAGGCTTAGCAATTGGCTCTGGAGCTGGCTCAAGAGGTGGCTTGGGAGGTGCCCAATTATTTTCATTTGCCAACATGTTATTCAATAGAATTTCATCGTCATCCGGTGTTCTTTCCCTGAAAAGAGAACCAGCACAACTATCCAGGAAATCTCTGGAAGCATCAGTTAGTCCATTATAAAAGATATCAAATATTTCAAGTTTCTTAAGAGGATGATCAGGCAAAGCATTAAGTAACTTGAGAAGCCTCCCCAAGCTTGTGGGAGACTCTCTTCTTCAATTTGCACAAAGTTGTATATTTCCCTCAAAGCAGCTTGTTTCTTATGAGCAGAGAAATATTTAGCAGAGAAGTAATAAATCATATCCTGGGGACTTTTCACGCAACCAGGATCAAGAGAATTAAACCATATCTTAGCATCACCCTTTAATGAGAACGGAAATATTTTGAGTAAATAGAGGTAGTGCGATCTCTCGTTATTAGTAAACAGTACAGCTATATCATTTAACTTAGTAAGATGTGCCACAACAGTTTCAGATTCATAACCATAAAAAGGATCAGATTCAACCAAAGTAATTATATCTGGATCAACAGAAAAATCATAATAAGCCTGATCAGGAACACATATAGGTGAAGTAGCAAAAGCAGGATCGGGTTTCATCCTATCTCTTAAAGATTCTTTACTCCATTTAACTAGCAACCTCTTAAGTTCATGTCTATCCTGGCAAGCAAGAATAGCTGTAGAAGATTCCGCATCAAAAAGATAACCCGCAGGATAGGAGGAATATTTTCATCATCACTAACATCATCGTGTTCAGGTTCAATAATTTCTCTTTCTCTAGACCTAGCAATTTGCTCATCAAGAAATTCACAAAGGGGCACAGTAGTGTCAAGCATAGAAGTAGTTTCATCATAAGTATCATGCATAGCAGAAGTGGCATCATCAATAACATGCGACATATCAGAATTCACAACAGTAGTAGGTTTAGGTGTCGCAAACTTACTCATAACAGAAGGAGAATCTAGTGCAAGGCTAGATGGCAGTCCCTTACCTCTCCTCGTAGTTCAGGGCAAAATAGTAGTTCGATCATCTTTCAAGTTCTTCATCGTGTCCAGCAGATATAAATCCCAAGTGACTCAAAGAATAGAGCTATGCTCCCCGGCAACGGCGCCAGAAAAAGGTCTTGATAACCCACAAGTATAGGGGATCGCAACAGTTTTCGATGGTAGAGTATTCAACCCAAATTTATTGATTCAACACAAGGGGAGACAAAGAATATTCTCAAGTATTAGCAGCTGAGGTTTCAATTCAACCACACCTGGAAACTTAGTATCTGCAGCAAAGGATTTAGTAGCAAAGTAATATGATAGTGGTGGTAACGGTAACAAAAGTAAAGACAACAAAAGTAATGTTTTTGGTATTTTGTAGTGATTGTAACAGTAGCAACGGAAAGTAAATAAGTGTAGACCAGTATATGGAAAACTCGTAGGCACCGGATTAGCGATGGATAATTATGCTAGATGCGGTTCGTCATGTAACAGTCATAACATAGGGTGACACAGAACTAGCTCTAGTTCATCAATGTAATGTAGGCATGTATTCCGTATATAGTCATACGTGGTTATGGAAAAGAACTTGCATGACATCTTTTGTCCTACCCTCCCGTGGCAGCGGGGTCCTATAAGAAACTAAAGGATATTAAGGCCTCCTTTTAATAGAGAACCGGAACAAAGCATTAGCACATAGTGAATACATGAACTCCTCAAACTATGGTCATCACCGGGAGTGGTCCCGATTATTGTCACTTCGGGGTTGCCAGATGATAACACATAGTAGGTGACTATAGACTTGCAAGATAGGATCAAGAACACACATATATTCATGAAAACATAATAGGTTCAGATCTGAAATCATGGCACTCGAGCCCTAGTGACAAGCATTAAGCATAGCAAAGTCATAGCAACATCAATCTTAGAACATAATGGATACTAGGGATCAAACCCTAACAAAACTAACATGATTAAATGATAAATCTCATCCAACCCATCACCGTCCAGCAACCCTACGATACAATTACTCATGCACGGCGGTGAGCAACATGAAATTGGTGATAGAGGATGGTTGATGATGACGACGGCGACGAATCCCCCTCTTCGGAGCCCCGAACGGACTCCAGATCAGCCCTCCCGAGAGAGATTAGGGCTTGGCGGCGGCTCCGTATCGTAAAACGCGATGATTTCTTCTCTCTGATTTTTTTCTCCCCGAAAGCCAATATATGGAGTTGGAGTTGGCATCGGAGGGCCACTAGGGGGCCCATGAGGTAGGGGGCGCGCCTAGGGGGGCGCCCCCCACCCTCGTGGACTGGGTGTGGGCCCCCCTGGTCTACATCTTTTGTGAGGATTTTTTATTGTTTTTTCTAAGGTGTTCCGTGGAGTTTCAGGTCATTCCGAGAACTTCTATTTTCTGCACAAAAAACAACACCATGGCAGTTTTGCTGAAAACAGTGTCAGTCCGGGTTAGTTCCATTCAAATCATACAAGTTAGAGTCCAAAACAAGGGAAAAGTGTTTGGAAAAGTAGATACGACGGAGATGTAGCACACGCCGAGCGCCCTGCGCCGACCTCGCCGCTGATAACCCGCAAGTATACGGGATCAATTGTAGCCTCTTTCGATAAGTAAGAGTGTCGAACCAAACGAGGAGCAAAAGGTAGAACAAATATTCCCTCAAGTTCTATCGACCACCGATACAAGTCTACGCACGCTTAATGTTCGCTTTACCTAGAACGAGTATGAAACTAGAAGGACTTTGTAGGTGTTGTTGGATAGCTTTGCAAGATTATAAAGAGCACGTAAATAAAAAGTAGGGGCTGTTTAGATAAAGAAGCAATAAAGTAAATATAGCGAGTGTGGAAAAGTGGTGGTAGGAGTTGTGAAATTGCCCCTAAGCAACTGACTACGTTACCAGACCGGTAATCACTATTGCAATTTTATTTGAGGGAGAGGCATAAGCTAACATACTTTCTCTTCTTGGATCATATGCACTTATGGTTGGAACTCTAGCAAGCATCCGCAACTACTAAAGATCATTAAGGTAAAAGCCAGCCATAGCATTAAAGTATCAAGTCCCCTTTATCCCATACGCAAACAACCTACTTACTCGGGTCTGTGCTTCTGTCGCTCACGCCACCCACCATAAGCAAATCATGAACATATTGCAAACCCTACAACGGGAATCCCTCACACTTGCGCGACATGGAGGGCACAATAGGATAGCACCAATAATAAAACATGCAATTCAAACCAATCATAGGAATTCATCAATCACCAATAGGACAAAGAAAATCTACTCAGACATCATAGGATGGCAACCCATCATTGGATAATAATATGAAGAATAAAGCACCATGTTCAAGTAGAGGGTACAGCGGGTTGTGGGAGAGAGGACCGTTGAATATAGATGGGGGAAGGTGATGAAGACGTTGGTGAAGATGATGGAGGTGTTAGTGTAGATCGCGGTGATGATAATGGCCTCCGGCAACGCTCCGGCGCCATCAGAAGCAAGGGGGAGAGAGCCCCCCTTCTTATTCTTCTTCCTTGACCTTCTCCCTAGATGGGAGAAGGATTTCCCCTCTAGTCCTTGGCTCCCATGTTGTGGGAGGGCGAGAGCCTCTCCGAGATTGGATCTATCTCTCTGTCTCTCTCTGTTTATGCGTTCTGGAATTCTGCCCTGGCACCGTTTCTTTTATATCCGGAGATCCGTAACTCCGATTGGATTTAAACCTTCGCCTAGATCTTTTTCCAAAAATTAGCTTTCTTTCGACCAAAGAAGGGCATCAACCGCCTTACAAGGGGCCCAGGAGGGTGGGGGCGCACCCACCTGGAGTGGGCGTGGGCCCTTGTCTCATGGCCACCTCGGGCACCATCTCGCGTTGATTTTACTTCCCAAAAATCAAAAATATTCCAAAAAATTCTCCTTCCGTTTTTATCCCTTTTGGACTCCGTTTGATATGGGGCTTCTGCGAAACATAAAACATGCAATAGACAGGAACTGGCACTGGGCACTGGATTAATATGTTAGTCCCAAAAAATAGTATAAAAAGTTGCCAACACTATATGAAAGTTGAATAATATTGGCATGGAACAATCAAAAATTATAGATACGACGGAGACATATCAGCATCCCCAAGCTTAATTCCTGCTCGTCCTCGAGTAGGTAAATGATAAGAAAGATAATTCTTGATGTGGAATGCTACCTAGCATAATCTTGATCATGTAATCTAATCATGGCATGAATATTAAGACACGAGTGATTCAAGGCAATAGTCTATCATTTGACATAAAAACAATAATACTTAGGGCATCCCAACAAACAATCATGTCTTTCAAAATATCAATGCTTCCAGGACGTTATCCCTACAAAATCATATAGTCTTATATGCTCCCTTTTCTTAACACAAGGTAACCCTCATGTGTCAGCCAAGCAATTGTTTCATACTTTAGTATTCTCAAAAAATTTCATCTCTCACGCAATACATGAGCGTGAGCCATGGATATAACACTATGGGAGGAATAGAATATCATGGTGGAGGTTATGTGGAGAAGACAAAAAGGGAGAAAGTCTCACATCGACGCGGCTAATCAATGGGCTATGGAGATGCCCATCAATTATGCGAGGAGTAGGGATTGCCATGCAACGGATGCACTAGAGCTATAAGTGTATGAAAGCTCAAACTGAAAACTAAATGGGTGTGCATCCAACTTGCTTGCTCATGAAGACCTAGGGCATTTGAGGAAGCCCATCGTTGGAACATACAAGTCAAGTTCTATAATGAAAATTCCCACCAGTATATGAAAGTGACAATATAGGAGACTCCCTATATGAAGAACATGGTGCTACATTGAAGCACAAGTGTGGTAAAAAGGATAGTAACATTGCCCCTTTTCTTTTTTTTTCTTCTTTTTGGGCGGGGCTTCTTTGGCCCCCTTTCTTTATTTACGCTTCTTTGGCCTCTTTTTTTATTTTCTTTTTTTTTCATGGGGCAATGCTCTATAATGATGATCATCACACTTTTATTTACTTACAACCCAATATTACAATTCGATACTAGAACAAAGATATGACTCTATATGAATGCTTCCGGCGGTGTACCGGGATGTGCAATGATCTAGCGTAGCAATGACATCAAAAAATGGACAAACCATGAAAACATCATGCTAGCTATCTTACGATCATGCAAAGCAATATGACAATGAATGCTCAAGTCATGTATATGATGATGATGGAAGTTGCATGGAAATATATCTCGGAATGGCTATGGGAATGCCATGATAGGTAGGTATGGTGGTTGTTTTGAGGAAGATATAAGGAGGTTTATGTGTGATAGAGCGTAACGTATCACGGGGTTTGGATGCACTGGCGAAGTTTGCACCAACTCTTAAGGTGAGAAAGGGCAATGCACGGTACCGAAGAGGCTAGCAATGATGGAAGGGTGAGAGTGCGTATAATCCATGGACTCAACATTAGTCATAAAGAACGCACATACTTATTGCAAAAATGTATTAGCCCTTGAAACAAAGTACTACACACATGCTCCTAGGGGGGAGGTTGGTAGGAGTTAACCATCGCGCGCCCCCGACCTTCACGCAAAGATAAACAATCGAAATACAATGCGCGCAATTTGGTTACATAGTTAGTAGACCATACGTGCATGCTTCTGGAATCACAAACCTTAACACCAACATCCTTACTAAACACAACCATCTACTAGTACCTCCCACATATTATCATTCCATATCGTAAAACTATTGCAAGGAATCAAACATATCATATTCAGTGATCCACAAGTTTATGTAGGACTTTATGACTAACCATGTGATTGACCAATTCCTGTCATCTCTCTAAATTGATATAAGTGAAGCAAGAGAGTTTAATTCTTTCTTGAAAAGATATGCCCATGCTCTAACAAATATAAGTGAAGCAAAAGAGCATTCTACGAATGGCGGTTTTCTATGTGAAGAGAACCAGGCAATCCAGACTTCAAATGATACAAGTGAAGCACATGAAGCATTGTATAAAGCCATACTCAAATGATTTAAGTGAAGTGCAATGAGAATTCTATAAATCAACCAAGGACTATCTCATACCAGCATGGTGCATAAAAGAAAAGTGAAAACTAAATGCAAAAAACGCTCCAAGACCTACACATATCGCATGAACGAAATGAATCCGAAAACATACCGATACTTGTTGAAGAAAGAGGGGATGCCTTCTGGGGCATCCCCGACCTTAGACGCTTGAGTCTCCTTGAATATTTTCTTGGGGTGCCTTGGGCATCCCCAAGCTTGAGCTCTTGCCTCTCTTCCTTTTCCTCATATCAAGACCTCCTCGATCAAACACTTCATCCACACA
Source organism: Triticum dicoccoides (assembly GCF_002162155.2). Classification (NCBI taxonomy): domain Eukaryota; kingdom Viridiplantae; phylum Streptophyta; class Magnoliopsida; order Poales; family Poaceae; genus Triticum; species Triticum dicoccoides. Next base: position 31,791,608 of record NC_041391.1, read on the forward strand.
AAACTTCAACAGAAAACTCTAGGTACTGTTGCAAACCAATTCATATTTTGTTATTGCATTTTGTCTACTATAATATAACTTTTCCATGGCTTAATCCACTGATATAAATTGATAGATTCATCAAAACAAGCAAACTATGCATCAAAAACAGAATCTGTCAAAAACAGAACAGTCTGTAGCAATCTGAACATCCACCATACTTATGTTACCCCACAAATTCTACCAAAATTAGGAAAACTAAAACATTTGTACAGCAAGACAGTGCAAAAATAATCAGAACCGTTTGACTTTCCAGTCAAAAACATAAAATCGCGCACTACAGCTAAAGTTTCTGTCCTGCACCGTACAAACCGACAAGCAATGTAAACATCCTAAAGGCAAACCTTAGCACATTATTTTTATAATAAAATGGAATTATACAAGGGGATAATTATTTTTGATGAAAAATTTCTGTAATCAAGATTCACAAAGTTTCTGTGAGCATGAACAAAGTTCAAGGCTAGCTCCCACTTCAACAATGCTTGTCTCTCTCACTTTCACTTTCCTTTTTGAAAATTTTTTAGGTTCCCCTCATTTTTTTGTTTTTAGACTATATAAAAGCACTCAACAGAAATAAATGACTCTCTAAAACTTCCGGGTTGTCTCCCTGGCAGCGCTTTCTTTAAAGCCATTAAGCTAGGCATATAGTGCTCAAGTAATGGATCCACTCGGATCCCAAGGTATATCAAAGCCAATTTTAATTAACAATGATTTGTAATTTAGTAGTGAGCAAAAATTAACATATATCATACAGCAACGAAGTCTAACTCTGTTCCTATGCATCGACATGTCATAAAAGAACAATTCATGCACACTAAGTAAAGGCCAATGCATAGTATAAGCAGTTTCTTGCAATTCTATCGTGTTGGAAACATAAAGAGGCGGCGATGTAGTTCCTCTCTCATAATAATTGCAATTAGGAGCAGCAAGCACATGCATATTATATTCATCAAAATTATCATGTGCAATAGTAAAAAACAACCCATCAATATAATCCTTAATAAGCACAAACTTCTCCGATATAGTGTAGTTTGGAGAATTCAAAAAGATAATAGGACTATCATGCGTGGGTGCAATAGCAACAATTTCATGTTTAACATAAGGAACTATAGCAAGTTCATCTCCATAAGCATAATTCATATTGGCATCTTGGCCACAAGCATAGCAAGCATCATCAAAAGGGGATATTTCAAGAGAATCAACGGGATCATAACAATCATCATAGCAATCATCATAGTAATCATCATAGCAATCATCCTTTGGTAAGCACGAAGGGAAATTAAACAATGTATGAGTTGAAGAGTTACTCTCATTAGAAGGTGGGCACAGGTAGCTAATCCTCTCTTCCTCCTTTTGTTCTTCCCTCTCCTCATCATCATTTTCATCCAATGAGCTCACAGTTTCATCAATTTCTTCTTCCATAGCTTCCTACAAAATATTAGTCTCTTCTTGGACAGCGGAGAATTTCTCAATATATAGTTTAACATAGGCATTAGAAGCATAATTATCATAAAAATATTCAAGTATGGCAAATTTTTCATATTTGTAAAGAGTGGCATCATACTTTTCAATCAAAGAAGCAATTTCATAAGCACCCTTAAAAGCAACAAATTCTTTAGTTCGTTGAACATCATAGTAATTATAAACACCCTTAGCATACGAAGATATGATTCCATTATCAATAACCTCACATTGGTAGGGAAGGTGTTTCTTAGGGTTTTCAGAACAACAAGTAACATCATATAATTCACATAAAGTCCAAGCATAGCATTGCAAAAGATTATTTTGATCCAGTAAAAGTTTCCCTTTTCCAGATATACGGTGTCGCACATAACAAGCATGCTCATCTAAAGATTTGCCCTCAGCTAAACTAGTGGGGGTTTCAGCACGAGCACAAAGGGATTGAATATGATCCAGGTAAAAATCTTCAGGAGTGTGATAGATTTTGAGTGCTTCTTCAACCATTGATTCAGTAGGTACAACAAATATTTTTGGTATTTTGCATTTCCTACCCATAACTAAAGATAGAAAACAACTAAGAACAACAAATAAAAATTACTTAGTGATAAAGCAAACAAGCACACACGAGAATATTCACCCCACGCTATGACTCCCCGGCAACGGCGCCAGAAAAAGGTCTTGATAACCCGCAAGTATACGGGATCAATTGTAGCCTCTTTCGATAAGTAAGAGTGTCGAAACCAACGAGGAGCTAAATGTAGAACAAATAATCCCTCAAGTTCTATCGACCACCGATACAAGTCTACGCACGCTTAACGTTTGCTTTACCTAGAGCAAGTATGAAACTAGAAGGACTTTGTAGGTGTTGTTGGATAGCTTTGCAAGATAATAAAGAGCACGCAAATAAAAAGTAGGGGCTGTTTAGATAAAGAAGCAATAAAGTAAATATAGCGAGTGTGGAAAAGTGGTGGTAGGAGTTGTGAAATTGCCCCTAAGCAATTGACTACGTTACTAGACCGGTAATGACTATTGCAATTTTATTTGAGGGAGAGGCATAAGCTAACATACTTTCTCTTCTTGGATCATATGCACTTTGTTGGGAACGTAGCAGAAATTCAAAATTTTCTATGCATCACCAAGATCAATCTACGGAGTAATCTAGCAACGAGGGAAAGGGGAGTGCATCTACATACCCTTGTAGATCGCTAAGCGGAAGCGTTCAAGTGAACGGGGTTGATGGAGTCGTACTCGTCGTTATCCAAATCACTGATGATCCTAGGGCCGAACGGAGGGCACCTCCGCGTTCAACACACATGCAGCCCGGTGACGTCTCCCATGCCTTGATCCAGCAAGGAGAGAGGGAGAGGTTGGGGAAGACTCCGTCTAGCGCAGCACGACGGCGTGGTGGTGGTGGAGGAGCGTGGAAATCCCGCAGGGCTTCGCCAAGCACCGCGCGAGAGGAGGAGGACTTGAGAGGGGGAGGGCTGCGCCAGGACTTAGGTGCGGCTGCCCTCCCACCCCCACATATATATAGAGGCAAGGGAGAGGGGGGACGGCCCCCTCATATACAATCTGAGGAGAGGGCGGTGACCAGAGGGGGTTGCCTTGCCCCCCAAGGCAAGGGGGCGCCCCCCTTTAGGGTTCCCCCAAACCGTAGGCGCATGGGCCCAAAGGGGGGAGGCGCCCAGCCCAGTAAGGGGCTGGTCCCTCTCCACAAACAGCCCACAGGGCCCTCCGGGGCAGGTGGACCCTCCCGGTGGACCCCCGGAACCCCTTCGGTGGTCCCGATACAATACCGGTAACCCCCCGAATTATTCCGGTGACCGTATGATGACTTCCCATATATAAATCTTTACCTCCGGACCATTCCGGAACTCCTCGTGACATCCGGGATCTCATCCGGGACTCCAAACAACATTCGGTAACGACATACAAACTTCCTTTATAACCCTAGCGTCATCGAACCTTAAGTGTGTAGACCCTACGGGTTCGGGAGACAAGTAGACATGACCGAGACAACTCTCCGTCCAATAACCAACAGCGGGATCTGGATACCCATGTTGGCTCCCACATGTTCCACGATGATCTCATCGGATGAACCACGATGTCGAGGATTCAATCAATCCCGTATTCAATTCCCTTTGTCTACCAGTATAGTACTTGCCCGAGATTCGATCGTCGGTATCCCGATACCTTGTTCAATCTCGTTACCGGCAAGTCTCTTTACTCGTTCCGTAACACATCATCCCGTGATCAACCCCTTGGTCAGATTGTGCACATTATGATGATGTCCTACCAAGTGGGCCCAAAGATACCTCTCCATCACAGGGAGTGACAAATCCCAGTCTTGATTCGTGCCAACCCAACAGACACTTTTGGAGATACCCGTAGTGCACCTTTATAGCCACCTAGTTACATTGTGACGTTTGGTACACCCAAAGCATTCCTATGGTATCCGGGAGTTGCACAATCCAATGGTCTAAGGAAATGATACTTGACATTAGAAAAGCTTTAGCATACGAACTACACGATCTTTGTGCTAGGCTTATGATTGGGTCTTGTCCATCACATCATTCTCCTGATGTGATCCCGTTATCAACGACATCCAATGTCCATGGTTAGGAAACCGTAACCATCTATTGATCAAAGAGCTAGTCAACTATAGGCTTACTAGGGAGATGGTGTTGTCTATGTATCCACCGATGTATCTGAGTTTCCTATCAATACAATTATAACATGGATAATAAATGATTATCATGAACAAGGAAATATAATAATAATAACTAATTTATTATTGCCTCTAGGGCATATTTCCAACAGTCTCCCACTTGCACTAGAGTCAATAATCTAGTTCACATCGCCATGTGATTAACACTCACAGGTCACATCGCCATGTGACCAACATCCAAAGAGTTTAGTAGTGTCACTAAACTAGTTCACATCATCATGTGATTAAGACTCAATGAGTTCTGGGGTTTGATCATGTTTTGCTTGTGAGAGAGGTTTTAGTCAACGGGTCTGCAACATTCAGATCCGTATGTACTTTGCAAATCTCTAGGTCATATTGTAAATGATGCTTCCACGCTCCACTTGGAGCTATTCCAAATGGTTGCTCCACTCTATACGTATCCGGTTTGCTACTCAGAGCCATTCGGATAGGTGTTAAAGCTTGCATCGACGCAACCCTTTACGCCGAACTCTTTATCACCTCCATAATCGAGAAACATGTCCTTATTACTCCAAGGACAATTTTGACCGCTGTCCAATGATCCATTCCTGGATCACTCTTGTACCCCCTTGCCAGATACGTGGCAAGGCACACATCAGGTGCGGTACTCAGCATATAGCATACTATAGAGCCTACGTCTAAAGCATAGGGGACGACCTTTGTCCTTTCTCTCTCTTCTGCCGTGGTCGAGCTTTAAGTCTTAACTTCATACCTTACAACTCAGGCAAGAACTCCTTCTTTGACTGATCCATCTTGAACACCTTCAAGATCATGTCAAGGTATGTGCTCATTTGAAAGTACCATTAAGCGTTTTGATCTATCCTTATAGATCTTGATGCTCAATGTTCAAGCAGCTTAATCCAGGTTTTCCCTTGAAAAACTCCTTTCAAACAACCCTTTATGCTTTCCAGAAATTTTACATCATTTCGGATCAACAATATGTCATTCACATATACTTATCAAAAATGTTCTAGTGATCCCACTCACTTTATTGTAAATACAAGTTTCTAACAAACTTTGTATAAACCCAAAAACTTTGATTATCTCATCAAAGCATATATTCCAACTCCGAGATGCTTACTCCAGTCCTTAGAAGGATTGCTGGAGCTTTGCATACTTGTTAGCATCTTTTAGGATTGACAAAAACCTTCTGGTTGTATCACATGCAACCTTTCCTCAAGAAAATTTTCGAGGAAACAATGTTTTGACATCCTATCTGCAAGATTTCATAAATAATGCAGTAACTGCTTATAAGATTCCAACAGACTCCTGGCATCACTACGAGTGAGAAAGTCTCATCGTAGTCAACTCCTTGAACTTGTCGGAAACATCTTAGCGACAAGCTGAGCTTTCTTGATGGTGACACATACCATCATTGTCTGTCTTCCCTCTTAGAATCCATCTGTACCCAATAGCCTTACGACCATCAGGTAGTTCTTCCAAAGTCTACACTTTGTTTTATACATGGATCCTCTCTCGGATTTTATGGCCTCTACCATTTGTCGGAATCCGGGCCCATCATCGCTTCTCCATAGCTCGTAGGTTCATTGTTGTCTAGCAACTTTTGGGGAACGTAGTAATTTCAAAAAATTTCCTACGCACACGCAAGATCATGGTGATGCATAGCAACGAGAGGGGAGAGTGTTGTCTACGTACCCTCGTAGACCGAAGCGGAAGCGTTGACGCAGCGTAGATGAAGTAGTCGTACGTCCTCCCGGTCCAACCGATCCAAGCACCGTTACTCCGGCACCTTCGAGTTCTTGACACACGTACAGCTCGATGACGCACCCCGATCTCCGATCCAGCAAAGGCGCGGGGAGGAGTTCCGTCAGCACGATGGCGTGGTGACGATCTTGATGTTCTCCTGTCGCAGGGCTTCGCCTAAGCACCGCTACAATATGACCGAGGTGTAATATCGTGGAGGGGGGCACCGCACACGGCTAAGGAACGATCTCAATGATCAACTTATGTGTCTAGGGTACCCCCCTACCCCCGTATATAAAGGAGGGAGGGAGGAGGAGGCCGGCCCAAGGGGTGGCGCGCCCTAGGGGGGCAATCCTACTCCAAGTAGGTTTGCCCCCCCCTTTCCTATTCGGAGTAGGAGAAGGAAGGAAGAGGGGGGAGGAGAGAAGGAAAGGGGGGGCCGGCCCCCCTCCCAATTCGGATTGGGTTTGGGGGGGGGGGGGCGCCCCCTCCCTTGCTCCTTCTCCCTCCCTTCCACTAAGGCCCAATAAGGCCCATATACTTACCGGGGGGTTCCGGTAACCTCCCGGAGCTCCGGTATATTCCCAAACTCTCCCGGAACCTTTCCGGTGTCCAAATATATCCGTCCAATATATCAATCTTTATGTCTCGACTATTTCGAGACTCCTCGTCATGTCCGTGATCACATCCGGGACTCCAAACAACCTTCGGTACATCAAAATACATAAACTCATAATATAACTGTCATCGAAACCTTAAGCGTGCGGACCCTACGGTTCGAGAACAATGTAGACATGACTGAGACATGTCTCCGGTCAATAACCAATAGCGGGACCTGGATGCCCATATTGGTTCCTACATATTCTACGAAGATCTTTATCGGTCAAACCGCATAACAACATACTTTGTTCCCTTTGTCATCGGTATGTTACTTGCCCGAGATTTGATCGTCGGTATCCAATACCTAGTTCAATCTCGTTACCGGCATGTCTCTTTACTCGTTCTGTAATACGTCATCTCATAACTAACTCATTATTTACATGCTTGCAAGGCTTAGGTGATGAGTATTACCGAGAGGGCCCAGAGATACCTCTCCGACAATCGGTGTGACAAATCCTAATCTCGAATTATGCCAACTCAACATGTACCTTCGGAAACTCCTGTAGAGCACCTTTATAATCACCCAGTTACGTTGTGATGTTTGGTAGCACACAAAGTGTTCTTCCGGTAAACGGGAGTTGCACAATCTCATAGTTGCAGGAACTTTGTATAAGTCATGAAGAAAGCAATAGCAGTATACTAAACGATCAAGTGCTAGGCTAACAGAATGGGTCATGTCAATCACATCATTCTTCTAATGATGTGATCCCACTAATCAAATGACAACACATGTCTATGGTCAGGAAACATAACCATCTTTGATTAATGAGCTAGTCAAATAGAGGCATACTAGTGACTATAGTTTTGTCTATGTATTCACACATGTATTATGTTTCCGGTTAATACAATTCTAGCATGAATAATAAACGTTTATCATGATATGAGGAAATAAATAATAACTTTATTATTGCCTCTAGGGCATATTTCCTTCAGTCTCCCACTTGCACTAGAGTCAATAATCTGGATTACATAGTAATGATTCTAACACCCATGGAGTCATGGTGCTGATCATGTTTTGCTCGTGAGAGAGGCTTAGTCAACGGGTCTGCAACATTCAGATCCGTACGTATCTTGCAAATCTCTATGTCTCCCACTTGGACTTGGTCCCGAATGGAATTGAAGCGTCTCTTGATGTGCTTGGTCCTCTTGTGAAATCTGGATTCCTTTGCTAAAGCAATTGCACCAGTATTGTCACAGAAGATCTTCATTGGTCCCGATGCACTAGGTATTACACCTAGATCGGAAATGAACTCCTTCATCCAGACTCCTTCATTTGCTGCTTCAGAAGCAGCTATGTACTCCGCTTCACATGTAGATCCCGCCACGACGCTTTGTTTAGAACTGCACCAACTTACAGCTCCACCGTTTAATATAAACACGTATCCGGTTTGCAATTTAGAATCGTCCGGTCAGTGTCAAAGCTTGCATCGACATAACCATTTACGACTAGCTCTTTGTCACCTCCATATACGAGAAACATATCCTTAGTCCTTTTCAGGTATTTCAGGATGTTCTTGACCGCTGTCCAGTGATCCACTCCTGGATTACTTTGGTACCTTCCTGCTAAGCTTATTGCTAAGCATACGTCAGGTCTGGTACACAGCATTGCATACATGATAGAGCCTATGGCTGAAGCATAGGGAACATTTTTCATTTTCTCTCTATCTTCTGCTGTGGTCGGGCATTGAGTTCGACTCAACTTCACACCTTGTAGCACAGGCAAGAATCCTTTCTTTGCCTGATCCATTTTGAACTTTTTCAAAATTTTGTCAAGGTATGTGCTTTGTGAAACTCCTATTAAGCGTCTTGATCTATCTCTATAGATCTTGATGCCTAATATGTAAGCAGCTTCACTGAGGTCTTTCATCGAAAAACTTTTATTCAAGTATCCCTTTATGCTATCCAGAAATTCTGTATCATTTCCAATTAATAATATGTCATCAACATATAAAACTAGAAATGCTACAGATCTCCCACTCACTTTCTTGTAAATACAGGCTTCTACAAAAGTCTGTATAAAACCATATGCCTTGATCACACTATCAAAACGTTTATTCCAACTCCGAGATGCTTGCACCAGTCCATCAATGGAACGCTGGAGCTTGCACACTTTGTCGGCGCCTTTTGGATCAACAAAACCTTCAGGCTGCATCATATACAACTCTTCTTCTAGAAATCCATTCAAGAATGCAGTCTTGACATCCATTTGCCAAATTTCATAATCATGAAATGCAGCAATAGCTAACATGATTCGGACAGACTTAAGCATCGCTACGGGTGAGAAAGTCTCATCGTAGTCAACCCCTTGAACTTGTCGAAAACCTTTCGCAACAAGTCGAGCTTTATAGACAGTAACATTACCATCAGCGTCAATCTTCTTCTTAAAGATCCATTTATTCTCAATGGCTTGCCGATCATCGGGCAAGTCAACCAAAGTCCATACTTTGTTTTCATACATGGATCCTATCTCAATTTCATGGCCTCCAGCCATTTTGCGGAATCTGGGCTCATCATCGCTTCCTCATAGTTCGTAGGTTCATCATGGTCAAGTAACATGACTTCCAGAATAGGATTACCGTACCACTCTGGTGCGGATCTTACTCTGGTAGACCTACGAGGTTCAGTAGAAACTTGATCTGAAGTTTCATGATCAATATCATTAGCTTCCTCACTAATTGGTGTAGTTGTCACGGGAACTGGTTCTCGTGATGAACTACCTTCCAATAAGGGAGTAGATACAGTTATCTCATCAAGTTCTACTTTCCTCCCACTCACTTCTTTCGAGAGAAACTCCTTCTCTAGAAAGGATCCATTCTTAGCAACGAATGTCTTGCCTTCGGATCTGTGATAGAAGGTGTACCCAACAGTCTCTTTTGGGTATCCTATGAAGACACATTTCTCCGATTTGGGTTCAAGCTTATCTGGTTGAAGTTTCTTCACATAAGCATCGCAGCCCCAAACTTTAAGAAACGACAACTTTGGTTTCTTGCCAAACCACAGTTCATAAGGCATCGTCTCAACGGATTTTGATGGTGCCCTATTTAACGTGAATGCGGCCGTCTCTAAAGCATAACCCCAAATGATAGCGGTAAATCGGTAAGAGACATCATAGATTGCACCATATCAAGTAAAGTACGATTACGACGTTCGGACACACCATTTCGTTGTGGTTCTCCAGGTGGCGTGAGTTGCGAAACTATTCCGCATTGTTTCAAATGTAAACCAAACTCGTAACTCGAATATTCTCCTCCACGATCAGATCGCAAAAATTTTATTTTCTTGTTACGATGATTCTCCACTTCACTCTGAAATTCTTTGAACTTTTCAAATGTTTCAGACTTGTGCTTCATTAAGTAGATATACCCATATCTGCTTAAATCATCTGTGTAGGTGAGAAAATAACGATATCCGCCACGAGCCTCAACATTCATCGGACCACATACATCTGTATGTATGATTTCCAACAAATCTGTTGCTCTCTCCATAGTACCGGAGAACGGTGTTTTAGTCATCTTGCCCATGAGGCACGGTTCGCAAGTACCAAGTGATTCATAATCAAGTGATTCCAGAAGTCCATCAGTATGGAGTTTCTTCATGCGTTTTACACCAATATGACCCAAACGGTAGTGCCACAAATAAGTTGCACTATCATTATCAACTCTGCATCTTTTGGCTTCAACATTATGAATATGTGTATCACTACTATCGAGATTCAATAAAAATAGACCACTCTTCAAGGGTGCATGACCATAAAAGATATTACTCATATAAATAGAACAACCATTATTCTCTGATTTAAATGAATAACCGTCTCGCATCAAACAAGATCCAGATATAATGTTCATGCTTAACGCAGGCACCAAATAACAATTATTCAGGTCTAAAACTAATCCCGATGGTAGATGTAGAGGTAGCGTGCCGACGGCGATCACATCGACTTTGGAACCGTTTCCCACGCGCATCGTCACCTCGTCCTTGGCCAGTGCTCGCTTATTCCGTAGTCCCTGTTTCGAGTTGCAAATACTAGCAACAGAACCAGTATCAAATACCCAGGTGCTAGTACGAGCTCTAGTTAGGTACACATCAATAACATGTATATCACATATACCTTTGTTTACTTTGCCATCGTTCTTATCCGCCAAATACTTGGGGCAGTTCCGCTTCCAGTATCCAGTCTGCTTGCAGTAGAAGCACTCAGTTTCAGGCTTAGGTCCAGACTTGGGTTTCTTCTCTTGAGCAACTTGCTTGCCGTTCTTTTTGAAGTTCCCCTTCTTCTTCCCTTTGCCCTTTTTCTTGAAACTAGTGGTCTTGTTGACCATCAACACTTGATGCTCCTTCTTGATTTCTACCTCCGCGGCTTTCAGCATCGCGAAGAGCTCGGGAATAGTCTTGTTCATCCCTTGCATATTATAGTTCATCACGAAGCTTTTGTAGCTTGGTGGCAGTGATTGAAGAATTCTATCAATGACACTATCATCAGGAAGATTAACTCCTAGTTGAATCAAGTGATTGTTATACCCAGACATTCTGAGTATATGTTCACTGACAGAACTATTCTCCTCCATCTTGCAGCTATAGAACTTATTGGAGACTTCATATCTCTCAATCCGGGCATTTGCTTGAAATATTAACTTCAACTCTTGGAACATCTCATATGCTCCATGACATTCAAAACGTCATTGAAGACCCGGTTCTAAGCCGTAAAGCATGGCACACTGAACTATAGAGTAGTCATCAGCTTTGCTCTGCCAGACGTTCTTAACGTCGTCAGTTGCATCAGTAGCAGGCCTGGCACCCAGCGGTGCTTCCAGGACGTAACTCTTCTATGCAGCAATGAGGATAATCCTCAGGTTACGGACCCAGTCCGTGTAATTGCTACCATCATCTTTCAACTTTGCTTTCTCAAGGAACGCATTAAAATTCAACGGAACAACAGCACGAGCCATCTATCTACAAACAAACATAGACAAGCAAGATACTATCAGGTACTAAGTTCATGATAAATTTAAGTTCAATTAATCATATTACTTAAGAACTCCCACTTAGACAGACATCTCTCTAGTCATCTAAGTGATCACGTGATCCAAATCAACTAAACCATAACCGATCATCACGTGAGATGGAGTAGTTTTTCAATGGTGAACATCATTATGTTGATCATATCTACTATATGATTCACACTCGACCTTTCGGTCTCTGTGTTCCGAGGCCATATCTGCATATGCTAGGCTCGTCAAGTTTAACCTGAGTATTCTGCGTGTGCAAAACTGGCTTGCACCCGTTGTAGATGGACGTAGAGCTTATCACACCCGATCATCACGTGGTGTCTCGGCACGACGAACTTTGGCAACGGTGCATACTCAGGGAGAACACTTCTTGATAATTTAGTGAGAGATCATCTTAAAATGCTACCGTCAATCAAAGCAAGATAAGATGCATAAAGGATAAACATCACATGCAATCAATATAAGTGATATGATATGGCCATCATCATCTTGTGCTTGTGATCTCCATCTTCGAAGCACCGTCGTGATCACCATCGTCACCGGCGCGACACCTTGATCTCCATCGTAGCGTCGTTGTCGTTACGCCATCTATTGCTTCTACGACTATCGCTACCGCTTAGTGATAAAGTAAAGCAATTACAGGGTGTTTGCATTTCATACAATAAAGCGATAACCATATGGCTCCTGCCAGTTGCCGATAACTTCGGTTACAAAACATGATCATCCCATACAATAAAATATAGCATCACGTCTTGACCATATCACATCACAACATGCCCTGCAAAAACAAGTTAGACGTCCTCTACTTTGTTGTTGCAAATTTTACGTGGCTGCTACGGGCTTTAGCAAGAACCGTTCTTACCTACGCATCAAAAACCACAACGATAGTTTGTCAAATAGACTCCATTTTAACCTTCACAAGGACCGGGCGTAGCCACACTCGATTCAGCTAAAGTGAGAGAGACAGACACCCGCCAGTCACCTTTAAGCACGAGTGCTCATAACGGTGAAACCAGTCTCGCGTAAGCGTACGCGTAATGTCGGTCCGGGCCGCTTCATCTCACAATACCGCTGAACCAAAGCATGACATGCTGGTAGGCAGTATGACTTATATCGTCCACAACTCACTTGTGTTCTACTCGTGCATATAACATCAACGCATAAAACCTAGGCTCGGATGCCACTGTTGGGGAACGTAGTAATTTCAAAAAATTTCCTACGCACACGCAAGATCATGGTGATGCATAGCAACGAGAGGGGAGAGTGTTGTCTACGTACCCTCATAGATCGAAGCGGAAGAGTTGACGCAACGTAGAGGAAGTAGTCGTACGTCCTCCCGGTCCAACCGATCCAAGCACCGTTACTCCGGCACCTCCGAGTTCTTGACACACGTATAGCTCGATGACGCACCCCGATCTCTGATCCAGCAGAGGCGCGGGGAGGAGTTCCGTCAGCACGACGGCGTGGTGACGATCTTGATGTTCTCCTATCGCAGGGCTTCGCCTAAGCACCGCTACAATATGACCGAGGTGTAATATCGTGGAGGGGGGCACCGCACACGGCTAAGGAACGATCTCAATGATCAACTTATGTGTCTAGGGTGCCCCCCTACCCCCGTATATAAAGGAGGGAGGGAGGAGGAGGCCGGCCAAAGGGGTGGCGCGCCCTAGGGGGGCAATCCTACTCCAAGTAGGTTTGGCCCCCCCCTTTCCTATTCGGAGTAGGAGAAGGAAGGAAGAGGGGGGAGGAGAGAAGGAAAGGGGGGGCCAGCCCCCCTCCCAATTCGGATTGGGCTTGGGGGGGTTGCACGCCCCCTCCCTTGCTCCTTCTCTCTCCCTTCCACTAAGGCCCAATAAGGCCCATATACTTACCGGGGGGTTCCGGTAACCTCCCGGAGCTCCGGTATATTCCCAAACTCTCCCGGAACCTTTCCGGTGTCCAAATATATCCGTCCAATATATCAATCTTTATGTCTCGACCATTTCGAGACTCCTCGTCATGTCCGTGATCACATCCGGGACTCCGAACAACCTTCGGTATATCAAAATACATAAACTCATAATATAGCGGTCATCGAAACCTTAAGCGTGCGGACCCTACGGTTCGAGAACAATGTAGACATGACTGAGACATGTCTCCGGTCAATAACCAATAGCGGGACCTGGATGCCCATATTGGTTCCTACATATTCTACGAAGATCTTTATCGGTCAAACCGCATAACAACATACTTTGTTCCCTTTGTCATCGGTATGTTACTTGCCCGAGATTTGATCGTCGGTATCCAATACCTAGTTCAATCTCGTTACTGGCAAGTCTATTTACTCGTTCTGTAATACGTCATCTCATAACTAACTCATTAGTTACATGCTTGCAAGGCTTAGGTGATGAGTATTACCGAGAGGGCCCAGAGATACCTCTCCGACAATCGGAGTGACAAATCCTAATCTCGAATTATGCCAACTCAACATGTACCTTCGGAAACACCTGTAGAGCACCTTTATAATCACCCAGTTACGTTGTGACATTTCGTAGAACACAAAGTGTTCTTCCGGTAAACGGGAGTTGCACAATCTCATAGTTGCAGGAACTTTGTATAGGTCATGAAGAAAGCAATAGCAGTATACTAAACGATCAAGTGCTAGGCTAACAGAATGGGTCATGTCAATCACATCATTCTTCTAATGATGTGATCCCACTAATCAAATGACAACACATGTCTATGGTCAGGAAACATAACCATCTTTGATTAATGAGCTAGTCAAGTAGAGGCATACTAGTGACTATAGTTTTGTCTATGTATTCACACATGTATTATGTTTCTGGTTAATACAATTCTAGCATGAATAATAAACGTTTATCATGATATGAGGAAATAAATAATAACTTTATTATTGCCTCTAGGGCATATTTCCTTCAGCAACATGACCTTCAAGACAGGATTACTGTACCACTCTGAAGTAGTACGCATCCTTGTCACCCTATGAGGTACGATAGTGACTTGATCCGAAGCTTCATGATCACTATCATAAGCTTCTACTTCAATTGGTGCAGGCGCCACAGGAACAACTTCCTGTGCACTGCTACACACTAGTAGAAGAGACGGTTCAATAACCTCATCAAGTGTCCACCATCCTCCCACTCAATTCTTTCGAGAGAAACTTTTCCTCGAGAAAGGACCTGATTCTAGAAACAATCCCTTTTGCTTCTGGAACTGAGACTGGAGGTATACCCAACTATTTTGGGTGTCCTATGAAGATGCATTTTATCCGCTTTGGGTTCGAGCTTATCAACCTGAAACTTTTTCACATAAGCGTCGCAGCCCCAAACTTTTAAGAAACGACAACTTAGGTTTCTCCAAACCATAGTTCAAATGGTGTCGTCTCAACGGAATTACGTGGTGCCCTATTAAAGTGAGTGTGGTTGTCTCTAATGCCTAACCCATGAATGATAGTGGTAATTTGATAAGAGACATCATGGTACGCACCATATCCAATAGGGTGCAACTATGATGTTCGGACACACCATCACACTATGGTGTTCCAGGCGGTATTAATTGTGATACAATTTCCACAATGTCTTAATTGCGTGCCAAAGCTCGTAACTCAGATACTCATCTCTATGATCATATTATAGACATTTTATCCTCTTGTCACGATGATCTTCAACTTCACTCTGAAATTACTTGAACCATTCAATAATTCAGACTTGCGTTTCATCAAGTAAATACACTCAGTATCTACTCAAATCATCCGTGAAGTAAGAACATAACGATATCCACTGCGTGCCTCAGCACTCATTGGACTGCACACATCAAAATGTATTACTTCCAACAAGTTGCTTTCTTGTTCCATTTTACTGAAAACGAGGCTTTTAGTCATCTTGCCCATGTGGTATGATTTGCATGTCTCAAGTGATTCAAAATCAAGTGAGTCCAAACGGTCCATTTGCATGGAGTTTCTTCATGCATATACACCAATAGACATGGTTCGCATGTCTCAAACTTTTCAAAAACGAGTGAGTCCAAAAATCCATCAACATGGAGCTTCTTCATGCGCTTTATACCATTATGACTTACATGGCAGTGCCACAAGTAGGTGGTACTATCATTACTATCTTATATCTTTTGGCATGAACATGTGTATCACTACGATCAAGATTGAATAAACCATTCACTTTGGGTGCAAGACCATTGAAGGTATTATTCAAATAAACAAAGTAACCATTATTCTCCTTAAATGAATAACCGAGTTGCGATAAACATAATCCAATCATGTCTATGCTCAACGCAAACACCAAATAACAAGTATTTAGGTTTAACACCAATCTCGATGGTAGAGGGAGCGTGTGATGCTTGATCACATCAACCTTGGAAACACTTCCAACACATATCGTCAGCTCACCTTTAGCTAGTCTCCGTTTATATCATAGCTTTTATTTCGAGTTACTAACACTTAGCAACCGAACCGGTATCTAATACCCTGGTGCTACTAGGAGTACTAGTAAAGTACACATTAACATAATGTATATCCAATATACTTCTATCGACCTTGCCAGCCTTCTTATCTACCAAGTATCTAGGGTAATTCTGCTCCAGTGGCTATTCCCCTTATTACAGAAGCACTTAGTCTCGGGTTTGGGTTCAACCTTGGGATTCTTCACTAGAGCATCAGCTGATTTGCCGTTTCATGAAGTATCCCTTCTTGCCCTTGCCCTTCTTGAAACTAGTGGTTTCACCAACCATCAAGAATTGATGCTCCTTCTTGATTTCTACTTTTGCAGTGTCAAACATCACGAATATCTCAAGGATCATCATATCTATCCCTGATATGCTATAGTTCATCACGAAGCTCTAGCCGCTTGGTGGCAATGACTTTGGAGAAACATCACTATCTCATCTAGAAGATCAACTCCCACTCGATGCAAGTGATTGTTGTACTCAGACAATCTGAGCACAAGCTCAATGATTGAGCTTTTCTCCCTTAGTTTGTAGGCTAAGAAAATCGTCGGAGGTCTTATACCTCTTGACGTGGGCACGAGCCTGAAATCCAATTTCAGCCATTGAAGCATCTCATATGTTCAGCGATGTTTTGAAATCGTCTTTGGTGCTTCAACTCTAAACCGTTTAACAATACTGAACTATGACGTAGTTATCAAAACGTGTATGTCAGATGTTCGCAACATCCACAGGCAATGTTCGAGGTTCAGCACACTGAGCGGTGCATTAAGGACATAAGCCTTCTACGAAGCAACGAGGACAATCCTTAGTTTACGGACCTAGTCCGCATAATCGCTACTATCAACTTTCAACTAAATTTTCTCTAGGAACATATCTAAACAGTAGAACTAAAGCGCGAGCTTACGACATAATTTGCAAAGATCTTTTGACTATGTTCAGGATAATTAAGTTCATCTTATGAACTCCCACTCAGATAGACATCCCTCTAGTCATCTAAGGGATTACATGATCCGAGTCAACTAGGCCGTGTCCGATCATCACGTGAGATGGACTAGTCATCATCGGTGAACATCTTCATGTTGATCATATCTACCATACGACTCATGCTCGACCTTTCGGTCTCTTGTGTTCCGAGGCCATGTCTGTTCATGCTAGGCTCGTCAAGTTAACCTAAGTGTTTCGCGTGTGTAAATCTGGCTTATACCCGTTGTATGTGAACGTTAGAATCTATCACACCCGATCATCACATGGTGCTTCGAAACAACGAACTTTCGCAACGATGCACAGTTAGGGGGGAACACTTTCTTGAAATTTTAATGAGGGATCATCTTATTTACTACCGTCGTTCTAAGCAAATAAGATTCATAAACATGATAAAATCACATGCAATCAAAAAGTGACATGATATGGCCAATATCATTTTGCTCCTTTTGATCTCCATCTTCAGGGCTCCATGATCATCATCGTCACCGGCATGACACAACGATCTCCATCATCATGATCTCCATCATCGTGTCTCCATGAAGTTGTCTCACCAACTATTACTTCTACTACTATGGATAACGGTTTAGCAATAAAGTAAAGTAATTACATGGCGTTGTTCATTGACACACAGGTCATAAAATAAATTAAGACAACTCCTATGGCTCCTGCCGGTTGTCATACTCATCGACATGAAAGTCGTGATTCCTATTACAAGAACATGATCAATCTCATACATCACATATCATTCATCACATTCTTTTTGGCCATATTACATCACATAGCATACCCTGCAAAAACAAGTTAGACGTCCTCTAATTGTTCTTTGCATGTTTTACGTGGCTGCTATGGGTTTCTAGCAAGAACGTTTCTTACCTACGCAAAAACCACAACGTGATATGCCAATTTCTATTTACCCTTCATAAGGACCCTTTTCATCGAATCCTATCCAACTAAAGTGGGAGAGACAGACACCCGCTAGCCACCTTATGCAACTAGTGCATGTCAGTCGGTGGAACCTGTCTCACGTAAGCGTACGTGTAAGGTCGGTCTGGGTCGCTTCATCCCACGATGCCGCCGAAGCAAGATAAGACTAGTAGTGGCAAGAAAATTGACAACATCTACGCCCACAACAAGTTTGTGTTCTACTCGTGCATAGTAACTACGCATAGACCTAGCTCATGATGCCACTGTTGGGAACGTAGCAGAAATTCAAAATTTTCTACGCATCACCAAGATCAATCTATGGAGTAATCTAGCAACGAGGGAAAGGGGAGTGCATCTACATACCCTTGTAGATCGCTAAGCGGAAGCGTTCAAGTGAACGGGGTTGATGGAGTCGTACTCGTCGTGATCCAAATCACCGATGATCCTAGTGCCGAACGGACGGCACCTCCGCGTTCAACACACATGCAGCCCGGTGACGTCTCCCATGCCTTGATCCAGCAAGGAGAGAGGGAGAGGTTGGGGAAGACTCCGTCCAGCGTAGCACGACAGCATGGTGGTGGTGGAGGAGCGTGGCAATCCTGCAGGGCTTCGCCAAGCACCGCGGGAGAGGAGGAGGACTTCAGAGGGGGAGGGCTGCGCCAGGACTTAGGTGCGGCTGCCCTCCCACCCCCCACATATATATAGGGGCAAGGGAGAGGGGGGCCGGCCCCCTCAGATCCAATCTGAGGAGGGGGCGGCGACCAGAGGAGGTTGCCTTGCCCCCCAAGGCAAGGGGGCGCCCCCCCTTTAGGGTTCCCCCAAACCCTAGGCGCATGGGCCCTAAGAGGGGAGGCGCCCAGCCCAGTATGGGGCTGGTCCCTCTCCACAAACAGCCCACAGGGTCCTCCGGGGTAGGTGGACCCTCCCGGTGGACCCCCGGAACCCCTTCGGTGGTCCCGATACAATACCGGTAACCCCCCGAATTATTCCGGTGACCGTATGATGACTTCCCATATATAAATCTTTACCTCCGGACCATTCCGGAACTCCTCGTGACATCTGGGATTTCATCCGGTACTCTGAACAACATTCGGTAACCACATACAAACTTCCTTTATAACCCTAGCGTCATCGAACCTTAAGTGTATGTAGACCCTACGGGTTCGGGAGACACGTAGACATGACCAAGACAACTCTCCGGCCAATAACCAACAGCGGGATCTGGATACCCATGTTGGCTCCCACATGTTCTATGATGATCTCATCGGATGAACCACGATGTCGAGGATTCAATCAATCCCGTATTGAATTCCCTTTGTCTATCGGTATAGTACTTGCCCGAGATTCGATCGTCGGTATCCCGATACCTTGTTCAATCTCGTTACCGGCAAGTCTCTTTACTCGTTCCGTAACACATCATCCCGTGATCAACCCCTTGGTCACATTGTGCACATTATGATGATGTCCCACCGAGTGGGCCTAGAGATACCTCTCTGTCACACGGAGTGACAAATCTCAGTCTCGATTCGTGCCAACCCAACAGACATTTTCGGAGATACCCGTAGTGCACCTTTATAGCTACCCAGTTATGTTGTGATGTTTGGTACACCCAAAGCATTCCTACGGTATCCGGGAGTTACACAATCTCATGGTCTAAGGAAATGATACCTGACATTAGAAAAGCTTTAGCATACGAACTACACGATCTTTGTGCTAGGCTTAGGATTAGGTCTTGTCCATCACATCATTCTCCTAATGATGTGATCCCATTATCAACGACATCCAATGTCCATGGTCAGGAAACCGTAACCATCTAATGATCAAAGAGCTAGTTAACTAGAGGCTTACTAGGGACATGGTGTTGTCTATGTATCCACACATGTATCTGAGTTTCCTATAAATACAATTATAGCATGGATAATAAACGATTATCATGAACAAGGAAATATAATAATAATAACTAATTTATTATTGCCTCTAGGGCATATTTCCAACACACTTATGATTGTAACTCTAGCAAGCATCCGCAACTACTAAATATCATTAAGGTAAAACCGAACCATAGCATTAAAGTATCAAGTCCCCTTTATCCCATACGAAAACAACCTACTTACTCGGGTCTGTGCTTCTGTCACTCACGCCACCCGCCATAAGCAAATCATGAACATATTGCAAACCCTACAGCAGGAATCCCTCACGCTTGCGCGACACAGAGGGCACAATAGGACAGCACCAATAATAAAACATGCAATTCAAACCAATCTTAGGAATTCATCAATCACCGATAGGACAAAGAAAATCTACTCAGACATCATAGGTTGGCAACACATCATTGGATAACAATATGAAGCATAAAGCAGCATGTTCAAGTAGAGGGTACAACGGGTTGCGGGAGAGTGGCCGCTGAATATATATGAGGGAAGGTGATGGAGATGTTGGTGAAGATGATGCAGGTGTTGGTGTAGATCGTGGTGATGATGATGACCTCCGACAGCGCTTAAACGCCACCGGAAGCAAGGGGGAGAGATCCCCCCTTCTTCTTCTTCTTCCTTGACCTTCTCCCTAGATGGGAGAAGGGTTACCCCTCTGGTCCTTGGCTCCCATGGCGTGGGAGGGGCGAGAGCCCCTCCGAGATTGGATCTATCTCTCTGTCTCTCTCTGTTTCTACTTTCTGGAATTCTGCCCTGGCACTGTTTCTTTTATATCCGGAGATCCGTAACTCCGATTGGATGGAAACGTTCGCCCAGATCTTTTTCCAAAAATTATCTTTCTTGCGGCCAAAGAAGGGCATCAACCATCTTACGAGGGCCCCAGGAGGGTGGGGGCGCGCCCACCTGGAGTGGGCGTGGGCCCCTATTTTGCGGCCACCTCGGGCACCGTCTCATGTTGATTTTACTTCCCAAAAATCACAAATATTCCAAAATAATTCTCCGTCCGTTTTTATCCCCTTTGGACTCCGTTTGATATGGGGTTTCTGCCAAACATAAAACATGCAACAGACAGGAACTGGCACTGGGCACTGGATCAATATGTTAGTCCCAAAAAATAGTACAAAAAGTTGCCAAAAGTATATGAAAGTTGAATAATATTGGCATGGAACAATCAAAAATTATAGATACGACGGAGACGTATCAGCCGCCGCTCGCCTGCACTGTGAGCCTCACCGCCACCCCCCCCCCACGCCCCAACGCTGCCGCCCGCCCCGACGCCGACGACACGAAGGCCCTGTTCACATATATAGATTTTTTTTGTTCATATTGTAATAGATGATGATGATGACGATGATGTATGTATGTTCATATGCAAAAGTTATGATTTTTATTCTGTTCATAGATTTTTTTGGTGATATTATTGTAGAATATGCAAATTTTTGTATGTTCATATGTGAAGAATATTCATTTTTTATAGAATTTTTATTTTGTTCATAGAATTCTTATTGTTTTTTTCTGTTGTAATTTTGTTCATAAAGTTTTAGGATGAAAAAAAAGAAGAAGAAAAAGGGAGGAGGAGAAGTTTCATTTAGTTTTAGAATTATTTTAGTTTATGTTTAGTTTAGGAAGAAGGAAAAGAAAAAGGAGAAGAGGAGGAGAATAAATAAGAAGAGAAAAAGAAAAAAAAGAGGAGAAGAATAAAGGAATAGAAGAGAAGAAAAAAAGAGTAATTTCTTTTTTTTTCACCTCTATTCCTTTCTTCTTCTCCTGTTTTTCTTCTTATTTTTTTTCTTCGATCTTCTCCTGTCTCCATTCCTTTCTTCTTCTTCTTCCTCTTCTTATTTTCTATCGGGTATGTCATTGTCGATATACCACCTCCCTGATAACTTCGACATGAGGGGGGGGGGTCGATATACCCCCTCCCCGATAACTTCGACATGAGGAGGAATCGGGGGTCGAGGGGTCGAGGGTCGAGGGGTTGAGGGTTCGAGGGTTCTAGGGTTCTAGGGTCGAGGGTTCGAGGGTTCTATGGTCGAGGGTTCAAGGGTCGAGGGTCGAGGGTTCTAGGGCTCTAGGTATATGCAAAAGTTAGAATTTTAATGTTCATAGAATATTTTTGCAAATGTTTGTATGTTCATATGTAAAGAATATGTCTTTGTAGTAGATGATGATGATGATATAAGAAAACTTGGTCAATTTTTTCTGTTGTAATTTTGTTCGATGAATGTTTTCTGTTAAAACTCGTATTAAGTTTGTTCGATGAATGTTTCATGGGAGAGAGGGAGTAAAAGCTCATCAGACATGAGGGGGAGGAGTCCCCCTCTGGTTCCTAACTCTCTCGGGAATTCAACATATATTCAACATGAGGGGGGGGGGGTCGATACCCCCTCCTCGATAACTTTGACATGAGGGGGGGTCGATATGCCCCCTCCCCGATAACATTTTTTTCATGTATGTATGTCGTTGTTGTCGATATACCCCCTCCTTTACCCAGTTAAAAGAGCGTTGTCGTCAAGGCCACCCTGAACCCTTTAAGCGTTGCCGAGGCCACCCCAAACCCTAGAGAAGCGTCGAGGCCATTAATTAATATAAGTCCTTGTTGTGAATAGCTATATCTAGGTCTATGTTTGACACTAATATATCCATCTGTCATGTTTGTATAATAATTGCCATGTTGTAATATTTGCAGAAACTATGGAGCATGGCCAAGACGAGGAAGCAGAACGGGTGTTGGGGGACATAGTCGCAGCCAGAGCTGATGTCATGTCGTATCTCAACGAAACTGATGGTCTGGAAGGAGAGGGTGAAGAAGCAGGCTACAGTTATCGAACAAGGGAGGAGGAAGGACATGATTATGATGGCTCTGGTGACCGAACGCCGGTGCAAGAAGGAGACCGTGATGACGGCTCCGGTGACCGAACAAAGTCCGGCCAGGTATAAACATTAATTAAGCCTGTGCTGACTAGCTAATTGATGCATTCATTGTTTTGGTATCTACACATATTAACTCTCGTCTTTCTTCTTATTTCTAGCCATCCGGATCAAGCACAACTTCGGTAAAGTGACGAGGCCCAAAGAAAAAGTTGCGCTCGGATGAAAGGTTCACGATCATAGAAATCGCGCGCGATGGCCAACCGATTGAACCCCTCCGGACCAAGGACGCATTTACTACTCAGTGCGGGGTTATTGTTAGGGACATGATCCAGATCAGCATCGAGCTATGGAATCAGCCTAAGGACGAAGAGCTTCAAGTTTCTTTTGTCGAAGATAGACAGAAAGAGGATCTTTGGAAAGCGCTGAAGGTAAATTTCACCCAACCGGAAGAGGAGGATTCAGAGAATCTAGTTATGGAGCCAATGATCATGTCCTTTGCGTTCAAGAAGATGGAAGATCTATTCAGGAGGTGGAAGAATGAGCTGAAAGCAAAGTTTGTCGACAAAAAAAGACACCAGAATTCATCGGCCGATTTGAGAAGCTCAGAGATCAATGGGACGCATTTGTGGCCAACAAGAAAATCAGAGAGGAGTAAGAAGATGTCAGCGACAAACAAGATAAATGCTGCAAAGAAGGAGCATCACCATCGCACGGGGTCAAGTGGCAACCTCAAAGCCCGACCATTGTGGGCCAAGGCTGAGAACGACCTGCTTGATAAAGGGGTCGAACCAGAGACATTGAACTGGCCAGACCGTTGCCGGACTTGGTTCTTCGGGGTTGGCAGAACCTTGGACCCTGTAACAGGGAAGTGCGTTTGGACGAGGGAGCAACTGCGAATACCCCTAATGAAGCTTCAACACTATATTAACGCAGCGCGGGAAGGGACGTTCGTTCCAGACAGAGAGAAGGACGAGCTCACAATGGCCCTCGGGAATCCTGAGCACCCTGGACGGACATGAGGCACGCTAGGCTCCGTTCCATGGAAGGCTGGGTTTCTGGACGCAGGCGGTTACAAATGCCAAGAGAGGAGGAGGAAAGTGGAGTAGAGCAAACTGCAGGAGCTGCACGCAAGGGTACGGAAGCTAGAGGAACGAGATGCACTTTGAAGCAAGCGACCTGCCGAAGCTACCCCCGAAGCTACCCCGCCATCTCAGTGGAGAAGCAGCGTGGCTTCCACCGAGCTGCTTCAGCTGGAGCCTGTCTTCACGGCTCCTACTAGCTACCTCGTGGATGCTATCACGGAGTCTCAACATTGACACCTTATGACGCAATGGCAGAACTACAAAGTGAAGGCGGCTGTCGGCTCTGTTCGACCTCCTGAACCCGGCGCAACTTTTCACTGCTGTCCAATTCCAGAAGGATATGCTAGGGTGACAGTGGACGAAATAACGGAGGGATTTGTGGAGCTCGTGATTGACCACCCTACCGGTGAAGGGGAGACTCGGCTGGGTTCTGCTCTGAAGACTCCATGCCTATGGCGGAAGGAAATCATCAACCTTCCGAACTGGACACTCCGCCTCCTCCTCCTCCTCCAGTGAGTCAGGGCACTCCGCCTCCTCCTCCGCCTGCTCCTCCGGTGAGTGATCAGGGCACTCCGCCTCCTTCTCCGGTGCATGGCGGCACTCCGCCTCCTTCTCCGCCTGCCCGGCATGCCCGACCAGTCGGCCTCCTCCTTCTCCGCCTCGTCAGCAAGGGTGGAAGAGACCCACCGCCGCTCCAGCTACTCCTCCGTGTTGTTGTCCTTCTCCTCCGCCTCATAAGCAATGAAAGAAGACAACCACAGCTGCTCAGCCTACTCCGGCGTCTAGCAGTACAGCCAAAGGCAGGAGGCAATACAGATTTGGTCCATCTCTCAAGACTCTAGAGAAGTTACCATACGAGATGACCGAACAGGAAAATTAGGAGATGTGACGAGCCCAAGTGAAGGACTACTTCGAAACGCAAAGAGCTAAGAGACATCCACCTCCGGAGGAGAAGATAGATCCGGTGAAAGCGAAGCGCACTTTGGATGCCCTACAACGACCACCACCATCTCCGCTGCAAACCAACTATGAGCGCATTACTGAGAAGACATATAAGGAAGTGAAGTGGTCGGGAAGTACTTGCAGTGACAAAAGTTTACAAGAACGAAGAAGTAGGAAAAAATTCCCCAGCTCGGCAAACAAGCGAACAAATCGTGCCCCCCGCTCAAGGTGTCTAGCGATATCGTCGCTAATCATCTGGGGATCTTGCCCGGTACCAATCCTACAGATTACATGCACGGCGACGATGCACATTTTGATATAATGGAGGTGGATGAATTCAAATACAAGTACGGGAAGCCTCTCGTCAAAGATGAAACTACTCTAACAACGATGATGCGAAGATTCCATGATTGGTTCATGGAAACCTGCAGAAAACAGTCA
This sequence comes from Triticum dicoccoides, assembly GCF_002162155.2. NCBI lineage: Eukaryota > Viridiplantae > Streptophyta > Magnoliopsida > Poales > Poaceae > Triticum > Triticum dicoccoides. Next base: position 31,816,842 of record NC_041391.1, read on the forward strand.
GCTGGGACGAAAATCGATACTGTGACGCCGAAAGTTAAAGAGGATCAGCATGACCTCGTTGGAATTGAGGAGTTGTATGTTCCATTTGAGGAGTTCTTTTAGTTTTTGAATCTAAAGGCCCTCGATAAATTAACGGTCATTTGCTACTGTCTGTAAGTACTACTTCTGTCATTAAGTCTCTATATATAGCTCAGCTCTTTCATTGCATGTATGTATAATTATCCTCACTATATTATGCAGATTGAAGATCATCGAATGCAGAAAAGCTGAAATGTATGATATTGGGTTCATTAACGCAATCTCATAGATGAATTTATGGTTACATTTCATGCCAAAGAAACCGAGGACAACTTGCTATGATCGTTGGTAATAAATCAGAATAAAGATATAATACTCTTTCCTTACAACTTCAAGTGAGTGTTACTGTCTTGTGCATATTCGGTTTCCCTTACTTATTACTCAAGGTTATAGTAATTAATGTAATTAATGAGTTATGCATGCGTGCGCAGGTTCCACTATATTCTCCTGGAGATTAAGCTTGAGCAGGGACTAGTAAACGTCTTAGGCTCGAGACGAAAAGATCGCGAGGACTATGCGGACATGTCTAAAATGCTCGAGAAGTAAGTTGAATCAATCATTATCGCACCATATC
>NC_041391.1:31854113-31859178 GCF_002162155.2 Triticum dicoccoides
GGGGGGCGGATTGATCGGGGTTGTCTCTGATGAAACATGTGCAAATAGTAGAGGTGATTGGATAAAACTTGTATATTGTTTTTAATTTCACCAGTTTGTCATCCACTATAAGATGAGGATACTGCTGCTGCATCATGTACAGGCACTTTCGATTTCTGATATTGACATTCCTTAATCAAAATTAGGCTGGATCATTAACAATTGATGTAGCTCAAATAACTCTGAGTTGATGCAATATTTAGTTTCTACCTTGATATAGGCATTGTAATCTAGAATTTTTTTTGAAAATCAATCTATGAAGTTTCCACTTATTAACTTTATGTAGTTAGATTATTACTAAGTTGCTCACATAAAACACTAAAAGCAAATTGCACCGGAGGCGAAGATGAGTATCTGTTATTTCCCTTGAAACCTTCAATTATAGGAAAGTCATGGAAACAATAGCAGTCAGTCATGGATGCTATCACGGTATGGATAATAGTTTGTCATAACTCCAAGCCCTTGCGTATGCAGCCTATGCAAGTATTGGCTACCATTCTTAGTTACCTTCATCTCTCTCTTAACCTTTCAGTTTCGTATTTGTGTACATGTCATGTTTTCAACTGATTGCAGCCAAGTGATGCTATCACTCTTTAATTGGATAATGGTTTTGTCGGTTGTTCTTTTGCAAGTGGAAATTCGCTTCTTTTACATTTAAGTGTTCCATTTCCAGGAATAAAATATTGATCATGTCTTATCAGATCAATTTCTTTCCTATTTGATTCTCTCTTACTTTCTGCATGGCTTTCTAGGTCAAGATATATGTTTTTTCTGTCTCTTATATCTCTACTCTGGTGTCCAGTTCTATGCATATAACATTGATGGTCGTTTGAGGGAAACATATGAAAGTAACTTGCAGTCTTTCATTTGCATCAACGGCATGCAATCTTCCAATTGTTTGACTAAAACACACTGAAGCATCATGCAAATTTGCTGAGTTTGGATATCCGACCTATCTTTACAGAAGACATCTTCATGAAATATTGTATAAAATTGTTGCCATTATTTGGTATAAGACTTTTTAGCACTTCCCTATGTGATGCACAACTATAGTAATTTTTAGGTGGTTTACTCATATGGGATGAAGCAAAATTACCAATTTTAATCCATACTACTTCACCTGGTTTTTATGTGTTCTCATCTACTGGCTGAGATATTTATTGTGCCTCAGATTACCTTTAGCTTTGTGGTAGATTTATTCGAGTTGATAAATTAATTAATTGGTACTAATAATGTTAACCATCAGTAGCTCTAGGATTATGGGATATCACTCTCGCTAATACACGGTCATGGAATCATTGTTATCAACTGATTATGTGCTTTATCTAATGTTTCTACCTGGTCATGTCTGGACACACCTGTAGCCATTCCAATGAGCCATTCAGTTCTACAATTTATTTTGCTTCAACAATGGATGCCTCTTCTTATCTGTACATATAACTGGATACTGCATGGTATTCCTGTTCATTTTACTTCTCCGTACTCATATACACTGGAGGCAAACCACGTGCAAACTGATTGTATGGAGCAGTTTGCAAGGGCTCTCCTTAGACTGCTGTTTAATGACACCACGAGCCTCGATGAGGTCGACTGAACTGTTAGACAATTTAGTTCACTGTTTCTAAGGAGAAGTACATATGCTTTTGTTATTGGAATATCTATGGTATTTCGGTAGAAAATAGTCTTACTTCTTTCATACTGTTGTTTTTTATTTACTGTCAAAACACCTGATGTGTTGGATCAATGGCTGCTAGACAGCTTCTTTTGTTCTGCTAAAACAACAACCGTATTGGCAACTGCTGAAGTGGTGATGGTTTCTACCGCCTGCATTCCTAGCATGTATGCTGTTTGTAAGTTGCATTATAGTTCCAGCCGCTGTATGGTTCCTGGGCGCCTGTACAATGTGGGTAAATACCAAGGGAGATTATGTATAATTGTAGATACCAGTTCGGTTGACAAAGAACTTATATTTTGTTCCTGTTAGGGCTGTGGCCTCCTATTTCCATGGAGTTATTGATGCATTATTTGGTGATTTCGGTGCATGAACAAATTTATTCTTCTTTTAGATGAACAAATTCATTCTAGAGTGCACGGAATTTGTTCTCTTCTCTCAGTTGTTTTCTTAGAATATATATATTGTTGTTTCACTTTTTTTTGACATAATATATCGTTGTTTCTAGAGTGTTGTGATGGAAAAAGCATATGATGCCCGCAAAAAAGAATGAAGGGAAAGGCATTTCGACGCAGATCCAGGTCTCTTAACAAAGGGCAGTACTAGCCATTTGGACAGAAAGTACTCCCTCTATAAACAAATGTTGGATGTTTTTGTAGGTTAAATTAAACTGTGAAAATGTATTACATTTGTGTACAGAGATGGTAGGAGTGCAACACTTGCAGAGGTCCACTCATTTAAAATAGAAACTGTTTCTAACTGCCATCGATAATGTTGGTATTATTGGGTCAAGCTGTGTAGCCCAAAAGTAGCAAAGAAGCATATATCTGACTGTCCGATTTTCGGCGCGGCAAAGCACGTGTATCTATCTAGTATAGATGCATTTTCTAGCGTTAATTATGCTTTGCATTTTCGGAATCGCCATGGTTGCTTCACTCTGTCCCTCAGCGAGCTGACGGGTAACTACAATAACGAGTGGATGAGGAAAGAGAATCTACAAGTGCAAGGAGAAGGTAGCACATGGACTTCATCTGGAACAGTACCAGTCCATTCTCGAGTGCAAATACAGTGGCAGCCGCACTGCATGTTTTACTCGTCGGGGCCCTTCACGCTTTTTTTTTCCTATGAATTTGTTGACGTCTCTTCTTTCGGAGTTTCGGGTGCAATAGCTTGCATCCAGACTGTAGAAGTGCATGCTCTAGCCAACGCAAGCAAAAGACCGATCTGACTATGCAATACATTTATACGTCAACACTCCCTCTCACGTGTGGCTCCCTCAGGCCTACGTGGACCGAAAGTGGGCTACAATTTAATTGCGTCAGTCGGGTCTTAAATTGAAGACCTCTTGGCTCTGATATCATGTAGAAGTGCATGCTCTAACCAATGCAACCAAAATGGCGATCTGATGTAAGAGACTACGCATACATTTATACATCAACACAGACTAGAAGTTCGGAGATATCTAGGATAATCGTTGACAAAGGCATATGTGTTCGCCATCCCGAGACCTACCATTTCTAAATGATCCTAAAAGATCTATGCTGATTTCTCCTTGTAGCATCTTGCCTTTTGCTTTTGCTCCTAGGCAACCGAGCGATGCATATGAGATTTTATAGCCACCTATCTAGAATCTCCCTCTGTAGAGATGGTTTTGCATCAATCTTAGTAATGGTCAGGTACAGAGCTATAATGGTTTTTTTATGTATTGGGTACTCTAGATTCTACGTTACATTTGCCGCTTCGAAACAGATTTTTAGGGAGAGCTTGACCACGGGCCCCATGTGGTTAACTATTTGTTACCCACTAATGTTCAAAAAAAGAGTTAGCCACCGATGACTCATCCATTTGAAGTCAAAAAATTGTTCAAAAAAAGGAGCATAAACTTTCATTTGACTAGCTTGCAGGCGTCTACTGCGAGAAATGGTATGGGCGACACGGGCGACGCCCGTGGCGTCTACTGCGAGCCTGCCGCCGGCGACCATCTCCGGTGTGGGGCGCGCCGGTGGAAGGTTTTGGGCTCTCGCGGAGTCTGAAACGGAGGACGAAGATGACGGGGACAGCGCCGGAAGCTCGCCGGGAGTTTACTCGCCGACGCCGTCATCGGTGATCTGCGAGGCTTTCGACCCTGGCTATTCGGAAGACGATGTGGCTGCCATTGTCGATGGCATTGTGCCAGTTGATGATCCAGCACGGCAAGGTTTGGGACCAGACGGACGGCGGCAGCGGCGATCCGGCCATGGAAGGGGCCGATTCCAAAGGTAAGTCTTCCAAAACCAACCTTGTCCGATTTCATTACAGAGGGGTCGTGGAAAGTGTTGAAGAGGAAGAAGTTTCGGAGATCATCGGCGGCGCAGGCGCCGGCGCCGGCGATTGACAGAGCCTGCGTGATCCGTTCCGGTCGAATCTCGCGTTTGAATCTTTTGCTCAACGACGATGGGCTTCAACCGGAAGATTGTTCGGAAGGCCCGTCCGTTGTTACGCCTTTGGGCCAAGGGAGTTTTACCAGGGTTGGGCCGGGATTAGCTGGGTTACAGACCCAGGCAAAACCGGTCGCCCTCGACGTACAGGAGATCGCATCAGATCGAGTAACATCTCATGCACGATCGTTGGCCGTTTACCGATACGTAGACACTAGGGTTCGCCGCCGCGGGCTGGTTGGATTCCCGTCTGCTGTGCTGCGTCGGGTGAAGCGGGGGTTTCAGGTCTGCCGCAGCGTTCCTGTGGTTGCTGGCGACGACGACATGCCGCCCAAGGCCCCGCCGCCGGCCAAGGGACAGCCTCCGGCCAAGCCGCCTGCGAGGGCTGTTGGGGAACGTAGTAATTTCAAAAAAATTCCTACGCACACGCAAGATCATGGTGATGATATAGCAACCAGAGGGGAGAGTGTATGTCCACGTACCCTCGTAGACCGTAAGAGGAAGCGTTAGCACAACGCGGTTGATGTAGTCGTACGTCTTCACGATCGACCGATCCAAGCACCGAACGTACGGAGCCTCCGAGTTCAGCACACGTTCAGCTCGATGACGTCCCTCGAACTCCGATCCAGCCGAGTGTCGAGGGAGAGTTCCGTCAGCACGACGGCGTGGTGACGATCTTGATGTTCTACCGGCGCAGGGCTTCGCCTAAGCTTCGCGACGATATGACCGAGGTGGAATATGGTGGAAGGGGGCACCGCACACGGCTAAGGATAGATCCGTAGATCAACTTGTGTGTCTATGGGGTGCCCCCTGCCCCCGTATATAAAGGAGGGAGGGGGGAGGCCGGCCGGCCCCTTTAGGCGCGCCAAGGGAGGAGGAATCCTCCTCCTAGTAGGAGTAGGATTCCTCCTTTCCTACTCCTACTAGGAGGGGGAAG
>NC_041391.1:31859687-31876955 GCF_002162155.2 Triticum dicoccoides
CTGGTTTTCTCCGAAAACTCCCGGAACCTTTCCGGTGTCCGAATATAGTCGTCCAATATATCAATCTTTATGTCTCGACTATTCCGAGACTCCTCGTCATGTCCGTGATCACATCCGGGACTCCGAACAAACTTCGGTACATCAAAACTTATAAACTCATAATAAAACTGTCATCGAAACGTTAAGCGTGTGGACCCTACGGGTTCGAGAACTATGTAGACATGACCTAAAACCATTTTTGGTCAATAACCAATAGCGGGACCTGGATGCCCATATTGGTTCCTACATATTCTACGAAGATCTTTATCGGTCAAACCGCATAACAACATACTTTGTTCCTTTTGTCATCGGTATGTTACTTGCCCGAGATTTGATCGTCGGTATCCAATACCTAGTTCAATCTCGTTATCGGCAAGTCTCTTTACTCGTTCCGTAATACGTCATATCATAACTAACTCATTAGTTACATGCTTGCAAGGCTTAGGTGGTGAGTATTACCGAGAGGGCCCAGAGATACCTCTCCGACGATCGGAGTGACAAATCCTAATCTCGAATTATGCCAACTCAACATATACCTTCGGAAACACCTGTAGAGCACCTTTATAATCACCCAGTTACGTTGTGACGTTTGGTAGCACACAAAGTGTTCTTTCGGTAAACGGGAGTTGCACAATCTCATAGTTGTAGGAACTTTGTATAAGTCATGAAGAAAGCAATAGCAGTATACTAAACGATCAAAGTGCTAGGCTAACGGAATGGGTCATGTCAATCACATCATTCTCCTAATGATGTGATCCCATTAATCAAATGACAACACATGTCTATGGTCAGGAAACATAACCATCTTTGATTAATGAGCTAGTCAAGTAGAGGCATACTAGTGACTATGTGTTTGTCTATGTATTCACACATGTATCATGTTTCCGGTTAATACAATTCTAGCATCAATAATAAACATTTATCATGATATGAGGAAATAAATAATAACTTTATTATTGCCTCTAGGGCATATTTCCTTCAGTCTCCCACTTGCACTAGAGTCAATAATCTGGATTGCATAGTAATGATTCTTACACCCATGGAGTCTTGGTGCTGATCATGTTTTGCTCGTGAGAGAGGCTTAGTCAACGGGTCTGCAACATTCAGATCCGTATGTATCTTGCAAATCTCTATGTGTCCCACTTGGACTTGGTCCTGAATGGAATTAAAGCGTCTCTTGATGTGCTTGGTCCTCTTGTGAAATCTGGATTCCTTTGCCAAGGCAATTGCACCAGTATTGTCACAGAAGATCTTCATTGGTCCCGATGCACTAGGTATGACACCTAGATCGGAAATGAACTCCTTCATCCAGACTCCTTCATTTGTTGCTTCAGAAGCAGTTATGTACTCCGCTTCACATGTAGATCCCGCCACGACGCTTTGTTTAGAACTGCACCAACTTATAGCTCCACCGTTTAATAAAAACACGTATCCGGTTTGTGATTTAGAATCGTCCGGATCAGTGTCAAATCTTGCATCGACGTAATCATTTACGACTAGCTCTTTGTCACCTCCATATACGAGAAACATATCCTTAGTCCTTTTCAGGTATTTTAGGATGTTCTTGACCGCTGTCCAGTGATCCACTCCTTGATTACTTTGGTACCTTCCTGCCAAACTTATTGCTAAGCATACGTCAGGTCTTGTACACAGCATTGCATACATGATAGAGCCTGTGGCTGAAGCATAGGCAACATTTTTCATTTTCTCTCTATCTTCTGCTGTGGTCGGGCATTGAGTTTGACTCAACTTCACACCTTGTAGTACCGGCAAGAATCCTTTCTTTGCCTGATCCATTTTGAACTTTTTCAAAATTTTGTCAAGGTATGTGGTTTGTGAAAGTCCTATTAAGCGTCTTGATCTATCTCTATAGATCTTGATGCCCAATATGTAAGCAGCTTCCCCGAGGTCTTTCATTGAAAAACTTTTATTCAAGTATTCCTTTATGCTATCCAGAAATTCTATATCATTTCCAATTAATAATATGTCATCAACATATAAAACTAGAAATGCTACAGAGCTCCCACTCACTTTCTTGTAAATACAGGCTTCTCCAAAAGTCTGTATAAAACCATATGCTTTGATCACACTATCAAAGCGTTTATTCCAACTCCGAGATGCTTGCACCAGTCCATAAATGGAACGCTGGAGCTTGCACACTTTGTCAGCACCTTTTGGATCAACAAAACCTTCCGGCTGCATCATATACAACTCTTCTTCTAGAAATCCATTCAAGAATGCAGTCTTGACATCCATTTGCCAAATTTCATAATCATGAAATGCAGCAATAGCCAACATGATTCGGACAGACTTAAGCATCGCTACGGGTGAGAAAGTCTCATCGTAGTCAACCCCTTGAACTTGTCGAAAACCTTTCGCAACAAGTTGAGCTTTATAGACAGTAACATTACCATCAGCGTCAGTCTTCTTCTTAAAGATCCATTTATTCTCAATGGCTTGCCGATCATCGGGCAAGTCAACCAAAGTCCATACTTTGTTTTCATACATGGATCCCATCTCAGATTTCATGGCCTCTAGCCATTTTGCGGAATCTGGGCTCATCATCGCTTCCTCATAGTTCGTAGGTTCATCATGGTCAAGTAACATGACTTCCAGAATAGGATTACCGTACCACTCTGGTGCGGATCTTACTCTGGTAGACCTACGAGGTTCAGTAGAAACTTGATCTGAAGTTTCATGATCAATATCATTAGCTTCCTCACTAATTGGTGTAGTTGTCACAGGAATCGGTTCTCGTGATGAACTACTTTCCAATAAGGGAGTAGATACAGTTATGTCATCAAGTTCTACTTTCCTCCCACTCACTTCTTTTGAGAGAAACTCCTTCTCTAGAAAGGATCCATTCTTAGCAACGAATGTCTTGCCTTCGGATCTGTGATAGAAGGTGTACCCAACAGTCTCTTTTGGGTATCCTATGAAGACACATTTCTCCGATTTGGGTTCGAGCTTATCTGGTTGAAGTTTCTTCACATAAGCATCGCAGCCCCAAACTTTAAGAAACGACAACTTTGGTTTCTTGCCAAACCACAGTTCATAAGGCGTCATCTCAATGGATTTAGATGGTGCCTTATTTAACGTGAATGCGGCCGTCTCTAAAGCATAACCCCAAAACGATAGCGGTAAATCGGTAAGAGACATCATAGATCGCACCATATCAAGTAAAGTACGATTATGACGTTCGGACACACCATTTCGTTGTCGTGTTCCAGGTGGTGTGAGTTGCGAAACTATTCCGCTTTGTTTCAAATGTAAACCAAACTCGTAACTCAAATATTCTCCTCCACGATCAGATCGTAGAAACTTTATTTTCTTGTTACGATGATTTTCCACTTCACTCTGAAATTCTTTGAACTTTTCAAATGCTTCAGATTTGTGCTTCATTAAGTAGATATACCCATATCTGCTCAAATCATCTGTGAAGGTGAGAAAATAACGATATCCGCCACGAGCCTCAACATTCATCGGTCCACATACATCTGTATGTATGATTTCCAACAAATCTGTTGCTCTCTCTATAGTTCCGGAGAACGGTGTTTTAGTCATCTTGCCCATGAGGCACGGTTCGCAAGTACCAAGTGATTCATAATCAAGTGATTCCAGAAGTCCATCAGTATGGAGTTTCTTCATGCGTTTTACACCGATATGACCTAAACGGCAGTGCCACAAATAAGTTGCACTATCATTATCAACTCTGCATCTTTTGGCTTCAACATTATGAATATGTGTATCACTACTATCGAGATTTAATAAAAACAGACCACTCTTCAAGGGTGCATGACCATAAAAGATATTACTCATATAAATGGAACAACCATTATTCTCTGATTTAAATGAATAACCGTCTCGCATCAAACAAGATCCAGATATAATGTTCATGCTCAACACTGGCACCAAATAACAATTATTCAGGTCTAAAACTAATCCCGAAGGTAGATGTAGAGGTAGCGTGCCGACCGCGATCACATCGACTTTGGAACCGTTTCCCACGCGCATCGTCACCTCGTCCTTGGCCAGTGCTCGCTTATTCCGTAGTCCCTGTTTCGAGTTGCAAATATTAGCAACAGAACCAGTATCAAATACCCAGGTGCTACTACGAGCTCTAGTTAGGTACACATCAATAACATGTATATCACATATACCTTTGCTCACTTTGCCATCGTTCTTATCCGCCAAATACTTGGGGCAGTTCCGCTTCCAGTGTCCAGTCTGCTTGCAGTAGAAGCACTCAGTTTCAGGCTTAGGTCCAGACTTGGGTTTCTTCTCTTGAGCAGCAACTTGCTTGCCGTTCTTCTTGAAGTTCCCCTTCTTCTTCCCTTTGCCCTTCTTCTTGAAATTAGTGGTCTTATTGACCATCAACACTTGATGCTCCTTCTTGATTTCTACCTCCGCGGCTTTCAGCATCGCGAAGAGCTCGGGAATAGTCTTGTTCATCCCTTGCATATTATAGTTCATCACAAAGCTCTTGTAGCTTGGTGGCAGTGATTGGAGAATTCTGTCAATGACACTATCATCAGGAAGATTAACTCCCAGTTGAATCAAGTGATTGTTATACCCAGACATTCTGAGTATGTGTTCACTGACAGAACTATTCTCCTCCATCTTGCAGCTGTAGAACTTATTGGAGACTTCATATCTCTCAATCCGGGCATTTGCTTGAAATATTAACTTCAACTCCTGGAACATCTCATATGCTCCATGACGTTCAAAACGTCGTTGAAGACCCGGTTCGAAGCCGTAAAGCATGGCACACTGAACTATAGAGTAGTCATCAGCTTTGCTCTGCCTGACGTTCTTAACGTCGTCAGTTGCATCAGCAGTAGGCCTGGCACCCAGCGGTGCTTCCAGGACGTAACTCTTCTGTGCAGCAATGAGGATAATCCTCAGGTTATGGACCCAGTCCGTGTAATTGCTACCATCATCTTTCAACTTTGCTTTCTCAAGGAACGCATTAAAATTCAACGGAACAACAGCACGAGACATCTATCTACAAACAAACATAGACAAGCAAGATACTATCAGGTACTAAGTTCATGATAAATTTAAGTTCAATTAATCATATTACTTAAGAACTCCCACTTAGACAGACATCTCTCTAGTCATCTAAGTGATCACGTGATCCAAATCAACTAAACCATAACCGATCATCACGTGAGATGGAGTAGTTTTCAATGGTGAACATCACCATGTTGATCATATCTACTATATGATTCACGCTCGACCTTTCGGTCTCTGTGTTCCGAGGCCATATCTGCATATGCTAGGCTCGTCAAGTTTAACCTGAGTATTCTGCATGTGCAAAACTGGCTTGCACCCGTTGTAGATGGACGTAGAGCTTATCACACCCGATCTTCACGTGGTGTCTCGGCACGACGAACTTTGGCAACGTGCATACTCAGGAGAACACTTCTTGATAATTTTAGTGAGAGATCATCTTAAAATGCTACCGTCAAACAAAGCAAGATAAGATGCAGAAAGGATAAACATCACATGCAATAAATATAAGTGATATGATATGGCCATCATCATCTTGTGCTTGTGATCTCAATCTTCGAAGCACCGTCGTGATCACCATCGTCACCGGCGCGACACCTTGATCTCCATCGTAGCATCGTTGTCGTTACGCCATCTATTGCTTCTACAACTATCGCTACCGCTTAGTGATAAAGTAAAGCAATTACAGGGCGTTTGCATTTCATACAATAAAGCGACAACCATATGGCTCCTGCCAGTTGCCGATAACTTCGGTTACAAAACATGATCATCTCATACAATAAAATATAGCATCACGTCTTGACCATATCACATCACTACATGCCCTGCAAAAACAAGTTAGACGTCCTCTACTTTGTTGTTGCAAATTTTACGTGGCTGCTACGGGCTTAGCAAGAACCGTTCTTACCTACGCATCAAAACCACAACGATAGTTTGTCAAATAGACTCCGTTTTAACCTTCACAAGGACCGGGCGTAGCCACACTCGGTTCAACTAAAGTGAGAGAGACAGACACCCGCCAGCCACCTTTAAGCACAAGTGCTCGTAACGGTGAAACCAGTCTCGCGTAAGCATATGCGTAATGTCGGTCCGGGCCGCTTCATCTCACAATACCACTGAATCAAAGTATGACATGCTGGTAGGCAGTATGACTTATATCGTCCACAACTCACTTGTGTTCTACTCTTGCATATAACATCAACACATAAAACCTAAGCTCGGATGCCACTGTTGGGGAACGTCGTAATTTCAAAAAATTTCCTACGCACACGCAAGATCATGGTGATGATATAGCAACGAGAGGGGAGAGTGTATGTCCACGTACCCTCGTAGACCGTAAGCGGAAGCGTTAGCACAACGCGGTTGATGTAGTCGTACGGCTTCACGATCGACCGATCCAAGCACCGAACGTACGGAGCCTCCGAGTTCAGCACACGTTCAGCTCGATGACGTCCCTCGAACTCGGATCCAGCCGAGTGTCGAGGGAGAGTTCCGTCAGCACGACGGCATGGCGACGATCTTGATGTTCTACCGGCGCAGGGCTTCACCTAAGCTTCGCGACGATATGACCGAGGTGGAATATGGTGGAAGGGGGCACCGCACACGGCTAAGGAACGATCCGTAGATCAACTTGTGTGTCTATGGGGTGCCCCCTGCCCCCGTATATAAAGGAGGGAGGGGGGAGGCCGGCCGGCCCCTTTGGGCGCGCCAAGGGAGGAGGAATCCTCCTCCTAGTAGGAGTAGGATTCCTCCTTTCCTACTCCTACTAGGAGGGGGAAGGAAGGGGGAGAGAGGGGGAAGGAAAGGGGGGCGCCGCCCCCCCTCCTAGTCCAATTCGGAGCAGAGGGAGAGGGGGCGCGCGGCCCTCCCTGGCCGCCCCTCTCTCTTCCCACCTAGGCCCATGTGGCCCGTTAACTCTCCCGGGGAGTTCCGGTAACCCCCCCGGCACTCCGGTTTTCTCCGAAAACTCCCGGAACCTTTCCGGTGTCCGAATATAGTCGTCCAATATATCAATCTTTATGTCTCGACTATTCCGAGACTCCTCGTCATGTCCGTGATCACATCCGGGACTCCGAACAAACTTCGGTACATCAAAACTTATAAACTCATAAAAAAACTGTCATCGAAACGTTAAGCGTGCGGACCCTACGGGTTCGAGAACTATGTAGACATGACCTAAAACCATTTTCGGTCAATAACCAATAGCGGGACCTGGATGCCCATATTGGTTCCTACATATTCTACGAAGATCTTTATCGGTCAAACCGCATAACAACATACTTTGTTCCTTTTGTCATCGGTATGTTACTTGCCCGAGATTTGATCGTCGGTATCCAATACCTAGTTCAATCTCGTTACCGGCAAGTCTCTTTACTCGTTCCGTAATACTTCATCTCATAACTAACTCATTAGTTACATGCTTGCAAGGCTTAGGTGATGAGTATTACTGAGAGCGCCCAGAGATACCTCTCCGACGATCGGAGTGACAAATCCTAATCTCGAATTGTGCCAACTCAACATATACCTTCAAAAACACCTGTAGAGCACCTTTATAATCACCCAGTTATGTTGTGACGTTTGGTAGCACACAAAGTGTTCTTCCGGTAAACGGGAGTTGCACAATCTCATAGTAGTAGGAACTTTGTATAAGTCATGAAGAAAGCAATAGCAGTATACTAAACGATCAAGTGCTAGGCTAACGGAATGGGTCATGTCAATCACATCATTCTCCTAATGATGTGATCCCATTAATCAAATGACAACACATGTCTATGGTCAATAAACATAACCATCTTTGATTAATGAGCTAGTCAAGTAGAGGCATACTAGTGACTATGTGTTTGTCTATGTATTCACACATGTATCATGTTTCCGGTTAATACAATTCTAGCATGAATAATAAACATTTATCATGATATGAGGAAATAAATAATAACTTTATTATTGCCTCTAGGGCATATTTCCTTCAAGGGCTGCGCCAGGGGGTCCGGCTGCAGCTGCGCCTGCCTCGGCTGCGGCTTCGGCACCTGCGCAGTCTGCGGCGTCTCCGGCCCGGGCTGCGGCGTCGCCACCGCATGGGGCCGCACCACCACCGCCGCAGCGACCTTGGCCTAGGCAAATGGCTGCCGGCTGGGGAGGTGTTGCCAATGGTATAGCCGGCCGTGGATCGGGTGCGTTCGCGGATGACAGCCGCAATCCTCCCCGTGGTCAATCGGGAGATGATGGATACGACGCTTACGGGCAGGGTCTTCACCGAGGTTCATCGTCCACCAGTGGTGGGCGAGGCTACGCTTGGACGGATCATGGTAATGCTGGCCGTGGTTTTCAAGGTCCACCGGGGAACTTTGTTGAGGGCGCGGTTGGCCCGAGCCGCTTCCGAGGCCGCTTCCGTGGTGGTCGCGGTGGCTATCGGCGCCCTCCGCGTAACTTGCCCGGTGCCACGGGTTCGGATACTTCTGAGATGTCCACTGATGAGGCGGGTCTAACCCAGGCAGTGGTGGAGACGGTTAAGGCTATGGCCGATGTGTCTGTACCGATGATAGTGCAACCGGATGATGCGGAGTCTGATAATGGTTCGGAGAAGGCCGGAGGTGACAAGCTGTCCAAGTGGGCGGCTAAGAAGAAAAAATTAGTCAGTTTCCGGTGCGGGGAGACGGGTCACTTCATGGTTGACTGCTCTGCTGAGTTATGTGATATTTGTCGGAAACCTAAGCATGTTGCGGCTGAGTGTCCGCTTCTTCTCGGACCCAAACCGACACTTAATATCTACGGGCTCTGTTGCTCTGAGTTGATGTTCTTTGAGTCGCCAAGCATGGCTCCGGTGGCTCCTGTCGTTGAAACCTCCTTCCCTGGGGTGGTTAAGGTGGTCACCGGACCGCTCACTGAAGCCCAGATTATTCAGCAGTTGCGGGAATTGGCTCCGGGGAATTTCAAATGGTCCTTGTTGAAACTTTCTGATAAGTCTTACAAAGTGGATTTTCCTTCTAAAGAGGATCAGAAGAGGATTCTCAAGTTTGGTATGAGTCGAGTTACAGGAACTAGCTTTGTGTTGCAGTTTGATGAGTGGAAAAAGAAGGAACCGCAGGGCACACCACTGACTCAGATCTGGGTTCGTTTTTCGGGGGCACCGTCCGAGCCCTTGGATGATTTCTTTGTCACATGGAGCTTGGGGTCCTTGCTTGGTAAGACGGAGCAGGTTGATATGCCTTTCACTCGTGCTCATGGTGTGGCTCGCTTGTTGGTTAGCGTGGCCAACATTCAGTTCTTGTCGGATGTGGTCAGATGGTGTTATGAGGGTATTGCTTACATGTTGAATGTCGAGTATGAGGACCCGGACTTGTTTCAGGATTTTGAGGAGGTGTTACCTATGGATACTTCTGAGGGGGGAGGCGCTTCTGGGAACCATGGAGATGGCGCTCCCAGTGATGGTGACAGGGACTCCAGGCATGTGGATTCGTCTAAGCCAGCAGAGTCTGCTCAGGGGAAAACGCCGGTTTCGGCACCGTCCAACATGCTTCAGCTTGGTTCCGTAGGGGCTTTATCAGCGCCTCCTTGTCTTTGGAGTGATCGTGTGGATTTGGATGACCCGTCTGAGCATGTGCCACCGGTGATTTCGGAGGTCTTGAGGGTTGAGGAACCAGACAGACTTACTGCTCAGGAGGTGGTCTCTCCTCCTTCATCACCGGGGCCTCGGCTGGACATGATGACTCTTTTGGACGACTCGGCGGAGATGGCCGGGAGTACGGTCAGGTCCTTCTCTGCTTTGCCGGTGATCGGTTTGTTGGGGCTCAAGGCCAGCGCAGTTGTAACGGCCACACCGAAGGCTCGGCGGGCCTCGGATGGGTCTAGCGGGCAGGAGGCCCGCACACTGTGCTCTTCTTCCATGGCGTCCTCAGAGGCAGCTGCTGCTTTTTTGGGAGGGTCGGCTGTTGCGGGTGGTCACAGACCGGTGGCTCCACCGGCCAGTCCGGCCCCTCTGGCTCGGGCGGCGTCCTCACCTCTTCACGCCGCCGTGAGTGTGCCTGGGCAGGTGGCTGTCGGCTCACCGGTCCCTATTGTGGTCGGTCGGCTGGGGGAAGCGACAGCTGCTACTGCCTCGTCCCCGGTGCCCGGCGTGTGGGCTGCTCCGGAGCTAGCTGCTGGCGGGTCGCCTATGGACAGGCTGCAGGCGGCGCCGCCTATTTCTTCTCTGGCTTTGGTGACTGCGACCCGGGGAGTCACTGTGGGGGGATGGGCAGGCGGCCTCTCCCCTTGCAGGGCTTCCCGAGAGGAGGTCATCGCCTTTGGTGCTATCCCGGACCCTGTCTCCCGGGGGAGGCGGATCAGCGGGAGGTTGCAGGAGCAGCCGTACGTCGATGACATACAACTGCGGTGTGCTTTGAGGGCTGCCAAGTTGCAAGACGTCGAGATCACCACTGGTATGTCTGTTATTAAGTCAAATTGCATTTTGCATTTTACTGATAATGAAATCATCCATAATGCAAATCAACTAGGAATTTCACTTGGTAATAATGATCTTCAGATTGCTAAATCAGTTAACGACATTCTTGATTTGGAAGCTGAGCGTGCGGTAGATATGATTCGTCACATTGCTGCAGTTAAACCAATGAATGATTCGGAGATTGATGCGCTTGGGGTTAGGGTTCTAGATGGTATGTGTGCCGATCTTGACCCTACATGTCTAGGGACAGAGGAAGACACCCATCCTGAGACGTCTCTTCATGTAGATGAGCCTTTAGTGCTAGAAGTTGAGAATGAGGGCGATGTTCA
The DNA here is from genome assembly GCF_002162155.2 of Triticum dicoccoides. NCBI lineage: Eukaryota > Viridiplantae > Streptophyta > Magnoliopsida > Poales > Poaceae > Triticum > Triticum dicoccoides. The sequence goes on from NC_041391.1 coordinate 31,870,509, forward strand.
GGTTGATGGTCATGTGAAGCCTAAGCAGACATGGAAAAGAAAGGTTTATCCAGTCTCCGCAGTGCGTAGGAGTGCTAGGATCCGTACTGCCAAAAAATTTCATGATGACTTATGAGAGGCATTTTCTGGAATAGCAGAGGTCTTAGAGACTTGGCTAAAAGGAGGTTTCTAGCGGATGCTTCTATTGAACATCATTTAGATTTTATTGCTTTGTCCGAGACTGGAAGAAGCAATTTCACTTCTCAATTTCTTGCCACTTTGTCTGGGGGGTAGATTTTGATTGGCATTGCCTCCCACCTCGAGGAAGATCCGGCGGGGTTTTACTTGGGGTTAAGTGTGAAACGTTGGAGGTTCGGAGCGTAGTTGTGGGCGAGTTCGCTGTCAAGTTTCGGGTTAGAACTAAGGCAGATGGGTTTCATTGGGCTTTGGTGGCAGTTTACGGAGCTGCGCAACCAGAACTCAAACCAGATTTCTTGGCGGATTTGGTGCGCATCTGTGGTAATGAACAGCTACCTCTCTTAGTGGGAGGGGATTTCAACATAATACTAAGAAAAGAGGACAAGAATAATGCCAATTTTGACGGTCGATGGCCCTTTATGTTCAACACTATCATTGAAAGTTTGGATCTCAGAGAGATCGAGCTCTCGGGTAGGAAATTCACTTGGGCTAATTCGTTACCGGTTCCGACCTTCGAGAAACTTGATCGTGTGCTAGCTAGTGTCGAGTGGGAACAGAAGTTTCCTCTAGTAACGGTGCAGGCTTTGACTCGAGGTGTCTCGGATCATACACCGTTACTAGTCGACTCCGGAGTTCAAAATTTCGTGGGTAACAAGAACATTTTCTCGTTTGAACTTGCCTGGTTTGAAAGAGAAGGGTTCCTCGAGTTGCTAGCTAGAGAGTGGGCTATGGACTCGGGAGGTAGGACGCCTATCGACAGATGGCAATCCAAGATTCGTCATCTCCGTTGGTTCCTTCGTGGCTGGGCTAAGCACACGCATGGGATTTATAAGGTGGAGAAGGAGCGACTTCTTCTAATTATTCAAAACTACGAAGCTAAAGCAGAAACCTCTATCTTGGATTCCAATGATTTGGAAACAAAGATAGATGCAGAGATGCAGCTTAAAAAGCTTCTCCATGAGGAGGAATTGAAGTGGGCATTGCGAGCCAAGGTTCGCAAAATCATAGAAGGCGAGGATAACACTCAATTCTTTCACATGATTGCGAATGGGAAGCATCGCAAAAAGAGAATTTTCCAATTAGAACAAGATGAAGGGACAATAGTCGGTCAGGATAATCTCAAAGTTTACATTACCAATTATTACAAGCGGTTGTTTGGTCCCCCGGTAGAGACGTTCGTGTCGTTGGATGAGTCTAGGGTTGAGGATGTGCCTCAACTTGAGACTGCCGAGAATGAGCTCTTGACTGCTCCTTTCTCGGAGAAAGAGGTGTTTGAGGTTATTACTCAAATGGAGAATAATAGGCTCCAGGTCCGGATGGGTTTCCGGCGGAGTTTTACAAGAAGTGTTGGCATTTTATCAAGGGAGACTTGATGCCCATGTTTCGGGATTTTTTTGAGGGGCAGCTTCAATTGTTTAAGCTAAATTTTGGGACGATAACTCTTCTGCCTAAGAAGACAGAGGCTGTTCGGATTGAGCAGTTTCGACCCACTTGTCTGCTAAATGTGAGTTTCAAAATCTTCACCAAGGTGGGGACAAATAGGCTTACACAAATAGCACACACAGTAGTTCAGCCGTCCCAGACAGCTTTCATGCCGGATAGAAACATCCTGGAAGGGGTTGTTGTCTTGCATGAAACGCTCCATGAAATCCATTCCAAAAAACTTGATGGCGTAGTTTTTAAAGTGGATTTTGAAAAAGCATATGATAAAGTCAAATGGCCTTTCCTTCAACAAGCTTTGCGTATGAAAGGTTTTGATCCGGCCTGGAGAAACCAAATTGATTCTTTTACGCAAAAAGGGAGTGTCGGGATTAAGGTGAATGATGATGTGGGTCATTATTTCCAAACACACAAGGGCCTACGGCAAGGAGACCCTATGTCACCGATCCTGTTTAACATATTGGCTGATATGCTGACTATTTTAATAGGTCGGGGAAAGGATGCAGGACAGATAGGTGGCCTGGTGCCACATCTAGTAGACGGCGGGATATCCATTCTTCAGTATGCTGATGATACTATCATATTTATGGAGCATGACATGGTGAAAGCAAGAAACATGAAGCTGCTGCTATGCTTATTTGAACAATTGTCTGGGCTTAAAATCAACTTCCACAAGAGCGAATTGTTTTGCTTTGGAAGAGCAAATGATGACCGGGACTCGTATCAACAATTGTTCGGATGTGAATTGGGCTCTTTACCATTTACGTATTTAGGTATACCCATTCATCATCGTAAGCTAACTAATATTGAGTGGAAATGTATTGAGGATCGTTTTGAAAAGAAACTGAGCTGTTGGAAATGAAAGCTCATGTCATATGGAGGTCGATTAATTCTGATTAATTCGGTCCTTACTAGTATGCCTATGTTTCTCTTATCCTTTTTCTTGGTTCCGGTCGGAGTTAGGAAAAGGTTAGATTTCTATCGATCTCGATTCTTTTGGCAAATTGATGAGCTCAAACGGAAGTATAGACTTGCGAAGTGGGATATTATCTGCAGACCTAAGGACCAAGGTGGCCTAGGTATTGAAAATCTAGAAATCAAAAACATATGTCTCCTTAGCAAGTGGCTTTTTAAGTTGTCATCTGAGACGGAGGCCACTTGGGCACAGATTTTACGCAATAAGTATCTCTTTGCTAAAACCTTGGCTCAGGTCAATGTGAGGCCTTCCGACTCTCCCTTTTGGAAGGGTTTGATGAGAGTTAAACAACTCTTTTTCAACAAGACTAAATTTATTGTTGGGAATGGTACCACGACGAGGTTTTGGGAGGATACGTGGCTTGGTGAGACCCCACTAGCACTTCAATATCCTTCTTTGTATAACATTGTCCAACGTAGAGGTGCCTATGTTGCTACTGTTTTACAATCCGTTCCCCTCAATATCAGTTTTAGGCGGACGCTTGTTGGAAATCGTTGGGAGGCCTGGCTACATCTGGTTCGACGTTTAATGGATGTCCGGTTGTCTCCACAGCCTGATCAGCTGCATTGGAAACTTACTAAGAACGGTGTGTTCACGGTCAAATCAATGTATCAGGATGTCATTAACTCTACGGTCATCCCTACCTCGTTACATGTTTGGCAAGTTAAGGTACCCTTACGTATTAAAGTATTTATGTGGTTTGTGCATAAACAAGTCATTCTGACTAAGGATAACCTTGCAAAACGTAATTGGGTAGGTCCGTCTCGATGTAGCTTTTGTGATCATAATGAAAATATCAAACACCTCTTTCTCGATTGTCCGTTGGCTAAGATTCTGTGGCGGTCGGTTCATATTGCGTTTAATATTAGTCAGCCCACCTCTATTAGCATGTTATTTGGAACATGGCTCGATGGGGTGGATTCTGACACTGCAAGACACATTCGGGTTGGCGTTTGTGCACTTTTATGGGCAATATGGAATTGCAGAAATGACTTAGTCTTTAACCAATCAACAAACATTCACTTTCTGCAGGTTATCTTCAGGGCCACGGCGTTCATCCGTATGTGGTCGCTACTCACTCCGACGGAGGCCAGGGAGCGTTTGGTTACTGCGTCTACCCAATGGGAGATGGTAACTCGGGATATTTTCAACCGGTTTGGATGGCGGTCATGTAATAGGATAGACATGTAGTGATCCTATTGTTTTGCCAGCCGGTTGTGGCTTTGGGCTTTTCTTTTTTACAGATTTTGTTTTAGTTTGTTCTATGACTTTTCGACACTATGCTACTGGAATATCCTTTAATAATATGAGCCGTATGCATCATTCTGATGCAGAGGCTGGGGCACGTCCCCTTTTCCAAAAAAAAATAAAAAATTGCTATATGCCTCTATTACTTACTGAAGCTCCATCAAATTTACATGGGCAAATAACCCATTTTGTTGAAGTTCAAAATTTTGCTAGATATATACGCCCAGATAATAACTGATGTATAGGTTATTTTATAGCCACTGGATGTAGCATTTATAATATGTAGACAGGCGAAGCATGGACTTCTCCACCGTGACTGATGCTTCATAACAGCCACAAATGCTCCAGCTAAACGACACCCCTCATATGCGGCCCAAATTAGGAGCGGATAGGGAGAGGCATGGGCGCGTCCGCCGCGCTTGATCCGGCCCACGCTGGCCTACCCCGTGCCAACATATATCCATCCTCATCCACTCTTCGGGCCAAACCACCACATTCCACTCTGCCCCAAGCTCCCTTCCGGCGATCCCCAGTCTTCTATGGCATAGCGGGCATTGGATCTGAGTCCTACAACTCCCAGTCTATTGACTGAAAGATCTTCCCACGCGGCCTCGAGGACGAGATGATTGACGGCATTGCGCTCTGCCGCTCCCAAGAGGAGTCCGCCCGATAGCGTTTAGACTCATTTGTGGAATAGGAAAATTAATGGCTCGGCTGGCCGCCAGACATGGACGAAGCCGGAACAACGAGGATGGTTGCCAGCGAAAATTTAGACTTGTTTTAAGTTGCATGAACTTGAGATTTCATAATTGATTTATCCGTTTGTGAAAGAAAAATTTTAAGGTGTGGCCGGTCACTGTCAGCAGACAGGCACGTCCGTGAGACATACAGGGTAGCAGATTTGCCAAATCACCTCCATCACCTAGAACAACGGCCTCAAGCACGCCTGCGACATGGTCGACAAATTACCCTTTCCCAACACAACGCCGCGGCCACCTGTATTTGCTGCATTTCGTGTCATGTGACCATGTAGTCTATATTCTACCTCGATGCCTTCGGAGGTTTTTAATTTCGGAGACAAAATAAGTTTGGACATCAGGAAAAATGTGAAATTTCAGAAATTTTACATATTTCGGTAATTATTTCGGATTTTGAGATTTCAATTTTCATTCAATTTTAATGAATTCTAACGTATTTTAAATATATCTTAAAAGCAGTTTGAATCTGCCTCAAAATTTCGGGGTTAAAAGTATTTCGGAAACCACTGAAATATGCGAAATTTTGTAAATTTCACCGAAATTTCATTGAAATTTTTATCCCCCCTTGGCTTTTGTGTATTGCAGCATGCTACACGTTGTCATATGCTGGTTGGTGAACTTGGCTGTGCTGCCCTCCGTGGTCTTCTACAACACCAACGTGCTCCGTGCTACTAGTCTTCTGTTTGGCGTTTCTGAAACCATCGTTGTTACTTGACGTCATGCATATCAAGTGATTGCCAAATGTGCCAAACCAGCGGAACTTGGTGTACCATCACTACGGCGTCAGCTTCTCTTACTTTACAGCACGACCACGCTGTATCAACACCATAGATGACCGGAGCGGATTTTAGAGATTACAAAAGGGACCGTGCAAAAAAGCACATGCGTTCGCCATCCTGAGGCCTGCTATTCCCAGAAGGTAAAAAGAAGATATGCTTTTCTCAGTCATCTAACAAGCTCGAGATCTCAAGAAAAGAGAACTTGGTACCAGAATGATGGAATAGCATGAGATACTACTATTTTGCAATATATGCTCCCAATACAAACCTCCACTTTTTAGCACCTTCGTTTGCTTTAGCTCTCTGGTTAGCGCAGTGATGCACAACCATTTTATAGCCAATGGATCCGGCCTTTCCTCTAGATGGGCATGGATGGGAGCGATCTTAACCATGGTCAAGTTTGGAGCTATAAAGTTTCGATGTACTGTCTGCTCTAAATTTTAGACCTGCCTGGCTGCCTCTTCACTTGGGCAGGAGGCCATGTGGTGTTAACTTCTTTTCTTTTGCATGGATGTGGTGTTAACTTTTAATTTGCCACTAAATTCCAAGAAAATAGGTAGACACAAATGCTTTTTTTTCCACTCTAGATGTGTTTGTTCCTCTCCACCCTTGTCCCACCAGAAGAAAATATATATGGCGCATAGTGCCATTGGCAAAGGTGACTCCAGTTCGCTCACTTGAGGCTTGCATTACACCTGCCTCGATTGACCACATATATTTAGTCTCTCTCATGAACACAACATGAGAATGTTGAGTATTTTAAGACAAGAAGATGAAAACCCATTTTCATGTTAAGTTCATGAGAGACTAAATATCAGGACAATTAATTGTTCAGTATTTGAGGATATCAAGATGAAAATGTTCAGTATTTGAAGACATCAAGACACTCTTGTTGTAGTTTAGGAGTGCATAAAAGACAAATACATAGTATTGTTGGAAATATCGAGAGTAAGGGCATCTCCAATGCCGACCCTTAAGCCGCCCGCAACTGTCTGGACAATGCGGTCCGGACGTGTTTTGCTATCCAACACGGTACTGTATCGGTCCGCTCGGTGGTCCGAACGTGTTT
>NC_041391.1:31877144-31879367 GCF_002162155.2 Triticum dicoccoides
CGATGCCACATCCACATCTGACTGTCCTGGCCCACCAGACAACCCCGCCCTCCTCTCCTGCGCTTTCCTTCTGATGCACGTGCCGTTTCCCGTGCCACATCAATGCCGGCCCAAAGCATGCAACAGCCGTCATTGATGCCCCATGATGTGACCGGACGAGAGGGCAGCGCTGACCGACCCTACCTCTCGGGAGACGCTGCTTTGATGCGGATGCAGCTTTCCAAGGAACCAACTCTGCCTACTGCGCCACATTGAAGAGGTTGACCATCGGTTCACATGGCCCGGGCGAGGCTTTATAACCCGTGCTCCGGTGCCGTCCACATTGCACTCAGCATGTCGCCATGCATGTTCTCGTCCTCACCTCCCATCTTTCTCCACAACTCCGGTCATGGGCAAGTCTTGGGCCTCGGTGACGGCTCCGCGGCGGGCTCTTGAGGTTCGTGGCGAAGCGACCCTCAAACTCCGAGACTGAAGTCCTCATCGGCAGCCGGATCCTCGGCGAAGGAGGAGATCGTCATCTCCTCTAGCGACGAGTTGGACTAGCACTTGGCGGCACAACAACATCCAGTGACGCAGAGCCTGGTCTACGCCATGACTGATCAGGACTAGTCCATGGAGCCCCAGATGGAGGCCATGCTCCATCGCTCCATCCTCCACATCAACAGCCCGACGGCGCCACCGGAGATGCTCCTCATCGTCAAATCGGAGCCCGCATCCCCTCCCCACTCTCCCCGCACAACAGCGGCGTCCAAATCGGACGTCGCGTCAAGGAGGAGCCCCTCTCCTCTCCTTCCTTATGCGTGAACGAGGAACGTCTCTCGCCTCTGCACCGACACGTGAAGGAGGAGAGGCGCCCTCCGCTGCCCCGCCGTATCGAGGAGGAGTGGCGCTCGTCACGGCCCCTGCCCCATGCAATCCGCAGTCGCCTATGCCACTTCCTCGGCAGCGGCAGCAACTCATTTTCGTGGAGCGCCCTAACGGCGGCGGACTATGCCGACAGGGAGTAGCAACGACGTGATAGGCGCAATGTGGCACGTCGGTCGAAGTTCGCAGACTCCGACGACTCGCCGCCACACATCATGGCAAACTCGGAGCTGGCGTACGCCTCGGCCCTCGACCGCTCCAAGACGTCGGCGAAGACAAGCAAGCGTCGTCTTTGACGCCTCGACAGGGAGATGGCCAAGTACAGGTAGGAGTGGTCTCTCAACAAGACCGCCGCCACAACCGCCTCCACCAAGGCCCGCCGCCCTCTCCCCCCGCCCACGTTGTTGTTGGTGGCCGCCGCACCATGCAAGGCGTGAGAGGAAGCGGAGGGGATCATCTGCGAGCATCAGGCTGCTACGGGGACGCCCTGGCATGACGCCGTACCCGAAGCCGCTGCGGATGACTCCGACAACGGCTACAGCGATGATGACGGAAGAGCCGCTTGCCAGCCCGGCATGGCGTACAAGGTCGGCGTCAAGTATATATAGGGTGGTGTGGGGTTAGATTTGCTCTAAGGTTTTAGTTCGCCGTATGAAATATCATCCAATTTTATGTAAAAATCATCTTAGCTTATGAGACCTTTTACGGTACATCAAGATAATTGAACCGTTCATTTTTGTGGTTAGAGGGCCAAGATTAGCCAATACGACTGCAGATTTTCGATAGTATATAGAATAGTTAAGGGCATTTTTGGTAGTTTATCAATCACATAGGCAGATTCAGGCAAGCAGAATCATGTTAAGGGCATTTTATCAGACGAAATCGATCTACGGAAGGGAATCGGTCAATCTGCTGCTGAGTACGTGCACGTTCAACCTACGTATATGTATTGCATCGGTCAGCTTGGGAGGAACAGTCAGCTTACTTCGTCGCTTTCGCCACTGCATGCCAGAAGTAATCCATGGACCATGATGGCCTCATAATTTGGACTGAGCTCGAGGTTCCATCGGAGGAAATGCCGGTCGGCACTGGCACTGCTGCTTGTTGCGTTTCTCGTCTCGTATCTGGCATCGCGGTTGTCGCCTCAGCCATAGTCGAAGTTCTATGTCGAGCACATCGCACCTCGGGCTCCTGCTCGAGGCCGCACACTCGGATGAGGCCGATGTCCAGCTTGACTTGGCCGCCGTCTACATCCAGCGGCTCGATGAGGACAATTCCTGCATGCAAAAAGGCTCCTCCTTCACCCGCAAAAAAAAAAAAAAAAGGCTCCTCCTTGCCGTCGTCTATGCCTGACCATCC
>NC_041391.1:31883041-31903928 GCF_002162155.2 Triticum dicoccoides
AAAAAAAAAAGGCTCCTCCTTGCCGTCGTCTATGCCTGACCATCCAAGAAGGGCTCCATGTCGGCGGTGAACTCCATGAGCCCGGCCTCCATCAGGCTGAAGCTTACACGGCTGTCTTTTGGAAGAACTGAACCGGCGCCGACGTCGATGCTAGCTTCGTCGGGTTCCCACGATGCCTCCGTCGTCGTCATCACTTCAGCCTGGACACGTGGTGCCCGACGCTCATTGCCTGCGACCGCGGGTCCGCCACTTGCGCTTGAACTACGCCGGTTCAAGCTTGTCGCCGCGGCGCGTCACCGGCAGGGCTGCTCCGGCAGCTCAAAGGAGCAGTGGCAACGTGGGTTGCAAATACACCCGCACATGGCTCCGAGCTATTTTGTGTTGGTTTGTGCGGCTGCAGCGGCCGGGGTGACGGTGGACTTGAGTCGGTACTGCATGGAATTACCAATATGCCCTATAGCGACATTTAATTCAATCCACGCCTACCGTCGGGATCAACTAAATACTACTCAGTATATTATGTAGTATATGACGTACCGTAAAAATTCTCTAGTTTAAATCATATCGTCCAGTTTGTTTGAGTTTGAATTAAATTTGATCAATTTTGTTAAAATTTATTGAAATATAACAGGACATATGCGGCTAGCTTTGGATGGCCGGCTCCCGCATCCGTACCCGTGGACTGGTTCCCCCTGACCGCGGACGGATGTGGTGTCTGTTTTGCGGGTCAATGTTGAAGATGGCCTAACAACAGTTAACTTAGGAAACGTAGACCCATTGTCAATAACCCTGTAGCTGTCAAGAAACAATGTCGTATTGATAAAACTTCACATCAATTTTGCTGGACTATTCACTCGTCATTTCTGTACGCTTTGAAAGTTTCTGATTGGTGGATGCAGCTCAGGGACTTGTCCAAGGTGGCGTTTGCGAATGCTGCACGAAACTTGTGGGCATGTGAAAGATGGTAGACCAGCTAGTACTTGGAGTCAAGGGTGACCATTAACAGCATGATCCAACTGACTTCCAGGAAATTGCAAACAAACTACAAGTCGCAGAGGCATTAACGCGGTGCCCGACATCATGAAACTAAAATAGAATCAGCGGAAGAGGTTCGAGCCTCACACCAGGGCATCTACGCTAGAACGTTCACTGCCGGACTAATCAGCCTCTCGTATCAAGTGCCAACGTCTTCGCTTGATCAGCAGCCTTCAGCCGCATCCATTTCTATGGGATTCCCTTCCACCAGAGAAGAGAAGATGTGTCGATATTTCATTGTGCGGCTGGACATTTTCTGGACTCTTTTTGAGCAGGGGCTTATGTTCAGCACGTCAAGTTAGTGATGCAATCATACTGATTGTTAATATCTTGCGACAAGCATGCTCTTCGGCATCACCATTGGTGACTAGAATGTATGTTTGAGAGGTTCAGGAAGATTGTGTGCAAAGGTGAATGTGTTCGGCATCCCAAGGCCTACCATTCCGAAACTATCCTCACAAAACCATATTAGTACCTGCTTGATCATCTAAAAAGCTAGAGATTTCACAAGGAGAGAACTCATAAACCAGAACGGTGGAATGGCACAAGGCACCATTAATTTGCTCTATAGGAATCCAACGCCAACCTCCTCTCCATTTAGCACTTAGTATTTGCTTTGGCTCATTCATAAGGCCATTTTATAGCTATTGGAGAGCCATCCATTGTTTATATGGACATGGTTGGGATCCGTCTTAACCAGGGACGGGTATAGAGCAATAACTAAGTTCACATGTACTCTCCCCGTCCCAAATTAAGGGTCTCAACTTTGTGCTAAAAATAATACTAAGTTGAGACACTTATTTTTGGGATGGAGGGAGTACTATTTACAATAATTTTTAGATTTACCTCACTTTGATAAATCCGGTATGCTCGTCCCATGAAACTATTGTTTGTAGAGAGCCTCACATCAGGCCCACTAAATTTGCAAAAAGTACTTATCCACACTCATTTTTTTTTGAAAAGGGGGGCTTCCCCGGCCTCTGCATCAGAACGATGCATACGGCCTCTATTATTAAAAAGTAAACAAGGTCTCAGCAAGGTCTTACAGTAATGGAACAAAAGCAGGGACTAGCTCACATAGAGCGTCAACTGCAAAGCAGAAACCACAAAAGCCACAACCGGCTGGCATGAAAATAGATAGGTAAAACTAAATGCCTATCCTATTACATGATCGCCATCCAAACCGGTTGAAGATATCCCACCGGACAGATCCAGTAACCAAACAGATCCAGTAACCAAACGCTCCCTGGCCTCCGTCGGAGTGAGTAATGACCACGTACGGATCAGTGCTGTAGCTCGGAATAACACCTGCAAAAAATGAGTATTTGTTGTTCTGTTAAAAACCAAATCATTTCTGCAATTCCAAATTGCCCATAATAACGCACATACTCCTACACGAATGTGTCTGGCTGTTTCGGACTCAATCCCAACAAGCCACGCCCCAAATAACGTGTTGACCGATGTTGGAGGAGTAATATTAAAGGCAATTTGCACGGAGCGCCACAACCCTCGTGCCAACGGACAGTCAAAAAATAAGTGCTTGATGGTCTCATCCCTATCACAGAAACTACACCTAGTAGATCCTGTCCAGTTGCGCTTAACTAGATTGTCCTTAGTAAGAATAACTTGCTTATGCACAAATCACATAAACACTTTAATCTTCAAAGGTACCTTAACTTTCCAGACCTCCTTGGAAGTAGGTATCACAGCAGAATTAATGATATCAACATACATCGATTTAACCGTGAATACCCCAGTTCTAGTTAGCTTCCAAAACAACTGATCGGGCTGAGGATTTAGCTGAACTTCCATCAGCCTACAGACCAAGTGAAGCCATGCCTCCCAACGAGGCCCGACAAGCACCCTCCTAAACTGAATATTTAGAGGTATAGACTGCATCACCGTGGCAACGAGAGTATCCCTACGCTGAACAATACGATATAGTGTCGGATATTGTGTAGCCAATGGCGCGTCACCAAGCCACGTATCCTCCCAGAATCGCGTGTTATCGCCATTACCAACAATACATCTCGTTCTGTTAAAGAAAGCGGCTTTAAACCTCATAAGCCCTTTCCAGAATGGCGAATCTGTAGGTCTCAAAGTAACCTGGGATAAAGTCTTTGAGTGCAGATATTTACTACGTAGAATCTGCGCCCAAGTTGCCTCTGTCTCAGAAGACAACTTAAACAGCCACTTACTAAGCAGACATTTGGTCCTTTGGTCGACAAATAATATCCCATTTGGCCAATATGTACTTCCTCTTAGACTCATCACTCTGCCAAAAGAAGCGCGAACGATAGAAGTCTAGCCTCTTCCTAACCCCCACTAGGACCTCGAAGAACGATAAGAGAAACATAGGTAAACTCGTGAGCACCGAGTTAATTAGAATTAACCGGCCTCCATAAGACATGAGTTTTCCTTTCCAGCAACTAAGTTTCTTCTCAAAACGATCCTCGATGCACTTCCACTCACGATTTGTTAGCTTACGATGGTGTATTGGAATACCAAGATACGTGAAAGGTAGAGCCCCAACTTCGCAACCAAACAATTGTGTATAGGCTTCTTGATCGTCTTTGGCTCTACCAAAGCAGAACAACTCGCTTTTATGGAAATTAATCTTCAGCCCCGACAATTGTTCAAAAAGGCATAACACTAACTTCATGTTCCTCGCTTTTGCCAAATCGTGTTCCATGAAAATGATTGTATCATCAGCGTATTGTAGGATGGACAGACCACCATCAACCAGATGAGGCACCAATCCCTCCACCTGACCGGCCTCCTTGGCCCTCCCAATCAAGATCGCTAACATATCAACCACAATATTGAACAGAATAGGCGACATAGGGTCACCCTGTCTCAAACCCTTGTGCGTTTGGAAGTAATGACCTATGTCATCATTAACTTTAATGCCCACACTACCTTTTTGCGTGAATGTTTCCACCTGATGTCGCCAGAGCTCATCAAAGCCCTTCATCCGTAAAGCCTGTTGGAGGAACGGCCATTTGACTTTATCATAAGCCTTCTCGAAATCCACTTTGAAAATAACACCATCTAGTTTTTTCGTATGAATTTCATGAAGCGTTTCATGAAGGACCACAACCCCTTCTAGGATGTTCCTATCCGGCATGAACGCCGTTTGAGAAGGTTGCACAACTGTGTGCGCAATCTGCGTGAGCCTGATCGTTCTCACCTTGGTAAAGATCTTAAAGCTGACATTCAAAAGGCAGATGGGCCGAAATTGCTCAATTCTCACGGCATCAGTTTTCTTAGGCAACAAAGTTATCGTTCCAAAATTAAGTTGGAAAAGCTACAAATGTCCCGAGAACAAATCATGGAACATCGGCATCAAGTCCCCTTTGATAATATGCCAACACTTCTTGTAAAACTCAGCCGGGAAACCATCCGGCCCCGGTGCCTTGTTACACTTCATCTTGGAGATAGCTTCGAAAACCTCCTTTTCCGAGAAAGGGGCAGTTAAAACATCATTCTCCACAGCAGTAAGTTGAGGGATATCCTGAACCCTAGACTCATCCAGGGACACACAGTTCTCCTCTGGTGGTCCGAACAGACGTTTATAGTACTCAGTAATGTAAAGCTTCAGGTTGTCCTGACCGACTATTGTACCCTCATCTTGTTCTAACTGGAAAATTCTCTTCTTCCGGTGCTTGCCATTGGCTATCCTGTGGAAGAACTGAGTGTTCGCATCCCCCTGGACAACTTTTGTCACCTTTGCCCGCAGCGCCCACTTTAATTCTTCCTCACGGAGTAACTCTTTCAGCCTCACCTCAGCCTCATGCTTGATATGAAGCTCGGGGGCTAACAAAATCGTAGTTTCTGCCCTTATATCTAAGGTTTGGATAAGGGAAAGGAGTCGTTCCTTCTCCACCTTATACATGCCACCTAGATGTTTAGCCCACCCCCGAAGGAAACTTCTGAGGTGCCTAATCTTGTTCTGCCAGCGCTCAAGGGCATTCCTACCTCCTGCATCTTTAGCCCATTCTCTGGCTATAAGATACAAGAATCCTTCTCTTTCAAACCACGCCAGCTCAAAAGAGAATAAATTCTTATTACCCGAATAGGTAGCCCCACCAGAATCGAGCAGCAGGGGTGTGTGATCGGAAATGTCGCGTGATAGAGCTTGCACCGTTACGAAGGGAAACTTCTGTTCCCAAGCAACACTAGCCAGAACCCGATCCAACTTCTCGAACGTTGGATTTGGCAACGCGTTAGCCCAGGTGAACTTCTTCCCTGAAAGCTCAATCTCTCTCAAATCTAAGCTTTCAATAATAGTATTAAACATAAATGACCATCTCCCATCAAAATTGTCATTATTCTTTTCATCGCGTCTTCTAATGATATTAAAATCACCCCCAACCAGGATTGGGAGCTGCTCAGACCCACAGACTCTAACAAGATCAGCCAAAAAGTCAGGTTTTAGCTCTGCCTGCGCCGCCCCATACACCGCCACCAAGGCCCAGTCGAACCCATCAACTTTGGACCGTATCCACACTCATTTGGTTGACTAACATGAATCTATCTTTCTTGTTTTGATCAGTTAGACTACGATGTTACTTTGTTTGTCTCCCCAATAGAATGTATATGTATTTAAATATGTTTGGGAAACACACACACACACACACACAGGAATCTACTTCATGTACGAAGATGGCTTACAGAAAATAAAAAATCAAGACGTGTGTTCGCACACGAACACGTCACCGTGTACCTCCGACGCCGAGGGTGATACACCGCAGCTCACGCCGAAGGAGATCCGTCCGGAAGCGCGGTTCGCAAGCAATCCGGTGGGTGCTTTTCAGGACCCGAAACCCCACGCGCCCGGGAGGGACCCCATCTGGACACGCGGCGGCTATGGGCTGCCCTAGGTCGGTTCGCCCGCCCCTAGAGCCTCGAGGATCGCTCCCCTTCAATACGAAGAACGAGAGAGAAAGAACAAGGGAGAGATGTAAAACTAGGGTAAAAAGTAGCTGGATTTTGCGATTGTGTGTTGTTGTTCAATCGGCCGTCACCCCTTAGGTATATAAGAGGCGGCTGGACTTCCCGTGCAAGAAAAAGGATTGGATTCACGTCCAAAACCCTAGTCAAATTCGGATTGGTCTTGTCCGAACTTTCCAAAACTGTTCGGTTTAAACTGGCTGCACCTTGCGGGTCTTTTTTGTGGTGGTAAACGATCTCGGATGAAAACGACTCCAAAAGCAATCTTGACCGTTTCGACGATACGAACAACTTTCATGTTGAACGTTTTTTGATCAGAGGTCATCTTGAGGATTCAAATAGCTCGCGTAAAAGATCTCTTTACTCGCGCTACCAATCAGACATGGCGTCTGGTGGGGCGCGCCATATTTCGCCTCGTGACAGGGCTGCACTCCGATTGCTCTAACTTTTGCGTACGAACTCGGATTTGGACGATTTTTATATCAAAATCGATTGTTTCGACGAGACGAAGACAACCCGTGTAGATCATTTTTCCATTTGAGGTGTTCTTGGGGGCTTAATCGGCCAAACTGTACTCTGAATATAAGTTCTTAGTACTTTGAGCATAGTTTCGGCCTTAGAGATGAAATCGGACGGTGATGACCCAAACTTCAAGGATGTTCATATCAACAATACGGAACTCTTTCATGAAGATCACTTCTCCATTTGAGGCCATCTTAAATAAGTTATTGACCGTGCCAAAATGTGGTGTCAACACATGCCCCCCTGTTTTTTGGCAAAACTTGTGTGCCGAAAAATAATTTGCAATGTATTTGTTCTAAGGACGATGTCAACACTCCATCGGCCATTATTTTTCTCAGGACGATAATTATGTATCGGCCATGTTTATGCTAAGGGCGATAGTTATATATCGGCCGTTGATTTTAACTTCTTGTTCACATCATACCTTGTAACCGATTACCACCAATCGGCTTTAAAGAGATGGGAATGAACCCGTTCCTT
Source organism: Triticum dicoccoides (assembly GCF_002162155.2). NCBI lineage: Eukaryota > Viridiplantae > Streptophyta > Magnoliopsida > Poales > Poaceae > Triticum > Triticum dicoccoides. The sequence continues at coordinate 31,890,032 of NC_041391.1, forward strand.
GTAGGACTAAGGAAATAAAACTCCGAGAGGTCACACCCTGTTAAGCAAGTTACATCGGGATGATTCCAATCCACCGATGCATCGGCCAAAGCAACACAAGCCGAATTATCCGCGTGAATGATTTCTACCTCATCATCGATCCATTGTATTAAAAATTGATGCATGGTAGACGGCACATATTAGTTAGCATGAACCCAATCGCGGCCTAATATAATATTATAGTTACCTTGCACCTCGGCGATGAAGAATGTGGTGGCCAAAGTTTTGCTTCCCACGATGAGTTCCATGCACATCACGCCTTTGGCCTCTGTCTTTTCTTTACCCTCGAATCCATTAAGTACCATATTGGTCTTCATCAATGCATCAACATCTAACCCCAACTTTTTGAAGACCGAGTAGGGCATAAGATTTACCACAGCACCACCATCAACGAGCATCCTAGCAACCGGCAATCCGTTAATATGACCTTTGAGGTACAATGGCTTTAAGTGTTTCGCCGGTTCTCTTGGCTTCTCGGAAATAGCATTCTTAGGACCAAAATTCAGCTGGGCTACCTCCCCTTCTTCACCTATAGCACGAAACTCGGCAGGTAAGTAATATACCATATTAATATCCATACCTTCCCGAACCGGCGTAGATTCATAATCCACCATCTCATCTTCATCTCCCAATGTGTATATTGGGCTTAAAGATTCCTCAATTGAAGGGGATGTTTCAGGTAGTGTAGACGATGTAATAGGGGTCGCATCATCCTCTTTTGGTGGTGAAGGTGTTGCTGCAGCTAATGTAGAAGCATCAGTGTTTTGTTTTTGTTTAGGCCTCCACACTTGTTTTGTGAGTGCTACGGGCCGAATTTCACTAAACAATTCGTCCCTTTGCCTCTCCTCTTTGTGTTCTACCTTCTCGTGGTTCCTCATGCATTGTAACCTCCTTTTCATGGTCTTAGTTAAACCGGGAGGACACCACTTAGGTTGAGTATATTTGGGATCCCTTGGTTTGGCCTTGCTTGTGCTCGCCTCATGATCATCAACCATGGAACCCTGCTGAACAATAACAATATCACCATTAGAAGTAACCAGATTACCAACAACCGGCTTTTTGATCTCCTTTTGCTTGTCGCATTCTGAAATTTCCACATTAGGTGACTTAACACGCCACACTTTTTTATTGGCCTTACTTGGAGAATTTTTTGTTGGCCGATTAGCACCATAACTCAAACGGCCTTGGGTGGGATAATAAAGCCTCTCGCGAGTAGGCCTTCTAGGTGTTGTCCACCCCATATGGAAAGCATAAGGAGCCATTGGGGGCTGCCCCCATCCTCCATTGAAGTCTCTCATGTAATATGGTGCATAGGAGGGTTGTGACATCCATGGTGTCGGTGCCCATGACCCATATGGCCTTGCATAGCGTCGAAACTCTTTCTCCGGAAGCGATCTTGAACGCTTCGAATGTGATGGCCGATTAGAGCTAGAACCGGCCGCTTGACTTGCATATTTGGATAGCAGCATATCAAAAGTTGGCTTGATTCGCTTGCGCTTAGCTTCACTCTTTCCCCACTTGCCAACTTCTGAATTCTTGGGCTTGATAAATTTAACATGAGTATCTTCTTGTACTTGTGGTTGCCCCCCGAGTACGGGATTTTTTATGGTGATCTTCAATACTTCCTTGCCATCGGGTTGCTTATCAAGCACAACCTCTCTTCCCAAGACTTTGTCGCCCTCCTTGCCTTTCCTGGGTTCACCAATAACAACATTATCTTTATTAGCAGATTCGGCTATGCTAGGCCGAATTAACATTTTCTTTCCCTCCAAGTCCATGGTGTTCATCGGAAAGGGCTGTTTATCAACTTGCATCTCAGCAAAATTCAATCGTCCATCATTAATGGCCGATTGTATCTGTCGTCGAAAAACATTGCAATCGTTAGTAGCATGGGAAAATGAATTATGGTATTTGCAATAAGCACGCCATTTCAGCTCCTCAAATGGCGGTATGGTGTGTGATATTCTAATCATCTTATCTTGCAAGAGTGCATCAAATATTTTATCACACTTTGATATATCAAAAGTAAACCTCATTTCCTCATCTCGATTCTTGCGAATCGGCTTAAGAGCATTGCACATATAGGGTTTGGCCTTTGAGGACCAAACAAATTCAGTAGTATAGACATCAACCTCATCGTCCGAATTATCATCATTGTGTTCAACCATATGCATTCTAGGATGATCGGTTGTAGACCTATGGACCTCTTTACTTCGACTCTTGGGCCAAAGCTTTTTGTAAGACTTGATTAATGCTCAAAAACTCATAACTTTCTAGCCTCTCTTTAATGTGAGTTTTCAAACCATTAAGAACAAGATCTGCCAAGTCTCTCTCAGTTATCACTAAGCTATAACATCGGTTTTTAAGATCTCTAAATCTCTTGACATAATCGGTGACCGATTCATCATGTTTCTGCCTAACCGATGTAAGATGTGACAACTTTAGCTCATTATCGCCGCTATAAAAGTGATCATGAAACTTTTGCTCTAATTGCGACCATAAGAGAATTGAGCCATGTGGTAAAGCTGCAAACCATGAAAATGCGGTACCCATTAAAGATAATGGAAATAAACGCACTTTCAATTCTTCCATGGAACTTGCTTCACCCAACTGTGCTAAATACTGACTACATGCTCCCAAGTTGTTTTCGTACCCTCACCACTAAATTTAACAAAATCAGGAACCTTATAACCTTGAGGGTAAGAAATTGCATCGAAGTGTTCAGGATAAGGCTTTTGATACACACGACTCTTTACTTTCGGCTCGTTTCCGAAAGTTTCTTGAAACATCTTATGCAAATCCTCCCTTAATTTAGCTAAAATTGGATCCGAGGTAGATGAAGATGTTTGTGGCAATGACATAGGAGCAACCTGAGTACTAGCTATTGGTGCAACTTGTGGGATGGGCGCCGAACCATAATTCGGCGGAAGACCAAACATGCTTGCACCTATGGGTGGTGTGACAAAGTGATTCGGCGTTGACGCCGAATTGGGCATACTCATAATAGGATTAGGGTATGTAGGTGCAGTCACAAGCTGGTTGGCTTGAGTAGGGCAAAAATTCAACGGCATATTATATTGTTGTTGCATAGGTGGTGCCGATGAAATAGGTAAAATTGGACTAGGGTTTTCAGATATACCAACAGTACCACTAGATGATGGAGGCATATTTTTCTGAGCATTAGCACTAACCACAAAAGAATTGTATGCCATCACATTACCCTTACTAACAAGACTTTCAATCACAGCCACTTGCTCTGGAGAAAAAACTTCACTCACAGTGATTACATCTTGTTCGTCGATGAGGGGAGGAAAATTGACGTTTCCAACCGGAGTGATGTTGCCTTGACGGTCCTTCTTGAAACTTGAAAGAAACGCTTCCAAATCCTCCTCCTCGCGCTTCTTCTTGAGCGCCTCAAAAGCCTCTTCACGCTGCTTCTTGCGCGCTTCGTAGGCTTGGCGATGTTCATCCGATAGTTCATCAAGATCGGGCTTAATGATGTTATCGGTGTCAACTTCTGAGGGCTTGGGGAGATTAGACATGGTTGATGATGATTCTTGATCTTTCGTCCCCAGCGGAGTCGCCAAAAAGTGTGTTTGCACACGAACACGTCACCGTGTACCTCCAACGCCGAGGGTGATGCACCGCAGCTCACGTCGAAGGAGACCCGTCTGGAAGCGCGGTACGCAAGCAATCCGGCGAGCGCTTTTGAGCACCCGAAACCCCACGCGCCCGGGAGGGACCCCGTCTGGACGCGCAGCGGCTATGGGCTACCCTAGGTCGGTTCGCCTGCCCCTAGAGCCTCGAGGATCGCTGCCCTTCAATACGAAGAACGAACGAAGAACGAGAGAGAAAGAACAAGGGAGAGATGTAAAACTAGGGTAAAAAGTAGCTGGGTTTTGCGATTGTGTGTTGTTGTTCAATCGGCCGTCACCCCTTAGGTATATAAGAGGCGGCTGGACTTCCCGTGCAAGAAAAAGGCTTGGATTCACGTCCAAAACCCTAGTCAAATTCGGATTGGTCTTGTCCGAACTTTCCAAAACTGTTCGGTTTAAACTGGCTGCACCTTGCGGGTGTTTTTTGTGGTGGTAAACAATCTCGGATGAAAACGAGTCGAAAACCAATCTTGACTGTTTCGACGATACGAACAACTTTCATGTTGAACATTTTTTGATCAGAGGTCATCTTGAGGGTCAAATAGCTCGCATAAAAGATCTCTTTACTCGCGCTACCAATCAGACATGGCGTCTGGTGGGGCGCGCCATATTTCGCCTCGTGACAGGGCTGCACTCCGATTGCTCTAACTTTTGCATACAAACTCGGATTTGAACGATTTTTATATCAAAATCGATCGTTTCGACGAGACGGAGACAATCCGTGTAGATCATTTTTCCATTTGAGGTCGTCTTGGGGGCTTAATCGGCCAAACTGTACTCTGAATATAAGTTCTTAGTACTTTGAGCATAGTTTCGGCCTTCGAGATGAAAGCAGACGGCGATGACCCAAACTTCAAAGATGTTCATATCAATAATACGGAACTCTTTCATGAAGATCATTTCTCCATTTGAGGCCATCTTAAATAAGTTATTGACCGTGCCAAAATCTGGTGTCAACAACGTGTCATCATTCTAAAATCATCTTGCCGACCGATCAAGACCCATCGGGGTTTTTTCATTTTGAACTAGGCATAACCCCTTTTTATTTACTAAAGAACAAAAATACTACTGTCTGAGTAAGGGGATATAAAAGAGAAAAGTGAGCCAAATGCATCAACGAGAAACTCACTATGAGTGCTCGTCATCGGAACATCCACTGCGTGACAAAAATTTGACAACACCAAACTAACCTACCACCCGTTCAAAGCTCACGCAGGAGCAGATATAGCTAACATAGGCCTTTAGGCAGAAGCTAAGCAACTCAAACAATACTACAACCAGGAACCAGCCAAAATCAACATCCATCTGGACGAAGCACTTTCTGCGCAACCACATAAATCCTCGTCATGTTCCTTTCATTATCCCAACCAAGTTTGTGTACTGCAAATTTTCAGATTGGTTCCTATTGGAAATTATCTTAACATTTTTATAAAATCCCTTAAGTATTTTATAGAATGGAAAATCTCTACAGAATTTATTAAAAGAACTTTTTAGAATTTGTTTTTGTTAACAGAAAAAATCAACGGAATTTTTCTTAGGGATTTTTTTGAGACTCGCATTGTCACTAGGCCGCCTACAGGGTACATGTCCAATGCACTATTAGTAATCGTCCAACGAATCGCCCTACCAGGCACCGGCGTCCAACCAATTTGCCCCTAAAGAAACGAGATATTTGAATTTTGGCCACTTTGTTCGTGGCGCTTCACAGATTTGCCACTCTGGAGATTGGATTCGCACAATTGCCACTTCAGTTGTTGCATCCTTGATTAGTATGCCATTAGCCCGTTTTAATTGTTTTTTCACATTAACAAGCTAGTGAAAAGACTATCTTACCCTATCCACAAGAAGGAAATGTTCCTACTTCACCACTATGAAGAAGGACAGAAGCTAAGGAAAATCCTGATAATACCCAAGAAGAAGTTGATCCTGAAGATTCTCTGGCTTCCTGCTGAGGTTGGAGATTCCCTGGCTTCCCACATAGGAGTGGGGTAGTTGAATAGGGGCTCACCTTCAACATGCCAAGTTAGTGATGAAGCAATTCTTAGTGTTGAGCCATTGTCACAAAACGGCCAGAAGTCATCACCATGGGTGACCGGACTGGATCTTAGCGCGTCGAGCAAGGATCATGTACAATGGTGAATGTGTTTGCCATCCCGAGACCTACCATTCCCAAACTATTTCAAATAAATCTATAATACTTCTCCATCTAAAAAACTAGAGGTTTCAGAAGGAGAGAACTCAAACAAGAATGAGATATTGCACTATTAATCTATTATATATGGACCTAAAGCGAGCCTCCTCTTTTTTCAGCAATTTGCATTTTCTTTGGCTCATCCATAGTACATTTTCTAGCCACTGAGAGTCGTGTTGGAGTCATGTACCTAGGATAGGGTCATAGACCTGATCTAAGTACCCTACCCAAGGATACCATTATTGTAAAAGACTACCTTCCAGTCGACCAAAGAGGACTCCACTCGACGGACTCGAAGGACTCGACCATGAAGACGCACTAGACCACCAGAAGGTCAAGAAGCACTCTGTACCGTAACGGTCTGTAGTTAAGTAGACTTTATGGTATTTAAGACACTTTATGTGAGGCGTTACCAGTAACGCCCCAGACTTAATGTACTTTAAGCCCTGCATTACTGAGGGCCGGAGGGGGCTGGCAGGCACTATATAAGCCACCCCTCACCTCAGTGTAAAGGGTTCGCACCCCTGTAATCCTTATACGCATAATCCACTCGACCGCCTCCGGGCTCCGAGACGTAGGGCTATTACTTCCTCCGAGAAGGGCCTGAACTCGTACATCTCTTGTGTTTACAAGTGCTCCATAGCTAGGACCTTGCCTCTCCATACCTACCCCCCACTCTACTGTCAGACTTAGAACCACGACAGTTGGCGCCCACCGTGGGGCAGGTGTCTTAGCGATTTTTTGAAGGAGTTGCAGTTCTTCCGAGTACTTTCATCATGGTTGCTGGTGGAGTTTTGGTCGAGGGTCGTGAGATCCGTCTCGGCGCCCTCACCTTCGTCGCCGACGACTCCGCTTGGCTCCAAGAAGCTCCACTCGACGTTGATGCGCTCCCCGTCCGCGGTGCGACGCATTTTTGCGCATGTGTCCGCGGCGTTCTGCTGCGACAACCGTCGACCCCGTATCGGTCGACTCCCCTATCGGTCACCCTCCCGGTCTCTCACCAGCGCAAGCGCTCTGGTCGGTCGAGGCTCCAGCGGTGGGTAAGGCACGCGGTGCCTCGCCAGATGGCCACCGCCCAAGTTGCGGCAATCGAGCCCGACGAATCCCTCTACGGCCTGTTCGATCTGTCGACTGGCTCCGTAGAGACTGCATCCGAGTGCGATAGCAGTGATCCGGCGGCGGAAATCTTGATGGTCAACGGACCTCGCAGTCCTCCTAGCTTCGCCCACGAAGGCGAAGTAGACGGTGGAGGCGACCCCACACAAGGCCACGAAGAGTACCAACCTGAGCCACTCAATTCTCTGCAAAGAGAAGAGCTTTGCCGCAGGAACATGGATGCCCTGCATACTCCCATCGCGGGAGAAACCCCCGAGGCCCGCGCCTTGGAGGAGGCACGTTTGGCCAACTTGGCTGAACGCGCTCGCCTGGAAAATCTTCAACGAGCACTCGACGACCGCGCGCGGCAACGAGCACCTGACGCCAATCGACGTCAGCTCTTCCCGCCGACTCAGGTATATCGAACCCCGATTCAGAATTTAGCAATTGCAACCCGTATAGCAGAATCCATCCAGCCCTCTCAGTCGGAAGCTGGCAGAGGCTTGATGCAGATCAGAGATTTGCTCTGAGCAGCAGGAGATCAGAATTCAGCCGTGTCGCAGTCGCGCAACAGAATTCACAGTCGATCCGTCGCTGCGAATACGGTCCAGTCGGCTCACAGTCCTAGATCGCCCCTGCGGCGTGAAGGACGCGAGAACCGGCGAGACCAGTACGGTGACCGACACGATCGTGATGATAGGCGTCGAGTACCCACTCCTCCCCTGAGAGGTGGGTCTTACGCTCCTCGGCAGCAGGACGACAGGCGTCAGCTCAGTGTGGGGCGAAGAGTTCCAGTCGACCCCTGGGAACCAGGCTTCGACGCGCGATCCATCATCGTGCAATGCTTGGTCGACCGAAATAGAGCCCATCGGGACGGCCCCGACAGAGATGCACCCACGAGCAGTTGAGTGCATGTTTCTTGTCCAGAATGTTTCAGCAGGGCTATCAGAGCCGCGGTGATTCCCCCAAACTTCAGGTTGGCAACCGGAGTAAGCAAGTTCACTGGTGAGTCTAAGCCTGAAACCTGGCTTGAGGACTACCGAGTGGCGGCTCAGATTGGTGGTGGGAATGACGAGGTGGCCATGAAGCATTTGCCCCTCATGTTGGAAGGTTCTGCCGGAGCGTGGTTGAATCAGTTACCTCCTAGCAGCATTTACACTTGGGAAGATTTGTCCCGAGTGTTCGTCAGAACATTTGAAGGAACTTGCAAGCGACCAACTGGATTGACAGAGCTGCAAGTATGTGTTCAGAAGACGAATGAGACTCTCAGAGAGTATATTCAGAGATGGATCACTTTGCATCATACCGTGGAGAACGTGTCTGACCATCAGGCAGTCTGCGCCTTTAAGGATGGTGTCAAGAACAGAGAATTGAGTTTGAAGTTTGGTCGAACCGGAGACATGACCCTGAGTCGGATGATGGAGATTGCTACCAAGTACGCCAACGGCGAAGAGGAAGACCGACTCCGAAGCGGCAAGTACAAGCCGAGTCAGTCGGAGAAGGGAAACACCAGTCAGAAGCAGAAGCGGAAAGCCGAACCTGCAGCTCCTGGAGAGGCTCTGGCCGTGACTCAGGGAAAATTCAAAGGGAAACCTAAAGGATCCTGGAACCCTAAGAAGGTGAAGGATAAATAAGGGAACAACGTGATGGATATGCCATGTCACATCCACACGAAGAAAGATGAAGAGGGCAATATCATTTACCCAAAGCATACCACTCGTCAATGTCGACTCCTGATCCAGCAGTTTCAAGGAAAACAGTCCAAGGACAAGGAAAAGGAGTCGGACAAGGCCGAAGACAAGAAGGACAGTGAGGGAGGATATCTGCATGTCAATTCCACTCTGATGATCTTTGCAGACGTGCAAAGCAAGAGCCGACTGAAGGTCATTAATCGTGAGGTGAACATGGTTGCCCCAGCGAAACCAAGTTATCTGAGATGGTCCCAAACACCCATCACATTCGATCAGTCTGATCACCCGACTCATATTGCCACCCCCGGGAGGCAAGCTTTGGTGGTCGACCCAGTTGTCGAAGGCACTCGACTGACAAAAGTGCTGATGGACGGTGGTAGTGGACTGAACCTGTTATATGCGGACACACTGAAAGGAATGGGCATTCCGATGTCCCGACTGAGCACCAGTAACATGAGCTTTCATGGAGTTATACCAGGAAAGAAAGCCGAGTCACTCGGCCAAATAGCTTTGGACGTGGTATTTGGTGATTCAAAACATTTTTGCAAGGAGAAGTTGACGTTTGAGGTCGTGGATTTTCAGAGCGCGTACCACGCCATTTTGGGGAGACCAGCTTACGAACGGTTCATGGCTCGACCATGTTACATGTACCTCAAACTGAAGATGCCCGGCCCCAAAGGAGTGATCACTGTCACCGGTGATCGGAAAAAGGCAGAAGAGTGTTTTCAGAAGGGCTCAAAGATTGCCGATTCCTAGGTGACAGCGGTCGAGTTTGAAGAATATAAGCAAAACGCAGATCCGAGTGATTTGTTGCGATCCAAGAAGCCCGCCACCGAATCTGCGTTTCAGTCGTCCGGCGAGACGAAGCCTGTCCACATTCACCCGACCGACCCCAATGCAGCCCCGACCCACATCTCCACAACACTCGACCCAAAATAGGAAGAAGCGCTCATCCAGTTCCTCCGTGAGAACTGGGACATTTTTGCATGGAAGCCAGCTGACATGCCAGGTGTTCCCAGGGGACTGGCTGAGCATCGTCTTAGAGTTGACTCATCAGCAAAACCAGTTAAAGAGCATCTTCGGCGGTCCGCCGTCCAGAAGAGAAAGGCTATTGGTGAGGAAGTGGCTCGACTATTGGTGGCAGGATTTATCCGAGAGATATACCACTCCGAGTGGCTCGCTAATGTTGTCATGGTTCCTAAGAAGGACAACTCACTCCGAATGTGCATTGATTTCAAGCACATCAATCGGGCATGCCCGAAAGATCATTTTCCTCTCCCGCGCATTGATCAAATTGTTGACTCGACCGCAGGATGCGAGAGGTTGTCTTTTCTAGACGCCTATTCCGGGTACCATCAGATCCATCTGTATGGGCCCGATGAAATAAAAACAGCTTTCATCACTCCATTCGGGTGCTTCTGCTATATCACCATGCCATTCGGCCTCAAGAATGCCGGAGCCACATTTATGCGAATGATTCCGAAGTGTTTGCTCACTCAAATCAGTCGGAATGTGGAAGCGTATATGGATGATATCATGGTCAAGTCGCGAAAAGGTTCCGACCTGCTCACTGACCTCGCCGAAACATTTGCCAACCTCAGAAGGTATGATATCAAGCTCAATCCATCAAAGTGCACATTCGGAGTTCCTGGTGGCAAGTTACTCGGTTTTCTTGTTTCCGAACGAGGGATCGACGCTAATCCAGAGAAGATCGGCACTATTCTCCGAATGAAACGCCCTGTGCGAGTGCACGATGTCCAGAAGCTTACTGGATGCTTGGCCGCGTTAAGTCGATTCATCTCACGACTCGGTGAAAAGGCATTGCCTCTTTACCGACTGATGAAGAAGGCAGACAAGTTCGAGTGGATTCCAGAAGCTGATGCAGCATTTGCCGAGCTAAAAGCTCTTCTCTCCACCCAGCCGGTGCTTGCTGCTCCAATCAGTAAAGAGCCTCTGTTGCTCTATATCGCAGCCACAGGACAAGTCGTCAGTACAGTACTTACGGTCGAGCGGGAAGAAGAAGGGAAAGCCTTCAAAGTTCAGCGCCCAGTGTACTATCTGTCTGAAGTTTTAACTCCATCCAAGCAGAGATACCCTCATTATCAGAAGCTTGTGTATGGGATATACATGACCACAAAGAAGGTTGCTCACTATTTCTCTGATCATTCCATCACAGTCGTCAGCGACGCTCCGCTTTCAGAGATTCTTCACAACAGAGATGCAACTGGTCGAGTGGCGAAATGGGCGATTGAACTTCTTCCCCTTGATATCAAGTTTGAGGCAAAGAAAGCCATTAAGTCCTAGGCAATAGCAGATTTCCTCGCTGAGTGGATTGAACAACAACAGCCGTCTGAAGTCCACTCGGAGCATTGGACCATGTTCTTTGATGGCTCTAAGATGCTGAATGGTTCTGGTGCTGGGGTGGTTTTGGTTTCCCCCAGAGGAGATAAGCTCAGATATGTGCTCCAGATTCACTTTGATTCCTCCAACAATGAGGCAGAGTACGAGGCCCTTCTGTATGGGTTGCGCATGGCCATTTCACTCGGCGTCCGTCGCCTTATGGTTTATGGCGACTCAGATTTAGTGGTCAACCAAGTGATGAAGGAGTGGGACGTGAGAAGCCCAGCCATGACTGGATACTGCAATGCAGTGAGGAAGCTGGAAAAGAAGTTTGAGGGGTTAGAGCTCCATCACATACCCCGACTGAAAAATCAAGCGGCTGATGATCTAGCAAAAATAGGTTCCAAGAGAGAAGCCATTCCGAGTGGTGTGTTCTTGGAGCATATCCATACTCCATCAATCAAAGAAGATCCTTTCACTGAAGAAGCTCCACAGCCCAAGAGTGCCACAGACCCGACAGAGGTTGAGGTCCCAGCAGTGGTCGACTTGGTCATGGAGGTCTTAGTGGTCATTCCCGACTGGACAGTTCCATATATCGCGTATATCCTGAGAAAAGAGCTCCCGGATGATGAGTAAGAGGCCCGACAGATCGTCTGTTGATCCAAAGCCTTTACCGTAATCAAAGGACAGTTGTACAGGGAGAGCGCGATTGGAGTTGGTCAGAAGTGCATAACACCAGAAGAAGGTCGAATCATCCTTGATGATATCCACTCGGGGACCTGTGGTCATCATGCGTCCTCTCGGACCATCTTGGCCAAAGCATACCGAGCCGGATTTTACTGGCCAAAGGCGAACGAGATGGCAAAGGAAATAGTGGACAAGTGCGAAGGATGTCAGTTCTACTCAAATATGTCACACAAGCCTGCGTCAGCTCTGAAGACCATTCCACTTGTCTGGCCCTTCGCAGTATGGGGATTGGATATGGTTGGCCCCTTGAGAACAGGTCGAAGTGGTTTCACTCATGTATTGGTAGCAGTCGACAAGTTCACCAAGTGGATTGAGGCAAAACCCATCAAGAACCTCGATGCCGGTACTGCAGTTAGCTTCATCAGGGAACTGATATTCAGATATGGAGTCCCGCACAGCATCATTACAGATAATGGGTCAAACTTTGACTCAGAGGAATTCAGGGATTTCTGCAACTCTCAAGGCACACGAGTCGACTACGCTTCAGTCGCCCATCCGCAGTCGAATGGACAAGCGGAGCGAGCCAATGGCCTGATCCTCAAAGGGTTGAAACCCCGATTGATTTCTGATCTCAAACATGCGGCTGGAGCATGGGTCAATGAACTTCCCTCGGTGCTTTGGGGACTGCGGTCCACGCCTAATCGGTCGACCGGGAGAACTCCATTCTTCTTGGTCTATGGAGCTGAAGCAGTTTTGCCGAGTGATCTTCTCCACAATGCTCCTCGGGTGGAAATTTACAACGAAGCAGAAGCCGAACAAGCACGGCAGGACGCAGTCGACCTTTTAGAGGAGGAAAGGGAGATGGCCTTGATCCGATCGACCATCTACCAACAAGATTTGCGTCGCTTCCACGCCAGAAATATGAAGAGTCGAGCCTTCCAGGAAGGAGATTTAGTTCTCCGAGTGGATCAACAGAAACAACACAAGCTTGCTCCTTCTTGGGAAGGACCCTTCATCGTCACTAAAGTTCTCCACAACGGAGCATATCGCATCTACAACGTCAAGCACAATATTGACGAGCCCCGGGCTTGGAACGCGGAGCTACTCCACCCATTTTACACTTAGAGTTTTCACTCGGATGAGTTGTAATAAAATACTTTTGTAGTTCATGGATTACAAAATAATAGTGTCATAATTTCTCCATAATTTTTGTCACTTTATTCGTCCAATAAAATTTTCCCCTCAGTGGGTGACTTAGCTGCGAATCCGTTTTGCCTAAGTTTGTAAAAATCCTTGTCGAGTGATGAGCCAGACTCCCACTCGGAAGGCTTAGCTGCGAAACCGTTTCGCCTAAGTTTAAATAAAATCCTACCGAGTGGTGAGCCAGACTCCCACTCGGGGGCTTAGCTGCAATCCAAGTACTCACCTAAGTTTAAATAAAATCCTACCGAGTGGTGAGTCAGACTCACACTCGAAGGCTTAGCTGCAGCCCAGCGCTCGCCTAAGTTTAAGTAAAATCCTACCGAGTGGTGAGCCAGACTCCCACTCGGGGGCTTAGCTGCAGTCCAAGTACTCGCCTAAGTTTAAGTAAAATCCTACCGAGTGGTGAGCCAGACTCCCACTCGGAGGCTTAGCTGCAGTCCAAGTACTCGCCTAAGAACAAGTACAACGTGCGCTCGCAAGGAGGATGAAGTGCAGGTCGACTGCGACCCTCTCCTCTAAGCTACGCCTGAAGTACAATGTGCGGTCGTAAGGAGGATGAAGTGCAGGTCGACTGCGACCCTCTCCTCTGAGCTACGCCATAAGTACAATGTGCGGTCGTAAGGAGGACGAGGCGTAGGTCGACTGTGACCCTCTCCTCTGAGCTACGCCACAAATACAACGTGTGCTCGCAAGTAGGACGAGGTGCAGGTCGACTGCGTCCCTCTCCTCTGAGCTACGCCACAAGTACAACGTGAAAATCCTACCTAGTGAAGAGCAAACCTCTCACTCGGGGGCTTAGTTGCAGCCCAGTGCTCGCCTAAGGTATAAAAATCCTAGCGAGTGAAGAGCAAACCTCTTACTCGGGGGCTTAGCTGCAGCCCAGTGCTCGCCTAAGGTATAAAAATCCTACCGAGTGAAGAGCAAACCTCTCACTCGGGGGCTTAGCTGCAGCCCAGTGCTCGCCTAAGGTATAAAAATCCTACCGAGTGAAGAGC
>NC_041391.1:31904253-31921488 GCF_002162155.2 Triticum dicoccoides
GAGTGAAGAGCAAACCTCTCACTCGGGGGCTTAGCTGTAGCCCAGTGCTCGCCTAAGGTATAAAAATCCTACCGAGTGAAGAGCGAACCTCTCACCCGGGGGCTTAGCTGCAGCCCAGTGCTCGCCTAAGGTATAAAAATCCTACCGAGTGAAGAGCAAACCTCTCACTCGGGGGCTTAGCTGCAGCCCAACGCTCGCCTAAGTGAATTAAAGAGAAAGTCGATTGCAGTAGGCACCTTGCTTTAAAACCTGCAAAAGACATTTCAAGCCAAAAACAAGTGTATTCAAACGTCGAATCCAAGTTCAGATGGATACCTAAGGGAACCGAAAGTGCTCAGGCACTAAGCCTGTTAAGGTTTATCGGTTACAAAATCACTCGGCATACCGAGGAAAATTTAAAGTGTCGAGCTCAAAGAAGCTTTTTACCCCTCCTGTGGAGGGCTGGAAGGTGCAACAAACTCATCAAGGTCAATTCCGTCTGCGATCCGAGTGGCAGCAGCGATGAAGGTATCCATGAAGGACCTGAAGTCGTGCTTCTTGGTGTTGGCCACCCGAAGAGCTGCCAAGTTATCTTCTCGCGCATCCTTGCAGCGGACTCGAGCCAGACACAGAGCAACATCTGCGCCACACCTCGCAGAGGACTTTTTCCACTCCTGCACTCGACCAGGAACTATGTTCAGTCGAGCCATCAGAGACTCGAGGTCGTTCTGGAGTGTCTCCCTGGGCCAGAGCGTGCTGTCGATGCGGGAAGTGGCGACTTTCAGCCTTGCAAGATAGTCAACAACAGCAGCAACACGGGACTCAAGTCGGAACACATTCATGGCAACTTCATCGTTCACCGGAGAGTTGACGGGGTCCAGGTTTGGTTCCAGTCGACTAGTTTCCTCTTCAAAGTTTTGGCAAAATTCTGCAAGTACAATTACTGAGTCAAGGCAATGGTCGAATGGAAAGATCACTGTAAAAATGGTTGTTTGACACAAAGGATTACCTTCGAGCATGAGGAACAACTTCTTGGCAAGTCCACTCAGAAAGGCCTCCAGATCTTTCTTCTTCCCAGCCAATTGACTGGCCTTGTCATTCAGAGCAGCTTTGTTGTTTTTCAGTCGACTAACCTCCTTGTTGGCAATCTCAAGAGCAGCTTTCAGATTAGTATTTTCCTCTTCGAGCTTGGTGACTGAAGCTAACTTCTCGTCAGCAAGTTTGGTCTTCTCAGCCAGTTCAAGATCTTTCTTCTTCTGGGCCTCCTTCACCTTGCCTGTAAAGCAGATGAAGGTCAGATTTTTAAAACAGATGAAGGACAAAAACAGTCGTCGAGGTCTCGCCAAACATACCTTTGGTATCCTCCTTCGCCTTCGTCAGATTCTCTTGGACCAGCTTCAGATCCAGCTCGAGTTGGATGTGCTTGTTCTCCAGCTCGGTATAACGAGCCGCAAGGTCACAGGATTTCTGCGAAGAACCAATCGACAAAATGTCAAGGATAATTCACTTCCGAGTGGATAAGAGAAAATCATGCGTTTCTAAGACTACAACCGAATACAAACATTCGACCGTAGTCTCGGGGACTACACCCAATGGGTGCACTCAGCGTGCCCCCACTAGTTCTATTAAAGATAGAGTCGACCAGTCGACCCTAAAAAAAACAAGACATATTCTTCAGACTGTAATCGACTGCAAGCAGTCGACCACAGTCTCGGGGACTACACCCAGTGGGTGCACTCAGCGTGCCCCCACCGGTTTGAGAAATCCATTCGACTCAGTCGAATGACGGAAAGACTTAACTTATAAAGCCTAAGGCCGACTGCCAGCAGTCGACCTTAGCCTTGGGGACTACACCCAGCGGGTGCACTCAGCGTGCCCCCGCTAACACGGAGTTTCAATCGACACACCCAGTGGGTGATTGCTACTATGGATTCCGGAAAGAAAAGCTTTTTGATAGCATATCCTAACAGAACGAGCGATTCGACTGACCTGAACATTGCTTTGAAGAGCAGAACTAGCGTCCTAGGATGCCTGGCTTGCCTCCCGGATGGCCTTCACCTGCTCCATCATGATCCCCTCCTGGCGTATCGCTTCCTTTGCAGCACTGGCTTGGTCCTCTGGGACGTGATGTGTCGTGAAGAGAGAAGGCTGCGCGGCACTCGACGAAGCAGGAAGAGCACTCGTCATTGGCACCACGAAGGACACAGTGTGCCGAGTGGTGTCCTCTTCCCCCGCGATCAGAGTCTCGAGTGCCGTTACATCCTGGGCCGCCCTGCTGGCAGACGCTTTCCTACTCCTCCTGTGCTTCAGCGGTTCCTCGTCATCGTCGTCATCAGGAAGGGTGATAACGACATTGGATGAAGCTACAGAAAAGAATCAGAATTAGAGACGAAGAGTCAATCGACTAAAAACGGAATTAAGAGAGTGGTACCAGGTTTTGAAGTTGCGGCATCCTCCATCTCAAGATCGTCAGCCCTGGCTGAGGTATCGGAAGTAGCAGCACTGCAGTTCCAAAAAATCAGTCGGCTAACTCAAGTATCAATCAGAGATAAAGCTCGCACAAAACAAGAAGACTCAAGCGGCATGTTTACCATGATATGGTGGGGATGGACACCTTCATCTTTGGCAGGACCTTGGTCGGCTTTGACGATGCCACCCTGGACTGCTTCGGTGCCTTTTCAGTCGGCACCGGAGAAGTGGTCCGAGGGCGCTTGGTCGACTGCGCGACAGTCGCAACCCCCTTACCACGTTCAGTCGCAGGGTCATGGTCAAGCTTCGACCGCCTTTCCAAGCGCGGTGGTGCGACCTCCTCCTCCTCCTCTTCTTCTTCCTCCTCATCATCATCATCATCATCATCATCTTCAGCAGCATCCGAGTCCCACTCCTCCTGGCTCTCGCCCCCGCTCGCTTCTCCCTCTTCAGTCGGAGTCTGGGCTCCATTGGGCATCAAGTACAGTTCGGTGAGGGCCTGTTGGACATCAAGACAAAGATCAATCGACCAATTTGCAGAAAAAAACGGAAATAAATATGGCAAGAATACAATTGGAGGTAGAGTGGGCATACCTTGTC
This sequence comes from Triticum dicoccoides, assembly GCF_002162155.2. Classification (NCBI taxonomy): domain Eukaryota; kingdom Viridiplantae; phylum Streptophyta; class Magnoliopsida; order Poales; family Poaceae; genus Triticum; species Triticum dicoccoides. The sequence goes on from NC_041391.1 coordinate 31,907,302, forward strand.
TGGAATGTTGTGATGGTCGAGTGGAGGAATCCTCCTGGCTCCACGAGGGTTATCCTTGTTCCCAGTGACCGCGGCCATCCACCTTTCCAGCGTGGCATCGTCGACTGCTTCTGGATTGATCCGAGTCTCATCTTCAGTCCCGTGGTACAACCACATGCAATGGCTCCGGAACTGAAGGGGCTGGATACGCCGCCTAAGAAAAACCTCCAGGAGATCCATACCCGTCACTCCCTCCCGAACCAACTGGACTACGCGCTCCATCAGCATCTTCACGTCGGCTTTCTCCTCCGGAATCACCTTCAAAGAGGAGGGTTTGTTGACTCGGTCCATGGTAAACTGAGGGAGTCCACTCGACTGCCCCGGCGTCGGCTCATTCTGGCAGTAGAACCAGGTCGACTGCCAGCCTCTGACCGACTCGGGGAACGTCATGGCTGGGAAGGTGCTCTTGTTCCTCATCTGGATCCCCAGACCTCCACACATCTGGACAACTTTGGTTCTGTCGTCATCTGGACTCGCCTTCTTCACGGTCTGAGAGCGACACGTGAATATGTTCTTGAACAGGCCCCAGTGCGGTCGGCAACACAGAAAGTTCTCACACATGGACGCAAATGTGGCAAGGTAGGCGATAGAATTCGGGGTGAAGTGGTGGAGTTGCGCTCCAAAGAAGTTCAAGAAACCACGGAAGAAAACACTCGATGGCAAAGAAAATCCGCGGTCGACATGGGTAGCCAGGATCACGCACTCACCCTCTTTCGGCTGGGGCTCCCACTCGTTCCCCAGGAGCCTTGCTGCTCCATGGGGGATCAGACCATCGTTGGCCATGTCGAGGAGATCCTTCTCCGTGATGGTCGACCGGATCCAATCTCCTTGGACCCAGCCGTTCGGCAGACGAGATCTAGACGAAGACCCGCCGCGACTGGTGGTCCTCCCTTTCGCCTTCGCAGTCGCCGACGCCTTCTTTGTGCGTTCCAGAGCCGCCGTCTTCTCCTTCACCATGGCTGCCGGCGAGATGCGCGAGGAGCGGTTGTGCGGAGGCGAGAGCGGGCGCGGTGGGCGGAGACGAGGAGAGCAGAGAGAGAATGCAGAGATACTGTTCAAAGACCCTCGCCGGGTGCCTTTATAAGATCCCTTCCGAGTGGATGACAGGTGGGCCCGGCCAATCCAATCACATCCCGAAACAGTCGGGCGGACGCGATACGTGGCGAAAAAGGCGGCGCGAGAATCGAGGCGTTTATGCCCTATCCCATCCGAGCGCCGCGGTCCGCCCCGCTTCGCGCGCTTCCCCAAATTTCGTATCCCGCAGAATCCGCGAACGGCAGATCGGTCTGTCAGACGCGGGATTTCCTGCGATCCGTCGCTCAGAAATTGTTAAGTTCAAACGGTCACTCGACGAAAGAAAAGAATGGATCAAGTCGACTGAAGAAAAGTTGATGATTATCAACGAAGAGATTATTGGTCCAAGGCAACACATATCCAGAACGCAGAAGTCAGTCGGAAATAATATCAACTCCTTCCTCACTCAAGCCTCAATCCATTCGGGGGCTAATGTTGGAGTCATGTACCTAGGATAGGGTCATAGACCTGATCTAAGTACCCTACCCAAGGATTCCATTATTGTAAGAGACTACCTTCCAGTCGACCAAAGAGGACTCCACTCGACGGACTCGACCATGAAGACGCACTCGACCACCAGAAGGTCAAGAAGCACTCTGTACCGTAACGGACTGTAGTTAAGTAGACTTTATGGTATTTAAGACACTTTATGTGGGGCGTTACCAGTAACGCCCCAGACTTAATGTACTTTAAGCCCTGCATTACTGAGGGCCGGAGGGGGCTGGCAGGCACTATATAAGCCACCCCTCACCTCAGTGTAAAGGGTTCGCACCCCTGTAATCCTTATACGCATAATCCACTCGACCGCCTCCGGGCTCCGAGTCGTAGGGCTATTACTTCCTCCGAGAAGGGCCTGAACTCGTACATCTCTTGTGTTTACAACTGCTCCATAGCTAGGACCTTGCCTCTCCATACCTACCCCCCACTCTACTGTCAGACTTAGAACCACGACAAGTCGTCCTTACATCCATCAGAACATGGCGGGGATCCGCTTTAAACATCACCAAGCATAGATCAACAATTAAGTTCACCTGCACTATCTACAATTAATTTTAGACCTACCTACCCCTTTGCTCTCGAACGCGAGGGCACCCCAAGCGCTAGGGTTTCTCGTGCCTCCCGCCGGTGCCGGTCTACCTTACTTTCTTCGGTCTTAGAACCATGGAAGAATGGTGGATCCAGGCCCTTGTTGGCGGCAGGGCATCATTTTCAGATGCTTTAGGTTTGTGTCCTGCTTAGAGAGGCAAGACGACGACGACTCTCTGGAGAAGGAATAAGGTCCTCCTGGCCTAGCCCCACACACTGGTGTTTCTAGCATCATCGGAGGGTCGTGTGGAGGTTTGTCTCCGACGGATCTTGCATTGATTCGGTTGGCATTTGTCTTTCATGGATCCGATCTTCGATCGCCTATGTTCATGTGTCTATAGGTAGGATCCTTCTGATCTACACATATATTCATCAGCGGAGTTTCTGTCCTAGTGCGGTAATCCTATGGATTCTTAGCACAACGACTTTCCAACTATTTACTACAGCAAGGTTTGCCCGGCTACAATGAGGGAGGGGCGATGACGGCGGCGCGCTTTCGGCTCACTGCAATACTTGTAGTCCTGGCTAGGTGGTGTACGGAGGTGGATGCATTTTTTTTTACTTCTGGTGTTACTTGCACTACCTTGACAGAAGATGAATAGATTGGAAACTTTTCTCGTAAAAAAATAGACCTACCTCTTCAATTTTATAAATCCGCTATGCTCGTTCTTTCAAATAATTTTGATAACATCAACCGCTAAGTTACAACACGCTCATTTCTTAATCTTTTTCTTTTGCCCGATCCAACATTTCTTATTCAATCAGTTAGCCATGTTATTCCTTTGTTCGTCACATCAATCGAATGAATATAATTAACAGTTGGGGAAACACCAAAAGGGGATTCTACTTCACATATGAAGATGGTTTTTAGAAAACTAAAATTCAAGGCGTACTAAAATCATAACATCAACCAATTCTGGTTATACCTTGTGGTGAGGCGAGGTGAGCAATCTCCAAATCATTAAAAAAACAATCAAGGTTATGCACCACAAATTTCCAGATTGGCTTCCTATGTTTTACTGCTGGAAATTATCTTAAGAATTTTCTAAAATGGAAATCTCTACAGAATTTTGCAAGCGGCGCATTGTCACGGGGCCAAGCTACAACTGCATGCCCAACTACAGGCACAATGCACAAGTAGTCTCCAGCCCGCGAATGCATCAGCACGGAACCAATTCGCAGCTCGCCACTGCAGGCCCAACGAGAGCATGGATTTCATCCGCCGCTGCTGCCACGGTGCATGTGTCCATTCCCATGTGCAATTGTGCATGTACAGTGCCAGCCCTGCTGGATGCGCAGTGCATATACAGCCCTTCACGCCTGTTTCCTATGGATATGTTGACTTCTCTTGTTTCAAAGATATCAAGGAAGGTCGTGTACAAAGGCATATACGTTTGCCATCCTGAGACCTACCATTCCCAAATGATCCTAGAAGATCTATGTTGGTTTCTTCTTTTAGCATCTTGCATTTGCTTTGGCACCTAGGTGACCCGAGCGATGCATATGAGCATTTTATAGCCACCGATCTAGCATCTCCCTCTATTGAGATGGTTTGGCATCGATCTTGATCTTAATGATGGTCAAGTACAGAGCTATTATGGTCTTCTTTTTTTATGTATTGTGTACTCTAGATTGTACTTCCTCCGTCCCACAATATAAGAGCATTTTTGACATTAGTGTAGTGTAAAAAACGTTCTTATATTATGAGACGGAGGGAGTAGCTTACACACATGTGGTTAACTTTTTGTTACCCGCTAAAGTTCCAAAAAAAAAGGTTAGCCACCGATGCTTCGTCCGTTTGAGGTTCAAAAAATTGCTATATGCCTCTATTACTTACTGGAGCTCTAGAAAATTTAGTTGGGTTAATAACCCATTTTGTTGAAGTTTGAAATTTTACTAGATATATGCGCCTACATAATATGTGTGATGAACAGGTCATGGTGGGCAGCGGATCCGAGTCCTACACCCCCCCTCCCCCACATCTGTTGATTGAAAGCTCATCCCACGCGGCCTCGAGGAGGAGATGATTGTCCCAATAGCGATCCGCCGCTCCCGAGAGGAGTCCGCCTGACAGAGGCTAGACTCATTTGGGGAAGAGGAAAATGAAGGGCTTGACTGGCTCTTGAAATAGGCTTTTGCCCCGCTATATAGATATAGCAACCACCCGATATAACAATGACTCCAATGCTGGGGCAAACAACACAAGCACGTCCAAAAGAAATAAAAGAGAAATATGATAGAAAATAATATCAACAACACCAGATCGATGAAAACGATGACCCGCGACCGCTACGCCCACTGGAGAGTTACGACCTCGCTCCAAGCACCTCGAACCTCCGCATACCAAGCAACACCTTCAGGAAGGAACACGACGACAACACTGCTGCTTGGACTGGTCATCGGGATTCCCGAGTACACGGGCATGTTGAAGGGGAATACCCGACGCCCTTCGGGAAGGAACGGCGGTGCCCACGGGCGTCATAGCGTCGGTGCTGCCAAGCTGGCAGGGATTTCTCCGATCCGCCAAACACCCACATCCATGAACGGTCCGACGCGCTCCACGAATCATGCCGCCCACCAACATGGGCCACCACGGCCTTGCCATCATCACCACCGCCTCACCATGGTCAACGAAATGAGACTGGCGAAGCCGAAGGGGAGCAGCCGAGAATGAGGAGTGGCAACGTCCACGCGGGAGGGGACAACCTCCATCGCTATCGGCAGTCACCGATCGGACCCAACAATAGGAGCACACCAGGCCCTCTAGGCTGGTCGAGCCTGAAAGGGGCTCATGAAGCTCCCGTCGCCACGCTGTAGTAGGCGCGCCTGTTGGGGAACGTAGCAGAAATTCAAAATTTTCTACGTATCACCAAGATCAATCTATGGAGTCATCTAGCAACGAGAGAGAGGAGTGCATCTACATACCCTTGTAGATCGCGAGTGGAAGCGTTGAAGAGAACGGGGTTGATGAAGTCGTACTCGTCGTTATCCAAATCACCGATGATCCTAGCGCCGAACGGACGGCACCTCCGCGTTCAACACACGTACGGTTGGGAGAGACGTCTCCTCCTTCTTGATCGAGCAAGGGGGAAGGAGAGGTTGATGGAGATCCAGCAGCACGACGGCGTGGTGGTGGAAGTAGCGGGGATCTTGGCAGGGTTTCGCCAAGGTCAGCAAGAGGGAGAGGTGTTACGGGGGGAGAGGGAGGCGCAGGGGCTTGGGTGCGCAGCCCTCCCTCCCCCCTCTTTATATAGGGGCCGTGGGGGCGCCGGCCCCCTAGAGATCCAATCTCAAGGGGGGCGGCGGCCAAAGGGGGGGACTTGCCCCCCAAGTCAGGTGGGGCGCCCCCCACCCCCAGGGTTTCTAACCCTAGGCGCAGGGGGAGGCCCAAGGGGGGCGCACGAGCCCACCAGGGGCTGGTTCCCTTCCCACTTCAGCCCATGGGGCCCTAGGGGATAGGTGGCCCCACCCGGTGGACCCCCGGGACCCTTCCGGTGGTCCCGGTACAATATCGGTGGCCAAAACTGGACTTCCTATATACAAATCTTCACCTCTGAACCATTCCGGAACTCCTCGTGACGTTCGGGATCTCATCCGGGACTCTGAACAACTTTCTTCTTACCGCATACTAATATCTCTACAACCCTAGCGTCACCGAACCTTAAGTGTGTAGACCCTACGGGTTCGGGACACACGTAGACATGACCGAGACGACTCTCCAGTCAATAACCAATAGCGGGATCTGGATACCCATGTTGGCTCCCACATGCTCCTCGATGATCTCATCTGATGAACCACGATGTCAAGGATTCAAGCAATCCCGTATGCAATTCCGTTTGTCAATCGGTATGTTACTTGCCCGAGATTCGATCGTCGGTATCACAATACCTCGTTCAATCTCGTTACCGGCAAGTCACTTTACTCGTTCCGTAATGCATGATCCTGTGACTAACTACTTAGTCACATTGAGCTCATTATGATGATGCATTGCCGAGTGGGCCCAGAGATACCTCTCCGTCATACGGAGTGACAAATCCTAGTCTCGATTCGTGCCAAACCAACAAACAGTTTCGGAGATACCTGTAGTGCACCTTTGTAGCCACCTAGTTACGTTGTGACATTTGGTACACCCAGAGCATTCCTATGGTATCAGGGAGTTACACAATCTCATGGTCTAAGGAAATGATACTTGACTTTAGAAAAGCTTTAGCAAACGAACTACACGATCTTGTGCTATGCTTAGGATTGGGTCTCGTCCATCACATCATTCTCCTAATGATGTGATCCCGTTATCAATGACATCCAATGTCCATGGTCAGGAAACCATGACCATCTGTTGATCAACGAGCTAGTCAACTAGAGGCTCACTAGGGACATGTTGTGGTCTATGTATTCACACATGTATTGTGGTTTCCGGTCAATACAATTATAGCATGAACAATAGACAATTATCATGAACAAGGAAATACAATAATAACCATTTTATTATTGCCTCTAGGGCATATTTGCAACAGTCTCCCACTTGCAGTAGAGTCAATAATCTAGTTCACATCACTATGTGATTGTAATGAATCAACACCCATGGGGTTTGATCATATCTCGCTTGTGAGAGAGGTTATTAGTCAATGGATCTGAACCTTTCAGATCCGTGTGTGCTTAGCAAATCTCTATGTCATCTCCTAGATGCAGCTACCACACGCTACTTGGAGCTGTTCCAAATAACTGCTCTACTATACGAATCCGGTTCACTACTCAGAGTCATCCGGAATAGTGTCAAAGTTTGCATCGGCGTAACCCTTTACGACGAACTCTTTTACCACCTCCATTATCGAGAAAATTCCTTAGTCCAATAGTTATTAAGGATAACCTTGACCGCTGTCCTGTGATCCGTTCCTGGATCACACTTGTACCCCTTGACTGACTCATGGCAAGGCACACTTCAGGTGCGGTACACAGCATAACATACTATAGACCCTACGTCTAAAGCATAGGGGACGACCTTCGTCCTTTCTCTCTCTTCTGCTGTGGTCAGGTCTTGAGTCTTACTCAATACTCACACCTTATAACACAGCCAAGAACTCCTTCTTTGCCTATCTATTTTGAACTCCTTCAAAATCTTGTCACGGTTTGTGTTCATTTGAAAGTACTATTAAGCGTTTTTGATCTATCCTTGTAGATCTTGATGCTCAATGTTCAAGTAGCTTAATCCAGGTTTTCCATTGAAAACCACTTTTCAAATAACTCTATATGCTTTCCAGAAATTCTACATCATTTCCGATCAACAATATGTCAACAACATATACTCCTCAGAAATTCTATAGTGCTCCCACTCACTTCTTTGGAAATACAAGTTTCTCATAAACTTTGTATAAACCCAAAATCTTTGATTATCTCATCAAAGCGCATATTCCAACTCCGAGATGCTTACTCCAGTCCTTAGAAGGATTGCTGGAGCTTTGCATACTTGTTAGCATCTTTTAGGATTGACAAAACCTTTTGGTTGTATCACATAAAACCTTTCCTCAAGAATATCATCGAGAAAACAATGTTTTGACATCCTATCTGCAAGATTTCATAAATCATGCAGTAACTGCTAATATAATTCCAACAGACACTTTAGCATCGCTACGAGTGAGATAGTCTCATCGCAGTCAACTCCTTGAACTTGCCGGAAAACATCTTAATGACAAGTCAAGCTTTCTTAATGGTGACACTTACCATCATTGTCCGTCTTCCTTTTAAAATCCATTTGTACCCAACAACCTTATGACCATTAAGTAGTTCTGCCAAAGTCTACACTTTGTTTTCATACATGGATCCTCTCTCGGATTTTATGGCCTCGAGCCATTCATCGGAATCCGGGCCCACCATCGCTTCTCCATAGCTCGTAGGTTCATTGTTTTCTAGCAACATGACCTCCAAGACAGGATTACGTACCACTCTAAAGCAGTACGCATCCTTGTCGACCTACGAGGTTTGGTAGTGATTTGATCCGAAGTTTCATGATCACTATCATAAACTTCTACTTCAATTGGTGTAGGTGCCACAGGAACAACTTCCTGTGCCTTGCTACACACTAGTTGAAGTGATGGTTCAACAACCTCATCAAGTCTCCACCATCCTCCCACTCAATTCTTTCAAGAGAAACCTTTCCTCGAGAAAGGACCCGTTCCTAGAAACAATCACTTTTGCTTCCGGATCTGAAATAGGAGGTATACCCAACTGTTTTGGGTGTCCTATGAAGATGTATTTATCTGCTTTGGGTTCGAGCTTATCAGGATGAAACTTTTTCACATAAGTGTCGCAGCCCCAAACTTTCAAGAAACGACAGCTTAGGTTTCTCTAAACCATGGTTCATACGGTGTCATCTTAACGGAATTACGTGGTGCCCTATTTAAAGTGAATGCGGTTGTCTCTAATGCCTAACCCATGAACGATAGTGATAATTCGATAAGAGACATCAAGGTATGCCCCATATCCAATAGGGTGCATCTATGATGTTCGGACACACCATCACACTATGGTGTTCCAGGCGGTATTAATTTTGAAACAATTTCCGCGATCTCTTAATTGTGTGACAAACTCGTAACTCAGATATTCATCTCTATGATCATATCATAGACATTTTATCCTCTTGTCACAACGATCTTCAACTTCACTCTGAAATTACTTGAACCTTCCAATAATTCAGATTTGTGTTTCATCAAGTAAACATACTCAGAATCTACTCAAATCATTTGTGAAGTAAGAACATAACGATATCCACTGCGTGCCTCAACACTCATTAGACTGCAAACATCAAAATATATTACTTCCAACAGGTTGCTTTCTTGTTCCATCTTACTGAAACCGAGGCTTTTTAGTCATCTTTCCTATGTGGTATGATTTACATGTCTCAAGTGATTCAAAATCAAGTGAGTTCAAACGATCCATCTGCATGGAGTTTCTTCATGCGTATACACCAATAGACATGGTTCGCATGTCTCAATCTTTACAAAAACGACTGAGTCCAAAGATCCATCAACATGGAGCTTCTTCATGAATTTTATACCAATGTGACTCAAATGGCAGTGCCACAAGTATGTGGTACTATCATTACTATCTTATACTTTGGCATGAACATGTGTATCACTACGATCGAGATTCAATAAACCATTCATTTTAGGTGCAAGATCATTGAAGGTATTATTCAAATAAACAGAGTAACATTTATTCTCCTTAAATGAACAACCATATTGCGATAGACATAATCCAATCATGTCTATGCTCAACGCAAACACCAAAGAACAATTATTTAGGTTTAACACCAATCTCGATGGTAGAGGGAGTATGCGATGGTTGATCACATCACGCATGGAAACACTTCCAACACATATCGTCATCTCACCTTTAGCTAGTCTTCGTTTATTCCGCAGCTTTTATTTCGAGTTACTAACACTTAGCAACCGAACTTGTATCTAATACCCTGGTGCTACTAGGAGTACTAGTAAAGTACACATTAATTTAATGTATATCCAATATACTTCTATCGACCTTGCCAGCCTTCTCATCTACCAAGTATCTAGGGTAGTCCTGCTTCAGTGATCGTTCCCCTCATTACAGAAGCACTTAGTCTCGGGCTTGGTTTCAACCTTGGGTTTCTTCACTAGAGCAGTAACTGATTTGTTGTTTCATGAAGTATCCCTTCTTGCCCTTGCCCTTCTTGAAACGATTGGTTTTACTAACCATCAACAATTGATGCTCCTACTCAATTTCTACTTTCGCGGTGTCAAACATCGCGAATTGCTCAAGGATCATCATGTCTATCCCTGATATGTTATAGTTCATCACGAAGCTCTAATAGCTTGGTGGAAGTGACTATGGAGAACCATCACTATCTCATCTGGAAGATTAACTCCCACTCGATTCAAGTGATTGTAGTACTCAGACAATCTAAGCACATGCTCAATGATTGAGCTTTTCTCCCTTAGTTTGTAGGCTGAGAAACTCGTCAGAGGTCTCATACCTCTTAACGCGGGCACTAGCCTGAAATCCCAATTTCAGCCCTTGGAACATCTCATATGTTCCGCGACGTTTCAAAATCGTCTTCGGCGCCTCAATTCTAAACCGTTTAACATTACTGAACTATCACGTAGTCATCAAAACGTGTATGTCAGATGTTCGCAACATCCACAGACGATGCTCGAGGTTCAGCACATCGAGCGGTGCATTAAGGACATAAGCCTTCTGCGCAGCAATGAGGACAATCCTCAGTTTACGGACCCATTCCGCATAATTGCTACTATCAACTTTCAACTAAGATTTCTCTAGGAACATATTTTAAACAGTAGAACTAAAGCGTAAGCTATGACATAATTTGCAATGTCCTTTTGACTGTGTTCATGATAATTAAGTTCATCTGATTATTTAATGAACTCCCACTTAGATAGACATCCCTCTAGTCATCTAAGTGATACATGATCCGAGTCAACTAGGCCGTATCTGATCATCACGTGAGACGGACTAGTCATCATCGGTGAACATCTTCATGTTGATCGTATCTACTATACGACTCATGTTCAACCTTTCGGTCTCTTGTGTTCCGAGGCCATGTCTGTACATGCTAGGCTCGTCAAGTCAACCTAAGTGTTTTGCGTGTGTAAATCTGGCTTACACCCGTTGTATGTGAACGTTAGAATCTATCACACCTGATCATCACGTGGTGCTTCAAAGCAACGATCTTTCACAATGGTGCACAGTTAGGGGAAACACTTTCTTGAAATTATTATGAGGGATCATCTTATTTACTACCGTCGTTCTAAGCAAATAAGATGCATAAACATGATAAACATCACATGCAATCAAGTAGTGACATGATATGGCCAATATCATTTTGCTCCTTTTGATCTCCATCTTCGGGGCTCCATGATCATCATCGTCACCGGCATGACGTCATGATCTCCATCATCATGATCTCCATCATCGTGTCTCCATGAAGTTGTCTCGCCAACTATTACTTCTACTACTATGGCTAACGGTTTAGCAATGAAGTAAAGTAATTACATGGCATTATTCAGTGACACGCAGGTCATACAATAAATAAAGACAACTCCTATGGCTCCTGCCGGTTGTCATACTCATCGACATGCAAGTCGTGATTCCTATTACAAGAATATGATCAATCTCATACATCACATATATTTCATTCATCACATCCTTCTTGGCCATATCACATCACACGGCATATGCTGCAAAAACAAGTTAGACGTCCTATAATTGTTGTTGCAAGTTTTTACGTGGCGGCTATAGGTTTCTAGCAAGAACGTTTCTTACCTACGCAAAAACCACAACGTGATATGCCAATTGCTATTTACCCTTCATAAGGACTCTTTTCATCGAATCCGATCCGACTAAAGTGGGAGAGACTGGCACCCGCTAGCCACCTTATGCAACAAGTGCATGTCAGTCAGTGGAACCTGTCTCACGTAAGTGTACGCGTAAGGTCGGTCCGGGCCGCTTCATCCCACAATACCGTCAAAACAAGATAGGACTAGTAACGGTAAGCATATTGAACAAAATCAACGCCCACAATTACTTGTGTTCTACTCGTGCATTGAAACTACACATAGACCTAGCTCATGATGCCACTGTTGGGAAGCGTAGCAGAAATTCAAAATTTTCTACGCATCACCAAGATCAATCTATGGACTCATCTAGCAACGAAAGAGAGGAGTGCATCTACATACCCTTGTAGATCGCGAGCGGAAGCGTTCAAGAGAACGGGGTTGATGGAGTCGTACTCGTCGTGATCCAAATCACTGATGATCCTAGCGCCGAACGGACGGCACCTCCGCGCTCAACACACGTACGGTTGGGAGAGACGTCTCCTCCTTATTGATCCAGCAAGGGGGAAGGAGAGGTTGATGGAGATCCAGTAGCACGACGCCGTGGTGGTGGAAGTAGCGGGGATCTCGGCAGGGCTTCGCCAAGCTCAACGAGAGGGAGAGGTGGTACGGGGGGAGAGGAAGGCACCAGGGGCTTGGGTGCGCAGCCCTCCCTCCCCCCCCCCCCTCTTTATATAGGGGCCCTGGGGGGGCGCCGGCCCCCTAGAGATCCAATCTCAAGGGGGGTGCGGCAGCCAAAGGGGGGGACTTGCCCCCCAAGTCAGGTGGAGCGCCCCCCACCCCCAGGGTTTCCAACCCCAGGCGCAGGGGGAGGCCCAAGGGGGGCACACCAGCCCACCAGGGGCTGGTTCCCTTCCCACTTCAGCCCGTGGGGCCCTCCAGGATAGGTGGCCCCACCCGGTGGACCCCCGGGACCCTTCCGGTGGTCCCGGTACAATACTGGTGACCCTCGAAACTTTCCCGGTGGCCTAAAATGGACTTACTATATACAAATCTTCACCTCCGGACCATTCCGGAACTCCTCGTGACGTCTTGGATCTCATCCGGGAATCCAAACAACTTTCGGGTTACCACATACTAATATCTCTACAACCCTAGTGTCACCGAACCTTAAGTTTGTAGACCCTACGGGTTCAGGACACACGTAGACATGATCGAGACGACACTCCGGTCAATAACCAACAGCGGGATCTGGATGCCCATGTTGGCTCCCACATGCTCCTCGATGATCTCATCGGATGAACCACGATGTCAAGGATTCAAGCAATCCCGTATGCAATTCCCTTTGTCAATCGGTATGTTACTTGCCCGAGATTCGATCGTCGGTATCCCAATACCTCGTTCAATCTCGTTACCGGCAAGTCACTTTACTCGTTCTGTAATTGATGATCCCGTGACTAACTACTTAGTCACATCGAGCTCATTATGATGATGCATTACTGAGTGGGCCCAGAGATTCCTCTCCGTCATACGAAGTGACAAATCCCAGTCTCGATTCGTGCCAACCCAACAGACACTTTCGGAGATATCTGTAGTGCACCTTTATAGCCACCCAGTTACGTTGTGACGTTTGGTACACCCAAAGCATTCCTACAATATGAGGGAGTTACACAATCTCATTGTCTAAGGAAATGATACTTGACATTAGAAAAGCTTTATCAAACGAACTACACGATCTTGTGCTATGCTTAGGATTGGGTCTCGTCCATCACATCATTCTCCTAATGATGTGATCCCGTTATCAATGCACTAGTAGAAGAGGGGCCAATGGTCCAGGCCGGTCCAGCCCATTAGTCCCGGTTCAATCCAGAACCGGGACCAATGGGGGCATTGGACGCGGTTCGTGAGCCCCAGGGGCCGGCCGGGCCACGTGGGCCATTGGTCCCGGTTCGTCTGGACCTATTGGTCCCGGTTGGTGGGACGAACCGGGACTAATGGCCCTCGCTCCTGGCCCACCACCATTGGTCCCGGTTGGTGGCCTGAACCGGGACCAAAGGACGCCCATTAGTCCCGGTCCATGCCACCAACTGGGACTAAAGGGTTGGTCCTTGTTGCGGTCAGAGTTTAGTCCCACCTCACCAACCGAAGGGGAATCAGACCGGTTTATAAGCCCCTCCCTCTCTGCCTTATTGAGCTCCTCTGAAAATGAAAATAGATGCCCTTATATAGGGAATTTAGCCTAAATTCATACGAATTTCTCTTGAAATTTGTTATGAATTTAAGTTGAATTTCCTCTATAAGCGCATCTATGCTCATTTCTGAGTAGTTTTTTATATAGTTTTTTTCTTTTCTGTTATATTTATTTTTTTCTTTTTATTTCTGAGTTGTAATAAGTCATTAAAAATAAGCATCTATGCTCATTTTTTAGTAAAGTTAATCATAACTATTTTTTTCTTCTATTTATTTTTGAATTGTAATAAGTCATTAAAAATAAGCATCTATGCTCATATTTTAGTAAAGTTAATCACAACTATTTTTTCTTCTTTTTATTTCTGAGTTGTAATAAGTCATTAAAAATAAGCGTATATGCTCCTTTTTTAGTACAGTTAATCACAACTATTTTTTGCTTCTATTCATTTCTGAGTAGTTTTCTATATTCTTTTTT
>NC_041391.1:31922077-31922711 GCF_002162155.2 Triticum dicoccoides
CAAAATTATTTTTTCTTCTATTTATTTCTGAGTGGTTTTTTATATAGTTTTTTTCTTTTCTGCTACATTTACTTTTTTCTTTTTATTTCTGAGTTGTAATAAGTCATTAAAAATAAGCATCTATGCTCATTTTTTAGTAAAGCTAATCAAAATTATTTTTTCTTCTATTTATTTCTGAGTGGTTTTTTATATAGTTTTTTTCTTTTCTGCTACATTTATTTTTTTCTTTTTATTTCTGAGTTGTAATAAGTCATTAAAAATAAAAAAGAGGCGCAATGCTTGTTAATTTGCTTCAAGCCTTTCGGAATAGTGTCAACTGCACTGCACATAGCTCTGTGCAGTCTACCATATTCCTCAAGGCTTGAAGCTAACCAACGTGCAGGAGCATTGAGCCTCTTCGTCATCGTCTCTACACTCAGGGCTTATAAACAGCTGCGAGTGCCTCTCGCTTGGCGAGGTGGGACTAAAAAAACAGCTGCAGGAAGAATCAACAAAAAAAACAGCTGCAGAAAATAAAAAATAAGTTAGACGGGTCAATTGGTACCGTTGGTGGCACGAACCGGTACCAATGCCCCTCTTTGGTACCGGTTGGTGCCTCCAACCGGTACCAATGCCCTCCTTTTGTCCTGGTTGG
>NC_041391.1:31922887-31936675 GCF_002162155.2 Triticum dicoccoides
TTAGATTTTTTTCATGTTAATAGATTTTTTTGGTGATATTATTATTGAATATGCATGTTTGGTGATATTATTGTTAATAGATTTTTTGGTGATATTTAGATTGTGTAATTAATTTTGTTCATAGAATTTTAATGATTTTTTTGTTCATAGTATATTTAGAAAAAGGAAAAAAATAAAAAGTAGTTTATATATAGTTGAACTAGCTAGTTGATTTAATAAACTAATTTATTTTACTATATATAGAAGTAGTTTGTTTTTAGTAAGTACTACTTATTTATTTATAGTAATTAAGTGCTTAGTAGTTGAACTAGATAGTTGATTTAATTAATAGAACTACTTTTATTTAACTATATAGAAGTAGTTCCCGCATCGACGCCGGCGATGCCTATCCCGCATCCTCGTCGTCGTCGACTCGGCGGTGGAGGCCTGCTTGATCAGGGGCATGTTCGGGACTGGGCTCCGCCGGGCTGGTATTGGGAGGTGCTACCTTCCGAGGGACGTAGGTTGGTGAGGAGGCAGCCCGTTGTCGACGTGGGCCAGTGACGGTGGTGAGGCATCCGGACACCGCAGAGGTGGTACGTCACCGTGTCAGCGAGGAGGACGAGCACGTCCGTCGCTACATGGTTGCATTGGAGGGCAGGTTCGACAAAACCTGGCAGGTTCTTCAGGGATCTCACTGGAGCTATGATCCTGTGATGGTTCCTTATCTTTGGGTGTCCACCGCCCGCGTCGATACCCGTCGGGCGCTACGGTTCTACTTGTATTAGTGATAACATTCGACGATGTACGGACACCAAGAGATGATGTACTTTTGCTTATAATTATTGAATGCATGCTAATTTGAATACTATACTTTATTTTATGATTTGGTTTTTCTTATTTTATGATTTGGTTTTGCTTATTGAATGCACATATTGGATAAGTTCTCCTTCATTCCCGTGTGCTAGACAATTTGGTATAATAATGCATTTGGGAATGAAAGGAGGAGCTACGTACATCGATCATCGATAGTCAACCCGTGATTAATAATAACGATCTAGTTTAATATTTGAATTATGAACGTAGGCCGGAAATGTCGTACTCATCGGACGACGAAAACCGCCCGGGGGAGTGCGACTGGTGCCACGACGACCGAGGTATCTGCGCAGGTTCATTGAGCTGGACGAAGATCGGCGCTTTAGCATTAAGCTCGAGGAGACCTGCGATGTTCATACGGTACGCAACGACGACAATAGTTTTTTTCATAATTAAGCACGACTTCAACTATTTTAACGTGTATTTTTCATCTTTTCCAATTCGACTAGCTTATCCCATGCTTTGCAAGACGCTATGTCTTGGAGAGGATGGGTTTTGGAGACCATGAAAGTTTCGAAACCAAAAAAATTATCCTAAGTACCCATCATGGTGTGGATTTTCAAGTAAAGCTGTACAATGCTATGAGTGTAACCCATTTTGGTTGCAAAAATTAGGAAGCACTTTGCAAGATGTATGGTCTTGATGAGGGTATGCTTGTCACCATGGATCTTGGTGATCCTACAATCGAGCAAGAGAGACCTTCGATTTGGGTCCTTGTGGATACACCTCCAATTCTTCCCCCATGTGAGCTTAACATAGTTATTAAGTAATTTATATTGTTTATTTCAAAATATATAGTTGACAACTTATCTCTATTGACAGCTTATTTTCATTCATCAAAGAATGTGCGGAAGATGGTAGACAGAACCTACTACACCGAAGGCTCTGAATTAACTTATCAGGAGAAAAATCATCTGGTCGGATTTTGTACTGATCTTGAGAATTACAATATCTACAATCAAACTCCTCAACATTATGGTCAATACGTGCCACTAGTGCACGTGTTAAACTACGGTAACTACCATGGAGATACCCTGGTAAGATTATTTTTTACTATTACAACATCCATGCATCTTTTTGCACACTTCTAAAATTAGTACATCATTGCTAACTACGATGTTATTACTATGTTTTTCAATAGATAATCCCGAATGATTGTGTGCCTCATCTGATGTATACGCATGGTAGCCTTCATGTTTTGAACATACAACCAGGTCGTCCTACGAATCTCAACTGTCCATACCGGGTTTCTAAAAGAAGTGGAGACATAACAATCAAAGAATGGAAAAAATGTATGGACAGTCATAAGGAGCTTCTTGGAAGCAATGAGCAGCGAAGGGCAAGAATTGGAGACAGGATGATCGCCATTCTTCATAATGAAGAGTCAAGGGTCTATATTGTTTTATGCTATTTTACCTTAAGGGTGTTTAGGTCCTACCTGATACTGATGATCATGTGGTAAGAACAATTATGTAGGGTTGGGTTCGATGACTATGAGGATGATGATCGCATGACTTATTATTAATAATGAGTAGAAGTTGTATGATGATGCATGATTAGTAGGACTTGTTATTATATATGATGATGTATGATGCGAGCATGCATGAGCATGTTATATCGGTGGGAGAAATGAACATAGCAGCAGCGTTGATAAACCAAGGACGAAGATATAAGAGAGGACACTTCTCTCTATTAGCTAGCTAATAACAACCTAAAAATAACCCCCAAAACCCCTAAAGCAGCCACTTTGTAAAAAAAACATGGACTTTTGGTCCCGGTTGGAGCCACCAACCGGGACCAAAGGCCCCCTGACTGGGCTCGGTGCACAGGGCCACGTGGAGGCACATTGGTCCCGGTTCGTGTTAGAACCGGGACTAATGGGTGGAGGTATTAGTAACGAGCCATTAGTCCCGGTTCATGAACCGGGACTAAAGGCCCTTACGAACCGGGACTATTAGGTGTTTTTCTACTAGTGATGACATCCAATGTCCATGGTCAGGAAACCACGACCATCTGTTGATCAACGAGCTAGTCAACTAGAGGCTCACTAGGGACATGTTGTGGTCTATGTATTCACACATGTATTGTGGTTTCCGGTCAATCAATTATAGCATGAACAATATACAATTATCATGAACAAGAAAATACAATAATAACCATTTTATTATTGCCTCTAGGGCATATTTCCAACAACGCCGCCGTCTCCGCAACCCTCCACACAAGTCACTCCTCCGCCCACAGGTGAGATTTAGCCAGGCCCTCCCAGACCCAAATGGGGCCCAAAAGGGCCCAGATCTGGGCCGGGAGGGTGCCGCCACCAGCCACCGCACCAGTCGCCGCCCCCCGATCACCCGGAGCAGCGGCTCCCGGGGCAGCCACCCCTGCCGGAACTGCCAGACATGGATAGAGCCGGAACAACAAGGACAGTCACCAGCAAATATTTAAACTAGTTTTAAGTTGCATGTAATTGTATGAATTTGAGATTTCATAATTGATGCATCCGTTTGTGAAAGAATTTTTTTGAGGCGTGGCCAGTCACTGCCAGCGGGCGTGCGTGTCCATGAAACATATAGGATACCAAATTTGCCAAGTCAGGTTGTAGACGCTCTAAACATCAGCTGTGGAAGCTAACCCAAACCAACCTCCATCACCTAGAATAACGGCATCAAGCGCTGCAGCGACCTGGTCGACAAATTACCCTCTCCAAGCACAATGCCGTTGCCACTCGTATATGCTGCATTTGATGTCACTTATGAGTAGGCAGTCTCTTATGTATATTCCAACTTGATGCCTTCATTTTGTGTATTGCAACATGCTAGATGCTACATGTTCTCACAGGCATGTTGATGAACTTGGAGGTGCTGCCTCCATGGTCTTCTACAACCACTGGTGGAAAAAAGGCCTTTGGTCGCGGTTCGCAACTGCCATTAGTCGCGGTTGCGCAACCGCGACCAAATAAGCGCGACTAAAGCCCCCCACCTTTAGTCGCGGCTGCTTAAGAACCGCGACTAACGGCCCGTCCACGTGGGCGCCAGGCGGCCGTCGGGGCGGAGGACCTTTAGTCGCGGTTCTTCTGGCCAACCGCGACTAAAGGCCGCCACAGGTTTAGGGTTTTAGCCCCCCCCCCCCTAAACCTGTTTTCTGTTTAATTTGTATTGTTTTATTTCTTTTGTGCTTTATTTTAATTTTGAAGGAGTTTCATATATTCTACGGTACTACATACATGCATATGAATGTACAATTTCAAATAAATTTGAAATTAGAACCAAAAAGAATTCAAGAGGAATATACAATATATATTCAATATCATCGGATGACCATATACAATTTTGAACAAGTTTCCATACATGATTTAATGCATATAAAGTTCTACGTCCTCGTAATAGTGTTCTCCTTTAGGATGGAGGACTTCCCTGCTGAACCATCCAGCTAGTTCCTCTTGAAGTGGTCGGAAGCGAGCTTCTGGACTAAGCATTCACCGGAGGTTATTCCTCTGAGCATTGGTATCACTCGGAACCCGCTCAGAGGTGTATCTCCGGATCATCTCACAGACATAGTATCCACATAGATTGGTCTCCGGTGGCTGAATATCCCCATCATTCTTAGCCTTTAACATTTTGAATTCTAGCTCTTTTTTGAATTCACCGACCTTTGTATCTACGAACCGTCTCCAAACCCTACGAGGCAAAGAAAATTAAATGAACAAGAGAGTTATTAATTAGTTACTTGATATTAGGAAATGAACGAAATAGGCCGATCGATATAGAGCGCAAATGAATGAAAATAATTACTTCTGCAGCATTCTTCTCATGCCGCCCCAAAGCTTTGGATCCATATTCACAGAGTCGTGGACGAGACATTCTGAGGTGTTAACTTTAATTACTAGCAGAATCCAGTGGAACCTGCGGACACGATACATGCACAGTACGTCATGCATAACTCATCGATTAGCCGGCCACATACCATGCATGGAGTAAACAAAAGAGAATGTGCTCAAGACAGAAACACTCACTCAAAATGGTAAGGAAATAGAATATCACTTTTGAGTTCCTGCTTTGTAAGAAACTGCCACAGGTCTGCCTCCACGTCGGCGGGGTAACGCTCCAACACATGTCCATTAACAATGTGTGGGTCAATGAACCCAACATCATGGATGTTCCTTACTCTGCATTCCTTAATCTTCATTCTGCATGTATAATAGCGGACACAACAATATAGTTAGGACATATATATAGTGCAGGCAATATGAACGAGATGGGGTAGAAATTAATAAATCACTTACAGAACGTAGCAACTGATGATAGATTTATCGAGCTCGCGCAGATTGAAAAGCTGGAACAATTCACTCAGTTCAATTTGTACATAGTAATGTTTGAAGTGATGCTCATGTCTAACTTCCGCATAAATATATTCTTTGGCGTTTTTATTTTTTATGTAACCCTTGTACCATTTCAGCAGACCTTTCATTTGTGGAGGTAGATCATTTTCCTCCGCAGGCTCGACGAGAGGCCCATTCTTGACATATGTAATTACTACCTCCTTCACTGGCGCCTCATCAAGGCCTAACAGTTCACGAAGAGTAATACCTAAGTTGGCCGCTTGTTCTCTGGCACTCGTTACAGTCAATCCCTGTGCTGCCGCAGCTTGTATGATCTCGGGGTCATCCGGACAGAAGGCTTCCACTATAAGCGGGGCAATCGATTGTTTACTTTGTTCCCCGAGCTGGGCAACTTGTTTCCCGCTTTTTTTACTTTCGGCCTTCTCCCGCTCTTTGTTCTCCTTGAACATGAGTGCCTGCCTGCGAAGTTCACGTGCATAGTCGTTAGGCAGATTCTTCGCGGCTTGGGACGGTGTGCTCAAAAATGACTTAGCCCACTTCTTTTGCTCATCAGAAAATACTGGCTTGGGCTCGGGCTCTCTTTTCTTCTTGCAGTCCGCCTTCCATTTCTCCAAATCAGCAGCCGCGGCCGCGTCGACTTCCTCGGCACTACGTTCCCAAGGCCTTGTGGGGAGAGGCTTCAGTGATGGCTCCGGTACCTTTGTGGTCTTAGGTACATAAGGGTCCGGGTTAATAATCCAGGACTGCTTCTGCTTCTTTGCCGGAGGTGCATTGGGGGGCGGCGTCTGATCACCCGCCGGACGAGGACTGGGGGGCGGCGGCTGATCACCCGCCGGACATTGTGGACTGGGGGCGGCGTCGGCTGACGTGACGGAGGTGTAGGTGAACCGCCACCACCACCACCACCACCACCACCGCCACCGCCACCACCACCACCGTAGGGGGGTGGACTTGTTGTCCTTGGCGCCTCGCCTGGAAACTTGATAAACTTCTTTTGCCATAGAATGAAATGGCGCTTGACATCTCCAAGTATTTTCTCCCCTTCAGGTGTAGCAATGTCAATCTCCAGGTCCTCAAACCCTTGGACTATGTCCTCCACCGTGACACGAGCATAGCCATCTTGAATGGGGTTGTTGTGGTGGAGTGCTCCAGGTAAACATGGTAAAGCACTGCCGATGGCTACCTTCATGGACATGTTCCCGATAGGATAATACAGATGACATTCTTTCATCTCCTTTATATCGTCCACGGGGTAGCGAGGAGGCTCCGATGAAGTAATTTCGACCACTAGAGGCTCCGGTGCAGTAATTTCGACCACCAGAGGCTCCGGTGCAGTAATTTCGATCGTTGGTGCATCTGCACCAGCCGGTGGGGCCTCCGTGGAAGCCACGCTGCTTCTCCGCTGCTGGCTTCCGAGATCCGCTGGATGATCTTCATGCTGCACCCGAGCTGCATCTCTTTCGGCTACTAGTACACTCATGGTTTTCTTCATCACATCCATTTCCGATGCCAACCGCGCCACAACATCTGCTTCCCGATCCATCTTTCTCTTACGGCTTCTGTAACCGTACAGGTCATCGTTCTGGGGGAACCCTATTTTCCACGGAATGTGCCCCATGCCTCGTACACGTCCTCCGTGTTCAGGATTCCCGAGGGCTTTTGTCAGCGCGTCGTTCTCTCTGTTGAACTTGATCTTCCCCTGTTGAGCATCCCTCATTGCGTTAATAAGGGCTTGGGTGGGTTTAATTAATTTGCCCCGGTAAACACACTCCCCTGTCTCCGGGTTCAGCGTTCCCCCATGCCCGTACCACCAGCTTTTGGCCCTTGGGTCCCATCCCTCCGTACCTGGACGGATTCCTCGCGCCCTCAGCTCGTTCTCCATCTTCTCCAACCTAGGCACCCAAATGCGATACCCTCCTGGCCCCATAACATGATTGTACTCCTTCTTAGCCGCATTTTCCTTATTTTTTTCGATATTTTTGAATGAACTGCTCCGATTTCTTTTGCTTCACAAATTCTGGCCAATCATGTTTCAGTTTCTCATATTGTCCTTTGAAATCCGGAGTCTTGTTCTGCTTGACAATGTCATGGGCTAGATTTTGCTTGAATTTCCGGAATGCGTCGGCCATCTTATGAAGAGCGAACTGTTTGACTAGCCTCCTCCTCTCCTTGTTTTCCTCAATCTTGTTACCCTCCTCATCGAATTTGTTGTATTCCGGAGGTAGAACGAAATGTTCCATAAGCTTCTTGAAGCAATCTTTTTTTGTTCTCTTATCGACAAAAGTGAAACCATCATTTCGTGCCTTCTTTGGCTCATTCCACTCCTGGACGGTGATCGAGACGTTGTCTCTAACAATGGCTCCGCATTGGCTGACAAACTTGGTGGCGTTCTTGCGGGGCTCCAGCGGCCTGCCGGTTGCACTGTCGACAACCTCGATGGTGCATGTTTCTCCTTGTTTCATCGTCTTGGTTGCGCCACGCTTTGACGACGTACTCGATTGTCTCGACGATCCGGCCGAGGGCTAAAATAAGAAAGAGTCGCGCGCGTTAGTACACACATATTTATTCAAATCAGTTAGTTTGTATCACCAGAGGCTCAATGTATATATATACCTCGGCGCCGGAGGTGGTTGCTACTTTCATTTGAAGATCATCGTTTATCGACGTTTGTTCGGCATCATCTTGCTGACGGCGCCCTTCATCTTCACCGTCAAGGTTCAGATAAGAAGAGATATCATCTTCTTCTTCTCCGGTCGGCACATATAGAATATCGCCGTTTATGATGCCGAACATATGTGCTTCACCGTCCGGATCATAGTTGTCCATAATCGGGTCAGCTCTATCGTCCGCCATTATGTCAGTCCTGAAAACATGTAGTAAAAACAAATTAATTAAGTGAAGAAGGGGGGCGGTGGCGGTGGCGGTGGCGAAAGGGCGGTGGCAAAAGGAGGGGGCGAGGAAGGGGTGGGAGAGGGTGTCGCGGTAGAGCGCGAGACGGGGCGGCAGACGACGGCGTCACGGAGAGGGGAGGCGAGGACAACACATTTATAACCCTCGCCGTCCCCTCTCGATCCCTAAAAAAACACCCACGATAAGCAAACATATTATAATCTTCTGACATGTCTGTCTTGTCCTCCACTCCCACGATGTTTCTTTTCCCTGAAAGAACAATGTGGCGCTTTGGATCATCGCATGATGTACTGATCGTTTTCTTATCTTTCCGTTTCCTCGGTTTGCTACTCATGTCCTTCACATAGAAAACCTGAGCGACATCTTTCGCTAGGACGAATGGTTCGTCAAGGTAACCAAGATTGTTGAAATCCACCATTGTCATTCCGTATTGCTGGTCCACCTTTACCCCACCTCCTGTTAGCTTGAACCATTTGCACCGGAACAAAGGGACCTTAAAGGAGGGTCCATAGTCAAGTTCCCATATCTCCTCTATGTAACCATAATATGTGACCTTTTGCCCATTCTCGGTTGCTGCATCAAAGCGGACACCACTGTTTTGGTTGGTGCTCTTTTTATCTTGGGCGATCGTGTAAAATGTATTCCCATTTATCTCGTACCCTTGGAAAGTCGTTATAGTCGAAGATGGTGTCTTGGCCAACATGTACAGCTGATCTACAACATCATTGTCATTCATTAAATGTTTTCTCAACCAACTGCCGAAAGTGTCCATGTGGGCCTTCCTAATCCAGGATTCAGGCTTCCCCGGGTTGTCCGAGCGTAAAATATTCTTGTGTTTCTCAAAGTACGGAGCCACCAAGCTGGAATTGGTCAGTACAGTGTGGTGTGCTTCAGTCAGAGAATGGCCGTCCATACATATCGTTGATTTCCTTCCGATCGTGCCTTTTCCACTTAGTCTCCCCTCGTGCCGCGATCGAGGAAGACCAATCGGCTTAAGGTCAGGAACAAAGTCAACACAAAAGTCAATTACCTCCTCATTTCCATAGCCCTTGGCGATGCTTCCTTCTGGCCTAGCACGGTTACGAACATATTTCTTTAATACTCCCATGAACCTCTCGAAGGGGAACATATTGTGTAGAAATACAGGACCGAGAACGAAAATCTCTTCGACTAGGTGAACCAGGAGGTGCGTCATAATATTGAAGAAGGATGGCGGGAACACCAACTCGAAACTGACAAGACATTGGATCACATCGTTCTGTAACCGTGGTAGAACTTCTGGATTGATTACCTTCTGAGAGATTGCATTGAGGAATGCACATAGCTTCACAATGGCTACTCGAACATTTTCCGGAAGGAGCCCCCTCAAAGCAATCGGAAGCAATTGCGTCATAATCACGTGGCAGTCGTGAGACTTCAGGTTTTGGAACTTTTTCTCCGCCATGTTTATTATTCCCTTTATATTGGACGAGAATCCAGACGGGACCTTCATACTGCTCAGGCATTCAAAAAAGATGACCTTCTCTTCTTTGGTCAGAGCGTAGCTGGCACGACCTTGAAACCATTCCGGATGCCGGTCATCAGGGTCTTTCAAACGTTGCTGGTCCTGCCGTGCTTCCTTTGTATCATTTGTCTTCCCATACACGCCCAAGAAGCTTAGGAGGTTCACGCAAATATTCTTCGTAACGTGCATCACGTCGATTGCAGAGCGGACATCTAGGACTTTCCAATATTCTAGCTCCCAGAATATAGATTTCTTCTTCCACATGGCTGCGTGCCCGTCAGCTCCCTTCGGAACTGATTGTCCGCCAGAACCCTTTCCAAAGATGACTTTCAAATCCTTGACCATATCAAATACCTCAGCACCAGTGCGTTCCGCAGGCTTCGGCCGGTGATCTGCCTTGCCGTTGTAATGCTTGCCCTTCTTTCTTACTGGATGAATTTTCGGAAGAAATCGACGATGCCCAAGGTACACGTTCTTCTTACAATTTGGCAAATGTACACTTTCAGTCTCATGTAAGCAGTGCGTGCATGCATTGTATCCCTTATTTGACAGTCCCGAAAGGTTACTAAGAGCAGGCCAATCGTTGATGGTTACGAAAAGCAACGCTCGTAGGTCAAATTCCTCTTGTTTGTGCTCATCCCACACACGGACACCACCCCACAGCTGTAAAAGTTCATCAACTAATGGCCTTAGGTACACATCGATGTCGTTGCCGGGTTGCTTCGGACCTTGGATGAGCACTGGCATCATAATGAACTTCCGCTTCATGCACAACCAAGGAGGAAGGTTGTAGATGCATAGAGTCACTGGCCAGGTGCTATGGCTGGAGCTCTGCTCGCCAAAAGGATTCATGCCATCCGTACTTAGAGCAAATCTTATGTTCCTTGCGTCAGCTGCAAAATCTTTGAACCATCTGTCGATCTTTCTCCATTGCGTTCCATCTGCGGTGTGTCTCAACTCCCCGTCCGACTTACGGTCCTCTTTGTGCCATCGCAACAACTTGGCATGCTCTTTGTTCCTGAATAGACGTTTCAACCGTGGTATTATAGGAGCATACCACATCACCTTGGCGGGAACCCTCTTCCTGGGTTTCTGGCCCTCAACATCGTCACCAGGGTCATCGCCTCTGATCTTATAACGCAATGCAGTGCATACCAGGCATTCATTCAAATTCTCGTATTCACCGCGGTAGAGGATGCAGTCGTTGATGCATGCATGTATCTTCAGAACCTCTAAACCTAGAGGGCAGACAACCTTCTTTGCTTCGTACGTACTGGCGGGCAACTCGTTATCCTTTGGAAACATATTCTTCAACATTTTCAGCAAGTTTTCAAATGCCGAGTCAGCTACACCTGCCTCTGCCTTCCATTTCAGCAAATCCAGTGTGCAGCCCAGCTTTTTCAGACCATCATCGCATCCGGGGTACAGCGCCTTTCTGTGATCCTCTAACATGCGATCCAAATTCTCCCTCTCCTTTTCAGTTTCGCAGCGTCTCCGTGCATCAGTAATGGTCCGACCAAGATCATCAACGGGATCATCACGTGCCTCTTCTTCACCTTCCCCTTCACCTTCAGCATCCTCCATGAAAGTATCACCGAAATGAGCAAGATAGCTTTCATCGATGAAATCATCCCCTTCTTCATCTTCTTCCATTATAACCCCTCTTTCTCCATGCTTGGTCCAACAATTATAGCTTGGCATGAAACCGTGCCGAAGCAGATGCATGTGAACATCTCTTGAGGAAGAGTAACCCTTCTGATTCTTACAGATAACACATGGACAGATAACAAAACCCCCCTGCTTGTTCGCATTAGCCACTACGAGGAAATCTTTCAAACCCGTAGTGAACTCGCCGGAGAGTCGGTTACCGTACATCCATTGCCGATTCATCTGCATTATTATAATATATAATATATAATTAACCATCATGCATTTGTTAAACTAACTAGCTACAAACAATATAAATTAAACAATGAACTGCACACATGCATATTTTATCAATGACACATCAAAGGTTCATCAAGTTGCTAACCGCGATCGAGGAGTGTGGCTCCAACACTTCATGTCATGTTTGTTTCATGCTCTTGGGGCATTTCATCAAACACCTTATGTGCATAAGAGGAACCAAAAGCAAACCTACACCCACTTGTAAAGAGAATGGCTCCAAATGGCTAAGTGTTGGCTGCTGGATGGGTATATATAGGGGAGGGGCTTTAGTTGCGGTTGGCCTGGCAAACCGTGACTAAAGGTGCCCGAAGGCCTTTAGTCGCGGTTGTCTTGGCCAACCGCGACTAAAGACCCTCACGTGCGCCAGCTGGCCACCGAGCGCCCTGGGCCCAGGCCTTTGGTCGCGGTTCACCTCCAGAACCGCGACTAAAGGTCCCATTAGTCGCGGTTCCTACAGCTTCGCGACTTATGGGGCTGGACGGAAGCCTGTTTTTCCACCAGTGAACACCACCTAGGTCCGAGTTACTGGCCTTCTGTTCGGTGTTTCTGGAACCGTCGTTGTTACTTGACGTCATGCATATCAAGTGTTTACCAAATGTGTCAAACGAGCAGAACTGTTGGAACCGTAGCCCTCTCTCATTCTCGGCTAGAGGAAGAAGAAGACACAAGACACGAGATTTTCCGGTCGGCGCACGAACGCCGCCACGGGCGCACGAACGCCCGAATCTATTTTTCTCTTTGCAATGTCTACATGGTGCTCAACTCAATACAAACACACACCCACGACGGCAGCTTTATAGTCCTACAGCAAACGCAACGCCCACGTTTCTCCACGTCAACTCCAGCGACGGCGAGGTCGTGGCTTAGGGGGAGAATGTTAGGACTAAGCCACGGCATGGTGGTGACCATAATATTTTAAATAGCGCGCTACAAAATATAGCGATGCCCTTCTCTAAACGCTACACAAGTTATAGCGCGCTAATAGTGTGCTATATTTCAAAATAGCGTTTGCAAGAAAAAATCAAATATATCTAGAAATAAAGTATTTAAGTAACTAAATTTTTCATAGGAGCAAGCAATATATGCATAAGGGCCAAATCCACCACATAAAAATAGTAAGTCTCAAACATCAACAACCATAGTTTTAAGAGTCTCTAACATCAACAGCCACCGGGGCAGCCACCCGGGCTTGCTGGTTAGGTCTCGTGGGAGAATCTGATAAAAGGAGTGAGAAAGCTAGTGGTCGTGGGTTCGTTTTGGCCTGCTGGGCCTGCTGGATTGTGCTTATTTCAGTTTTGCATGGTCTGCACGTCGTAACATTACAACGTTACAACGTTATAGCGTGTGTAGCGCGCTAATTACACAATTAGCGGCGTAGCGTCCAATTTTGCCAAAACGTAACGTCTCCCTTTCAAATATGCTATAACCGCGTTATAACGGCAAAATAGCGTGGTATTTAAAATATTGGTGACCATGAGTATGTGCTCGTGTGTGTGATCTGTGTGCATGGGTGTGCGTGTGTGCTCGTGGTATGCGTGGCGTGGTGGTCAGCACGTGAGCTAGCTAGATGGGCATGCATGCATGTATTAGTTGCGGTGTTTAGCAGGTTGTTAGCAGCGGCCGGTGGAGATGGCCGCATCAAGTGCGTAGCGCGTGTAGCGTGCAAGCCGGGCTGATCGTTTGCATGCAGCGGATAGCTAGCTAACAAGAACTTGGTTTACCATCACTACGGCTTCAGCTTCTCTTACTTTACAGCACGACCACGTTGTATCATCACACCATAGATGACCGGAACGGATTTTAGAGATTAGGAAGGGGACCAAGCAAAATAGCACATGCGTTCACCATCCTGAGACCTACCATTCCCAAAAGGTAAAAGAAAGAAATGCTTTGCTCAGTCATCTTACAAGCTAGAGATCTCAGGAAGAGAGAACTTGGTACCAGAATGATCGAATAGCATGAGATACTACTAATTTTCCATATATGTACCCAATACCAACCTCCACTCTTTTTAGCAACTTCGTTTGCTTTAGTTCTCAGGTTAACACATTGATGCGTCTGCCATTATATTGCCAATGATCGGGCCTTTCCTCTAGATGGGGATGGATGGGATTGATCTTAACCATGGTCAAGTTTGGTGGTGCTATAAAGTACTGATGTATTTTTTTTGACGCGTCAACGGCGGGCTTACGCCGGCCTGAACATATATTAATAACCAAAGAACTAATTACAA
>NC_041391.1:31937016-31947348 GCF_002162155.2 Triticum dicoccoides
AGGGGGTGGAGGGAATTAGGCTACAATCTCGCAGCTAGGTGATACAACATGGAGCCCCAGTCTCTAAGAAGACTTTTTTTAAAAGAATTGTTACATCGATGGGCCCAGAGGGCAAGGTCATCAGCCGCGTCCTGGATAATGCAGTGAGTGCCTTGGTTGCATTGCCGAAAAACTTTGGCGTTGCGTCGTTTCCAGATGTTCCACAGGATAGCAAGGATTAGCGTGGACCTGACTTTGTTCGAAGTAGCCCCCTGCCAAATATGGAGGAGTTTATTGGTGCGTCCTTCATGCAGGTTGCCGAGCTCATCCCAAAGCGGCTTGAGGGGAGCACAGTGGAATAGGAGATGGTTGATGCTTTCGCACTGCCCGCAAAATGAGCAAGCATCAGAGGTGGCTAGCTCTCGGCGGAAACGGCATTCATTTGTGTATAGTCGGTCTTTGTGAGCCATCCATAGGAAAATCCGACATTTGTTTGGGGCAAAGTTCTTCCAGATCGCCATAGCCAATTGATCCTTCAGACTAGAAGCCTGGATTGCCTCGTAAGCCCTTTTGATGGTAAGGGGTTTGCCCGAGAGCCTGCTAATTCTAGAGTCAGGTACCTGCAAATTCAAATTCACCGAGAGCATAATAATACACAAGTTTGCCAATTCGCACTCTGCAGCATGGGATAGTCGAGTAGTAAGGTCAAGGTTTAAATTGGGGGAAGAGAGAACTCTAGCTACCGAGGCTGATTGCCTAGAGGAGTGGGTGTATAGGGCAGGGAATTGAAGAGCGAGGGTAGTGGTGTTGTTGGGCAGCCAGAGATCGTGCCAGAAGGTGGTGGTTGCACCATTACCAATAGCAACAGAGGTGATGGAGCGAAAAAGGTCTAGACCTTTGAGGATATCATTCCATACCGAGGTGGTAGAACTTTGAGAGGATCCAAAGTCGTGGGTTTCAGACAAACCATACTTAGAAACTAAGTAGGAATGCTCGGAGGGTACAGCAGTATCATGGAGATTGGATAGGTGTTTAAGCAGAAGACACACGTTCATATGTTTAAGAGAGTAGAAACCTAGACCCCCATTAGCAAAAGGAGCACACACAGGGTCCCAAGCCACTTTGCATTACCCGCCAGTAATCGAGTCTTGCCCAGACCAGAAGAATGCACGACAGCCTTTATCAATCTCTAGAAGCGTTCCGGCCGGCAACAACAGCGCACCCATAGCATAGATCGGGAGGGCTCGAAGAGCGGCACGCACCAAGATTGCCCTCCCGGCCAAGGAAAGTAAAAGGCCACGCCAACCAGCCAGCCGTCTATCTATCTTATCGATGATGAAGAAGAAATCAGCCAGCTTTAGCTTTTTTGTAGAGAGCGGCAGGCCAAGGTAGGATTGGGGGAAGGTGGCCACATTACATCCTAGGATCGAGACGAGGTAGGTAGAGAGATCATCATCAACGTGGATAGGAGCAAACGTACTCTTTTGGAAATTAATCTGGAGACCTGTGGATTCAGAAAATTGATCTAGAAGAAGCTTAAGGTGGTGCAGTTGGGCCGCGTCAGCAGGCAGGACTAGCAAGGTATCGTCAGCGTATTGAAGGACAGGACAAGGCAAGTGACGATCGATCGGGTGGGTTAAAATACCAGAGCTAGGGGCATGGAGGATCAGCCGCTGTAGAACGTCTGCGACAATAATAAAAAGGTACTGGGAGAGCGAATCACCCTGGCGAAGGCCCTTTCGACAACTAAACCAAGGCCCAGGTTTGCCATTAAGCAGAATGGAGGAGCTGCTGGAAGAGTTAAGACTTTGGATCCATTGGCACCACTTGGGGGGGAACCCTTTGGCGCGTAAGATTGAGGAGAGGGCATACCAAGACACTGAGTCGAAAGCTTTGTGGAAGTCTAACTTAAGGACTATGGCGGAATTTTTCTCTTGTGACAGGACTGAACAATGTTGGCCGCATAGATGAAATTTTGGGCGATGCCACGGCCACGGATAAACCCAGTCTGGTCGTGATGGATGAGGTGCGGGAAAATAGTCTGGGCCCTGTTCGTGAGGCATTTAGAAGCAAGCTTAACAGAGCAATTTTGAAGGGAGATTTGGCGAAAGTTTGCAGGGTCATCGGAGCCAATCTTCTTGGGAAGAAACACAACGAAAGCTTTGTTAATCCTCTTGAGATCGGCGTTGCCGCAATGGAAATCATAGAGAAGGTTCAAAAGATCCGGTTTGACGAGGTCCCAATTCTTCTTATAGAAGGCGGGGCCAAAACCGTCAGGGCCCGGGCTTGCAATATCATTCATTCCCCAAAGGGCAAACTTAATTTCATCTAAGGTGAAGTGCCTGATAATCTCGATGGCATGATGAGAGGAGAGAGAGGAAGTCAACATAAGATTGCCGAGATCGAAAGAAAATTGGGAGGCGGCAGGGGTGCCCACCAAATCTTTGTAGAAGTTTAGAAGGATGAGCTCCTTGTCACTGTGAGAGTAGTAGGTGACGCCATTTGCCGAGAGGGATTTTATTTGGTTCTTGCGAAATCTAACCGAAGCGCAGAGGTGCAAGTAGGCCGAGTTTTCGTCGCCAAGGACACAATCTCTGATCTTAGCTCGCTGGCTCCAGTAGGCAGCCAAAAGCGCGTTTTGGCGGTGAAGAGAAAGCTTTACCGCGATTCTAAGGTGCGCCTCTAGAAAAGAAAGAGGCCTACATTCCTTGAGCTTGTCAATGAGATTGATAGTGGTGTGACAGTTTTGGGCAAGGATCTTTTTTTTGAAAAGGGGGGACTCCCCGGCCTCTGCATCAGATCGATGCATACGGCCTCTTTTATTAAAAAGTAAAAAGGTCTCAACAAGGTCTTAAAGTATTCAAACAAAAGCAACAGCTAGCTCACCTAGAGCGTCAACTGCAAAACAGAAGCCCCAAAAGCCACAACCGGCTGGCATAAAAACAGATAGATAAACTAAATGCCTATCCTATTACATGATCGCCATCCAAACCGGTTGAAGATATCCCGTGCTACCGTCTCCCACCGGACAGATCTAGTAACCAAACGCTCCCTGGCCTCCGTCGGAGTGAGTAAGGACCACGTATGGATCAGAGTTGTAGCTCGGAGTATTCGTTGTTCTGTTAAAAACCAAATCATTTCTGCAATTCCAAATTGCCCATAACAGCGCGCATACTCCTACATGAATGTGCCTGGCTGTTTCGGACTCTATCCCAACAAGCCAAGCCCCAAATAATGTGTTGACCGAAGTCGGAGGAGTAATGTTAAAGGCAATTTGCACGGAGCGCCACAACCCTCGTGCCAACGGACAGTCAAAAAATAAATGCTTGATAGTCTCATCCCGATCACAGAAACTACACCTAGTAGAACCTGTCCAGTTGCGCTTAACTAGATTGTCCTTTGTAAGAATAACTTGTTTATGCACAAACCACATAAACACTTTAATCTTCAAAGGTACCTTAACTTTCCAAACCTCTTTGGAACTAGGGATCACAGTAGAATTAATGATATCAATGTACATCGATTTAACCGTGAACACCCCAGATCTAGTCAGCTTCCAACATAACTGGTCGGGCTGAGGAGTTAGCTGAACTTCCACCAGCCTACGGACCAAGTGAAACCATGCTTCCCATCGATCCCCCACAAGCACCCTCCTGAACTGAATGTTGAGAGGAATAGACTGCATAACCGTGGCAACAAGAGCCTCCCGACGCTGAACAATACGATAAAGGGACGGATATTGGGAAGCCAAAGGCGCGTCACAAGCTACGTATCCTCCCAGAATCGCGTATTATCACCATTACCGACAATACATCTCGTTCTGTTAAAGAAAGCGGCTTTGATCCTCATGAGCCCTTTCCAGAACGGCGAATCTGTAGGTCTCAGAGTAACCTGGGATAAAGTCTTTGAGTGCAGATATTTACTACATAAAATCTGCGCCCAAGTTGCCTCTGTCTCAGAAGACAACTTAAACAGCCACTTACTGAGCAGGCATCTGTTCTTGACTTCAAGATTTTCAATACCAAGGCCCCCTTGGTCCTTTCGTCGACAAATAATATCCCATTTTTCCAGTCTGTACTTCCTCTTAAGCTCATCACTCTGCCAAAAGAATCGAGATCGATAGAAGTCCAGCCTTTTCCTAACCCCGACTGGGACCTCAAAGAAGGATAAGAGAAACATAGGTAAACTCGTGAGCACCGAGTTGATAAGAATCAACCGGCCTCCATAAGACATGAGTTTTCCTTTCCAGCAACTCAGTTTCTTCTCAAACCGATCTTCGATGCACTTCCACTCACCATTTGTTAGCTTACGATGGTGAATGGGAATACCAAGATACGTGAAAGGTAAAGCCCCAACTTCACAACCAAACAATTGTGTATACGCTTCTTGTTCGTCTTTGGCTCTACCAAAGCAAAACAACTCACTTTTATGGAAATTAATCTTCAGCCCCGACTATTGTTCAAAAAGGCATAACACTAACTTCATGTTCCTCGCTTTTGCCAAATCGTGTTCCATGAAAATGATTGTATCATCAGCGTATTGCAGGATGGACAAACCACCATCAACCAGATGAGGCACCAATCCCTCCACCTAACCGGCCTCCTTGGCCCTCCCAATCAGGATTGCTAACATATCAACCACAATATTGAACAGAATAGGCGACATAGGGTCACCCTGTCTCAAGCCCTTGTGAGTTTGGAAGTAATGACCTACGTCATCATTAACTTTAATGCCAACACTTCCTTTTTGCGTGAATGCTTCCACCTGACGTCGCCAAGTTTCATTAAAGCCCTTCATTCGTAAAGCCTGTTGGAGAAACGGCCATTTGACTTTATCATAAGCCTTCTCGAAATCCACTTTGAAAATAACATCATCGAGTTTTTTCGTATGAATTTCATGAAGCGCTTCATGAAGGACCACAACCCCTTCGAGGATGTTCCTGTCCGGCATGAAAGCCGTCTGAGAAGGTTGCACCACTGCGTGCGCAATCTGTGTGAGCCTGATCGTCCCAACCTTGGTAAAAATTTTGAAACTGACATTCAGAAGGCAGATAGGCCGAAATTGCTCGATTCTCACGGCCTCTATTTTCTTAGGCAGCAGGGTTATCGTTCCAAAATTAAGTTGGAAAAGTTGCAAATGTCCCGAGAACAAATCATGGAACATCGGCATCAGGTCCCCTTTGATAATATTCCAGCACTTCTTACAAAACTCAGCTGGGAAACCATCCGGCCCCGGTGCCTTGTTACATTTCATCTTGGAAATGGCCTCGAAAACCTCCTTTTCCGAGAAAGGGGCAGTCAAGACATCGTTCTCCACAGCAGTAAGTTGAGGGATATCTTGAACCCTAGACTCATCCAGGGACACACAGTTCTCCTCTGGTGGTCCAAACAATCATTTGTAGTACTCAGTAATATAGAGCTTCAGGTTATCCTAACCGATAATTGTACCCTCATCTTGTTCTAGCTGGAAGATTCTCTTCTTCCGGTGTTTGCCATTGGCTATCAAGTAGAAGAATTGAGTGTTCGTGTCCCCCTGGACTACTTTTCGCACCTTGGCCCGCAGTGCCCACTTTAATTCTTCTTCACGAAGTAACTCTTTCAGCCTCATCTCAGCCTCATGCTTGATATGAATCTCGGTGGCTAATAGAATCGTAGTTTCTGCTTTTATATCTAAGGTCTGAATAAGGGAAAGGAGCTGTTCCTTCTCCACCTTATACACTCCACTTAGATGCTTAGCCCACCCACGTAGGAAACTTCTGAGATGCCTAATCTTATTCTGCCAGCGCTCAAGCGCATTCCTACCGCCTGCATCCTTAGCCCACTCTCGGGCTACAAGATCCAAGAAGCCTTCTCTTTCAACCCACGCAAGCTCAAAAGAGAACAAATTCTTGTTTCCCGAGTAGGTAGCCCCACCAGAGTCGAGCAACAGAGGTGTGTGATCAGAAATCCCGCGAGAGAGAGCCTGAACAGTTACAAAGGGAAACTTCTGTTCCCAAGCGACACTAGCCAGAACCCGATCCAACTTCTCGAAAGTTGGATTTGACAACGTGTTAGCCCAGGTGAACTTCCTACCTGAAAGCTCAATCTCTCTCAAATCTAAGCTTTCAATAATAGTGTTAAACATGAATGACCATCTCCCATCGAAATTGTCATTATTCTTTTCATCACGTCTTCTAATAATATTAAAATCTCCCCCAACCAGAATTGGAAGTTGCTCAGACCCGCAGACTCTAACAAGATCGGCCAAAAAATCCGGTTTGAATTCTGCCTGCGCGGCCCCATACACCGCCACCAAAGCCCAGTCGAAACCATCACCTTTGGACCGCACCCTGAACTTAACAGCAAAATCTCCCATGACCACACTGCGAACTTCGAGAGAGTCACATCTAACACCAAGTAAGATTCCACCCGACCTTCCTCTCGGTGGAAGACAATGCCAGTCAAACTCAATACCCCCCGACAACGTATTGAGAAATTGAGGTGAGAAATTTGCTCTGCCCGTTTCCGACAAGGCAATAAAGTCAAATCTATGCTCAATGGATGCCTCTGCAAGGAACCTCCTTTTAGCCAAGTCCTTAAGACCTCTGCTATTCCAAAAGATTCCTCTCATATCTCATCATGAAATTTTTTGGCCGTGCGGATCCTACCACTCCTATGGACCGCGGACATCGGGTATATCTTGTGCTTCCACTTGCGCTTACTGCTGGTCGGGCCCACCCGGTCCAAACTCCCCGTAACTGGGGATCTAACTACCTCCATGCCAACATTCTCGTCCTCCTCCTCCGGCTCCTGGAGGGGCGGTGCGAGATCATCACAAAATTTATCGAGCATTCTAACTCCCAAAGCATCAATCTCAGAATCGTTCATCGGTTTGACAGCAGCTAAGTTACGAATCATTTCTAAAGCCCTCTCGGCTTCTAGATCAAGCAAATCATTAACGGAATTAGACACTTCACCCTCATTACTACCAAGTGAAATTCCTAATTGGTTTGCCTTATCCACAATCTGATCATTCAAAAAATGCAAAATAGTATTGGAAGTATTCACGGACATACCAGTAGTGACCTGAACGTCAGGAAGCTTTGCCGCCCTCACGGCACAGCGCTGCTGCATGTCGTCCACCTCTAGATGGCCCTGAAGCCGACAACTCAGGCGTCGGCCCTCAGACGCCTGGTCCGGGATACCGCCGAACAGAATAACCTCCTCCCTCGAGAATTTATCCGGGGAACGACCGCCTGTCACTCCCCGAACATTCACCCGGTCCCCATGACCGGGTGAGGGCGCCGAGTCGGCTAATGGGGAGGCAAAGGCCACCTGCCTCCGCCCCCCATCCACTCCAGACCGCATGTCAGGAGTGCACATCGATGGTGCGAGCGGGGCGCTCCCCCCGGGCACCGAAGGTGAAGAAGGCCTTGAGGCCGCCTGCCCCAAGCCCTCTCCAGAAACCGGTCCAGCTGCCTGCAGTGTCGTCCCAGCAGAAGGCGAAGAGGGTGCCGAGGCCACCTGCCCCGGCCCCCCTACCGTAGGCCCGTCGTCTCTCCCGATAACCTCAACCAGAACAAGAGGAGGAGGGGTCGCCGAGGCCACTTGCCCCGAACCCCCAGACAGGATCGGACCATCCTCCTGCAGCTCAGCCACCTCACCGCAAACCGAGGGAGACGAGACCATGATCTCCAGCCTCGCAGCCACACCAAAACCCTACACTCTCGGGTCCTCAAAGTCCAACTCAGGTAAAGAGTGCTCAAAATCCTCCAGAGACTCCACCCGCTCGCTCCATAATCTCGGAGGCGCAGAAACGGGCTCAATGGAACCAAATCTCAAAGTAGTCGACGGCACAGAAACACTAGGCGCCGTCCCACCTCCTATCGCCTGAGCAGTCGGCCCCGGTCCCTTAGCCATCTCGCGCCCAGGATCAGCGGCCGGATTCTCCTTACCTACCGTACCATCATCACCCTCGCTCATATCTTCACCAGTGGCAGCAGGTGCCTCAGCAAAGAGGCTGTCATCCTCAAACTCAATCTCAAGGTTGTAGACCTGACCTCAAAAAGCCCACTTAACCACGTCCGGCACGAAATCAATGTCCAAAATACTGACCAATAAGCGAGCAACCCCATGAGCTCGAGTGAAAGCCATATCCACTCGTTCGGTCTTTCCCACCATGATACCCAGACTAGCAACGACCCTGGCATCCTGCAGTAGTGCGGAAGGAGCTCCCGAAAAGCACAACCATGCCTGGGTGAGAGGTTTACCCTGGGGCTCAATCAACTTCCACTCCTGGAACTCAAGGATGCCCTCCGTACCTGATACCTTACACATCCCAAAGCTCAGCAACCTCTGTAAATCCTCCACAGTCGGGAACTGAACCCTGAATAAGTTAGCCTCCAGACTGACAAGCTCCCAGTGGAAGTCTCCTGGTGCCAGCTCCCGGAGCCGCTGAATAATCTGGGCCTCAGACACTTGACCTCTAGTCACTTTAACCATCCCAGTTGTCATACTGTGCACCTCCTGAGGAACCTCCCTTTCAATCGGCGACTCAAAGAACGTGAGCTCAGAGCAGAACACTCCGTATGTCATAAGACTCGGTGTCTGCTCCCGCAAAAGCGGACACGCCCCTGACTCATGGGCTGGCTTACCACAAGTATCACATAAACTGGCCACACACTCAGCAATAAAATGGCCCTTATCACCACAACGGTAACATAGCATTCATTCCTTCTTTCTTGCAAACTTTACCGCCCTGTCCATCTCAGACCTATCAGATGCCTCCACCGACATAGGCTCGACCATAGCATTATCAGGTACCACCACATCCGCCAGTGCCGTCACCACCTCCATAGCCTGGCAAGACAGCTCTGTCTCCTCAGTAGCTCCGCCAACCGCCATCTCATCAACGACAACATGATGCTGCCTAGGACGATAACGTCCCCCTCGGCCACCTCGGCCACCACGATTACCACGGAAACCACCTCGGTTGCGATTGGCCGGTCCAGATGCCCCTTCGACGAAACCACCCGTTGGCCCCAAAAAAGGTCTCTCGGCCGATCCATCGCTCTGCCATGCATACCCCCGGCCACCACCTATGGACGAGGATCCCCGATGCTGCCCATCACCATAAGCATTGATCCCATCGTCACCCCATTGACCACAAGGCAATGATGAGTCATTCCCCCTAGTCGAGGCTTGCGGCAATTGCGCCTGCTTCAGCACCGGCGCCGTCGAGTTCTGCGCCTGCCGAGCCACAAAATGCGGAGGTCTAGCTTGAGGAATGTTAGCCGACGGGCAAGGATCTTGGGAGAAGGAATGTTAGCCGACCATTTTTTTGCCATGTCTCTAGTTCTTTTAAGCTTGAGGGAAAGACAGCCCACGGTAGCAAGATTATGGTGAGTGTTTCCGACACTATTCCAGTTGGTAGAGATCTTCTGGCGGAAGCAGGGGTTTGCGAGCAAGGAGTTGTTCAGCCTAAAGCTAGTAGATTTGGGAATAGACATCGAAGCGGTCAGCTTAAGTGGTACGTGGTCAGAGGTAGTCCTAGTTAGAGGGGAGAGGGCACTGTCAGGGAAGTTTTGAGCCCACGCAACGTTCACAAGGGCACTGTCCAGCCGCACGAGGATGGCACTTTGTTGTTGGTTAGACCACGTAAAACGTCGGTCAAGAAGAGGTAGATCTTGTAGTTGCAAAGTATGGATGGCCGAAGAGAACAGCAGGGCGTCGTTCATGTTGAAAATGTTATTGGATTTGTCTGATGGGCGAAGAGTAGTGTTGAAATCTCCTATGATAGTCCAAGGGCCAGAAATTTGAGGTTCCAGATCCAACAAGGACTGAAGAAAGGCGGGCTTGGAGGGGGGATCGCAGGGGCCATAGACGTTTGAGACAACGACAGTGAAATCATCAGTAGAAGATTCGAACCAGCAGGTTAGGCAAAAGCAAAACTGGTTTTTCAGGACTTTTGTGCAGCGAAAAACGCTGTCATCCCAGGCGGTAAGGATACCTCCAGAGGCACCAAGAGAGGGCAGAAATTCAAAGGTCCTAAGGTTCTGGGGTAGAAACGAGATAGCTTTGAAAAGAGGGATATCAATAAGCTTAGTTTCTTGGCAGCAGATGATCGAAGAGGATGAAGCGCAAAGCACGGCTTTAACATCAGTACATTTAGCGGGCCTCCCCAGACCCCTCACATTCCAGGAGGAAAGAATAAGATCTTTAATCATTAAAAAAGGGAGGGCGCCAGAGAGAAAGCTGAGGTAAAGAGGAAAGACACTAACAATAACAGTGGTACAGTCGGATACATTGGAGCGGGTAAGCAAATAAGAGTTCGGAACAGACAGCAACGGAGGAAATACATCGCAGCTCGCCTTAC
>NC_041391.1:31947599-31951937 GCF_002162155.2 Triticum dicoccoides
CTAGAGAGGCGCGTCCTGCAGATTAAACCGCAACTAAAAATGCCACAGGAGCTGGGGTTACATGAAAGATGAAGCAGGATCAGGCGCCAAGGGCATGCAGGCATCAGTAGGTTGTCACACATCGCTGTCGGAGGCCACCTTGTTCAGGTTGATTTCAGAGATCCCACAAGCCACGGCAAGCTGCAGCGCATCTTTACGCGGCAGGGGTGGCGCGTCCTCGGTAGCCAGCTCCAGGAGTTCAGTGGAAGGGAGGACCGGAGGAGTAGCCCAAGGTTGGGGGCACTCTTCTGAGTACCCTCCATCTTCATCTTCTTGCGGAGCGACGCCTTCTCCAGCATGGTGAGGCGTGAGGGGGCCTCGGTCAGCTGGATACGAGCACTCCGGCGAGAGTACACGATCGTGGGCGGGCCAGCACGGGGAGGGAGGTTGGGGATGACAGCCGGTGGAGCAGGGGTGGCCCGAGTAGGAGACTCAAGGGCGTTGACGACGGTTTTGGAACGTTCTGTATGTTTTCTAAGCAAGTGCGATGTTTACATCACAGTTTTTGTCTAGAATAAATATCTTATTGGGGGTCTTTAGACAAATTGGCCACACAAGTTTTTTCACGAACCTTGTGTCATATGTACTACATCACACATATTCCACCCTAGCGTATGCAATTTTTTCTCGGGTGGGGGGCGCATAGTGCCACTGGCAAAGGTGACTCCAGTTGTCTCACTTGAGGCCTACATTACACCTGCCTCAGTTGACTATATATATTTAGTCTCTCTCATGAACACGACATGAAAATGTTCAGTATTTAAAGACAACACGAAAAACCCATTTTCATGTTAAGTTCATGAGATTGAGAGATTAAATGTCAAGACAAATAAATGTTCTGTGTTTCTAGACATCAAGATGAAAATGTTCAGTATTTGAAGATATCAAGACACTCCCGTTGTAGTTTAGGAGTGCATAAAAGACAAATACATAGTATTGTTGACAGTATCAAGACTAACAACAGTATCAAGACTAACAACAGTAAGACTAACAACAGTATTGTTGACAGTTAACAACTTCGTATGAATAAACCTTCACATAAATCTGCTGAACTATTCACTCATCATTTCTGTACTCGACTCTGGATGAAGGTATCAGCCAAGTCCCTGAAAGTAACTGGCTTTGAACTATTTTGACTGGTGGATTCATCTCAGGGGCATGGCCAAGGTGGCGTTTGTGAATGCTGCCTTGAAAGGTTTGGCCTTGTCAATGATGGAAGACAAGCTAGCACTTGGAGTCGAGGGTGAACTTTAAAAGCTGGATCCAACTGACCTCTAGGAAATTGCAGACAAAGTACAAGTCACAAAGGCATTAACGCGGTGCTCGGCATCATCAAACTAACATAGAATCAACGGAACATGTCGAGCCTCACACTAGACCATGTATGCCAGAAGGCCGAACTAACTTGCCCCTCATATCGAGTACCTGCACCTTTGTCAGATCATGAGCCTCAACTCGCCGATATCCGCTTCATTGGGATTCTCTTCCATTTGAGAAGAGAGGATGTGTCGAATGTTCATTGTTGCTTGTGATTTGTGAGGCTAGAGACTATGTCCTCATGTTGAGCATGGGCACATGTTAGGCATGCCAAGTTAGTCATGCAACCATTGTGATTGTTAATACCTTGCATATGACCTACTCTTAGTCATTATCATTGGTGACTAGAGTGAGTGTTAGAGAGTTGACCAAAGATCATATACATGGGTGAATGTGTTCACCATCCCGAGACCTACTATTCACAAACTATCCTCAAACAACTGTATTACTCCCTCAATCATCTAAAAAGTTGAGATTTCATATGGGGAGAACACAAAAACTAGAATGATTCAATAGTACAAAGCACTACTAATCTGCTATATAAACATCGAATGCCAACGTCCTCCCTTTTTAGCACTTTCAGACTGCGTTGGCTGATACATAGGCCGCTTTATAGACACTGGAGCCATCCTTTCCTCTATATGGACATGGTTGGAGTCCGTCTTAACCCTGGCCAGGTAAAGATCAATAATTAAGTTCATATGTACTATCTACAGTAATGTTTAGACCCACCTCTTCACTTTGATAAATCTGTTATGCTCATCCTGACAAGCGGCCAACAAGATGATGTTGCTCCTATCCTGTGATGTTCGGTGATGTCCCTGCTAGAGTTTTCTTACCACCCAGCAAGGTAAGAAGGGGCGGCCACAGGCGTATTAGGATTTATAGGTCATGAAACATCCATCTATCGGAGGAAAACAACACGATTGAGCCTAACCAGACACTAATTGAACAGCATGACAAGACGCCATCTGTACTAGCGCCCAGACCGGGACGCAGTTAGCAATAGAGTCTAACCTAGACGTTGTTATTCCTAGATTCCTTCCTATTTTTACAATTTCCACTGGCCCGTTACTAGTTTCAGAATTACAGAATTATAATTTACCACTAATTAAAAAATCGGTGTGAAAAGGTGTGAAACAATTGTTTGTAGAGCTTCGAAGGCCGGGCCAGCCCATTAGTCCCGGTTCAGTCCAGAACCGGGACCCATGGGGGCATTGGACCCGGTTCATGAGCCCCGGGGACCGGCCGGGCCACGTGGGCCATTGGTCCCGGTTCGTCTGGACCTTTTGGTCCCCGTTGGTGGGACGAACCGGGACCAATGGGCCTCGCTCCTGGCCCACCACCATTGGTCCCGGTAGGTGGCTTGAACCGGGACCAAAGGCTTCCCTTTAGTCCCGGTTCATGCCACCAAC
The DNA here is from genome assembly GCF_002162155.2 of Triticum dicoccoides. Taxonomy (NCBI): domain Eukaryota; kingdom Viridiplantae; phylum Streptophyta; class Magnoliopsida; order Poales; family Poaceae; genus Triticum; species Triticum dicoccoides. Next base: position 31,950,371 of record NC_041391.1, read on the forward strand.
CAGGACTAAAGGGTTGGTCCTCGTTGCGGTCAGAGTTTAGTCCCACCTCGCCAACCGAAGGGCGCTCACACCGGTTTATAAGCCCCTCCCTCTCTGCCTTGTTGAACTCCTCTCAAAGTGAAAATAGATGCCCTTATACAGGGAATTTGACCTAAATTCATACTGAATTTCTCTGAAGTTCATAGAAATTTATTATGAATTTAGGTTGAATTCTCTCTATAGGCGCATCTGTGCTCATTTTTTAGTAAAGTTAATCACAAACTTGTGATTCACACAAATTTCAAAGAATTCAAATTTTAACTATTCGTGCCACCAACCGGTTCATGCCACCAACCGGGACCAATGATATGCCTATATATACCATGCCAAAATGAAAGAGAGGCGCAATGTTCATCTGCATGTTGCTTAGCTTCAGGCCAACGTGCAGGTGAGCACTGCGCTTCTCCCTTCATCGTCTCTATACTCAGGGCTTATAAACTCTTTTACCGATTCATGCGACGAACCGGTACTAAAAGGTCGCCTTAAAACCTGCACCAAATAAAATGCCTTTGTAATAGCCTTAGAACTGGTACTGAAGGAATCAACTAAAAAGCCTTTATAAACCTCTAGTATTATTGAAACTAAAATTATATAGAATTTTGTTACAAACTTTAATAGCAAAAAGAATTATCATAAAAGAAAATAAATAAGTAATTAGAATTCTGTTCAAAACATTAAAAGAAAAAAGAATTATCACAAAAGAAAATAAATAAGTAATTAGAATTTTGTTACAAACTTTAATAGCAAAAAGAATTATCATAAAAGAAAATAAATAAGTAATTAGAATTTTGTTACAAACTTTAATAGCAAAAAGAATTATCATAAAAGAAAATAAATAAGTAATTCGAATTTTGTTACAAACTTTAATAGCAAAAAGAATTATCATAAAAGAAAAAATGGGAAAATATAAAAAAATTGCCACCTACTGGGCCACCACGGCCTGAATACGACTAGAAACCTTATTGGGCCAGGATTCAGGCCCGCAGAAGGCCCGGCAGGCCCACGGGCATAGCAGTCGAGATTAGGCCCAGAGGCCTACGGTTGAGAGGAGCTCAACGAAGCTGGCGGGGCAGGGCTTATAAACCGGTAGTGCCGCTCCTCGGCTAGCGAGGTGGGACTAAACATCCCACCGCACCGCGGCTTTGGCAGCATCACATTGGTCCCGGTTGGTGCCACGAACCGGGACCAATGCACACCTTTGGTCTCGGCTCGTGGCATCAACCGGTACCAATGCCCCCCTTTAGTCCCGGTTGGTGTCACCAACCGGGACCAAAGCCCTCTGCTTCCCGCCCTTTGGGCTGCTGAAAAGACACCTTTGGTCCCGGTTGGTGCCACCAACCGGGACTAAAGGGTGCATTGGTCCCGGTTGGTGCCATGAACCGGGACCAATGCTCTGCCTATATAAGCGGCACTGGCGAAAATTTGGGTCAGTTCGTTCTTCCCCGCCGCCCGACGCCGCCAGGCTGCCCGTTTGTCTCCGCCTCGCCGTCGCCGTCGTCGCCCCGCGCCGTCCCGCGCCGGCCCGATC
>NC_041391.1:31952413-31956507 GCF_002162155.2 Triticum dicoccoides
CTGTCGCCGCGCCGCGCCGCCCCGGCCCTGCCTGTCGCCGCGCCGCACCTCGCCGTCGCCGTCCCCGACACCGTCGCCGTGAGCAACTCATTTAATTTGATGTTAGCAGTAGTTAATTGAGTTAGATTTTGTTAGATTTTTTTTAGTTCATAGATTTTTTTGTTAGATGTGTAGTAATTTAGATGTGTAGTTCATAGATTTTTCTGTTAGATTTTTTTTCATATTGTGTAATTAATTTGTTCATATTGTGTTAGATTTTTTTATGATTTTTTCTGTTGTAATTTAGATGTCAAATTTTTATGATTTTTTTCTGTTGTAATTTAGATTTCAAATTCTTTTTCATATTGTGTAAGTAATTTAGATGTCAAATTTTTATGATTTTTTTCTGTTCATAAAATTTTTATGATTTTTTTCTGTTGTAATTTTCTTCATAGAATTTTAATGATTTTTTTGTTCATAGTATTTTCTTTGTCAATTTATTGTGTATGTATAGGAAAATTGTGAATGATATAAGTCATTTATGAATATGTTCATATTTAGAATAGAAGAAAAAGGAAAAAAATTAGAAGAGAAAGTGTTTAATATAATTAGTTAGAAAAATAATAGAACTATAGTTAAACTAGTTTATTTTTAGTAAGTACTACTTTATTTTATTTATAGTAAGTGCTTCATATATAGTTGAACTAGCTAGTTGATTTAATAAACTACTTTATTTAACTATATATAGAAGTAGTTTCCGTATCGACGTCGGTGATGCCTATCCCGCATCCTCGTCGTCGTCGACTCGACGCCGGGCTGGTATTGGGAGGTGCTACCTTCCGGGGGACGTAGCTGTTGACCCGATTCTTGTTTGGTGGCGGTCGCATGGGCCAGTGACGGTGTCGAGGTTTCCGGACACCGCGGAGGTGGTACGTCACCGTGTCAGCGAGGAGGACGAGCAGTTCCGTCGCTACATGGTTGCATTGGAGGGTAGGTTCGACAATACCTGGCAGGTTCTTCAGGGATCTCACTGGAGCTATGATCCTGTGATGGTTCCTTATCTTTGGGTGTCCACCGCCCGCGATGATACCCGTCGGGCGCTACGGTTCTAGCTGTATTAGTGATGCTATATATATGATAGTATTCGAGGAGTATTAGTGATAATATTTGACGATGTACAGACACAAGAGATGATGTACTTTTGCTTATAATTGAATGCATGCTAATTTGAATACTACTTTATTTTATGATTTGGTTTTGCTTATTATATGCTCATATTGGAAAAGTACTCCTACTTTGAATGCTAAAATTGGAGAGCACACTATGGAGAAATCTAGGAGCCCCCTCCATCATCCACTCCGTCGTGGGGGTAGCTTCTCCTCATTCCCGTGTGCTAGACAATTTGGTGTAATAATGCACTCGGGAATGAAAGGAGGAGCTACGTACCATCACTGATAGTCAACCCGTGGTTAATAATAATTATGAAACATAGGCCGGAAATGTCGTACTCGGACGACGAAAACCGTCCGGGGGAGTGCGACTGGTGCGACGACGACCGAGGTATGTGCGACAGATTCATTGAGCTGGACGAAGATCGGCGCTTCAGCATTAAGCTCGAGGAGACCTTCGATGTTCATACGGTACGCAACGATGACAATACTTTTTTCGTAATTAAGCATGACTTTAACTATTTTAACGTGTATTTTTCATCTTTTCCAATTCGACTAGCTTATCCCATGCTATGCAAGACGCTATGTCTTGGAGAGGATGGGTTTTGAAGACCATGAAAGTATGAAAACCAAAAAAAATTCTCCTAAGGACCCATCATGGTGTGGATTTTCAAATAAAGTTGTACAATACTGAGAATGTAACCCATTTTGGTTGCAAAAATGGGGAAGCACTTTGCAAGATGTACGGTTTTGATGAGGGTATGCTTGTCACCATGGATCTTGGTGATCCTACAATCGAGCAAGACAGACCTTCGATTTGGGTCCTTGTGGATACACCTCCAATTCTTCTCCATGTGAGCTTAACATAGTTATTAAGTAATTTATATTGTTTATTTCAAAATAGTTGACAGCTTATTTTCATTCTTCAAAGAATGTGCGGAAGATGGCAGACAAAACCCACTACACCGATGGCTCCGAATTAACTTATAGGGAGAAAAATCATTTGATCGCATTTTGTACTGATCTTGAGAATTACAATGTCTACAATCGAACTCCGCAACATTATGGTCAATACATGCCACTAGTGCACGTGTTGAACTACGGTAACTACCATGGAGATACCCTGGTAAAATTTTTACTATTACGACATCTGCATCTTTTTGCACACTTCTAAAACTAGTACATCATTGCTTACTACGAAGTTATTACTATGTTTTTCAGCAGATAATCCCGAATGATTGTGTGCCTCATCTGATGTATACGCATGGTAGCCTTCATGTTTTGAACATACAACCAGGTCTTCCTACGAATCTCAACTGTCCATACCGGGTTTCTAAAAGAAGTGGAGACATGACAATCAAAGAATAAAAGAATGTATGGACAGTCGTAAGGAGCTTCTTGGAAGCAAAAGGCAGCGATGCGCAAGAATTGGAGACAGGATGATCTCCATTCTTCATAATGGAGAGTCAGGGTCTATATTGTTTTATGCTATTTTACCTTAAGGGTGTTTAGGTCCTACCTGATACTGATGATCATGTGCTAAGAACAATTATGTAGGGTTGGGTTCGATGACTATGAGGATGATGATCGTATGACTTATTATTAATAACGAGTAGAAGTTGTATGATGATGCATGATTAGTAGGACTTGTTATTATATATGATGATGTATGATGCGAGCATGCATGAGTTATTATATCAGCGGGTGAAATAAACATAAAGCAGCGTTAGTAAACCAAGAACGAAGATATAAGAGAGGACACATCTCTCTATTAGCTAGCAAATAACAACCTAAAAATAACCCTCAAAACCCCTAAAGCAGCCACTTTTTTTTTAAAAGAAAAACATCAGCTCCAGCCAGCTGCTGATGCGTGGATGCCTTTTGGTCCCGGTTGGTGCCATCAACCGGGACCAAAGGCCCCCCTGCCTGGGCTCGGCGCACCGGCCACGTGGAGGCCCATCTGTCCCGGTTCGTGTTAGAACCGGGACTAAAGGGGGAGGTATTAGTAACGACCCATTAGTCCCGGTTCATGAACCGGGACTAAAGGCCCTTACGAACCAGGACAAATGCCCCCTTTTCTACTAGTGTTCTCATCAGGCCCACACAAAAATTACAGAAGGCAATTAATTACCCACAAATATCTCATTTGGTTTATTAAAATGAACAGTTATTTCTTCATCGATCATTCAGACTGCGATATTCATGTGTTCGTCTCCTCAATGGATTGAATATAATTACCTATGTTTAGGGGAACAAAAAAAGATTGTACTTCACGTATGAAGATGGATTCCAGGAAACAAAACCCAAATGTTAAAAATATGATGTCAGATTTTTAAGGATTCTGAGCCAACACTTTCACGCATGTCGGATCCCAAGTTCAAATCCCAAAGCATTCGCTCCAAACACATTCTATGAGCAAACTACGAGATGACGACAGTAATTCGTTCGCTCAGATGGAAATATGAGAGACCACGCTCGAGAATGACAATTCGCACCTTTTTCCGTTGATGTAGTATATGGCGATTCTCTTTGGCCAACATGGCAAATCCTGAGCAGGGCAATTTTCACAATTTTCTTTTTTCATGTTGTAATCATGCAAAATCACAAAAAACACGTGGCAATTACTCTGTTGCAACATGACAAATTTCTAGCAATCTATTTTATACAACATGACATATTTATATGTTTTTGCATGGCAATCCTGGAGCGTTCGTTGGTAGTGATATTTTTAGCGAAAGGAAAAGTTCGTTTGTTCTAACCTGGCTGGGGGAAAGATAGTTTGACGCGTGGGGTCTCATCTAGTTTATATATTTTTGCATCGCAATCCTGGAGCGTTCGTTGGTAGTGATATTTTTAGCGAACGGAAAAGTTCGTTAGTTCTAACCTGGCTGGGGGAACGATAGTTTGACGCGCGGGGTCTCATCTAGTTTATATGTTTTTGCATGG
>NC_041391.1:31956997-31959683 GCF_002162155.2 Triticum dicoccoides
TGGGGGAACGATAGTTTGACGCGCGGGGTCTCATCTAGTTTATATGTTTTTCATGGCAGTCCTGGAGCGTTCGTTGGTAGTGATATTTTTAGTGAACGGAAATGTTCGTTTGTTCTAACCTGGCTGGAGGAACGATAGTTTGACGCGCGGGGTCTCATCTAGTTTATATGTTTTTGCATGGCAATCCTGGAGCGTTCGTTGGTAGTGATATTTTTAGCAAACAGAAAAGTTCGTTTGTGCTAACCTGGCTGGGGGAACGATAGTTTGTCCGGGTGACCTCCGTAACGTCAACACGTCATTGGGGTTTAAACAAAAGTCTGATACGCATCATCTACTATCTACTATCTACTGCCACTATAAAAAGAAGAAAGGAGCAGATCCAAACAATCACACCCATCCATCATCAAGATCTAATGGCCCCTAATTCTCCGGTGTTTAACGCTACCAACCACGTATTAAGCTAATCCATCGATCGCTAACCTGCCCCGCAGTTAAAAAACAAACCAGTTGCCCCGCACGACCGCACGACCACCTCCTCCTGCGCCGTTTGCCTCCCCCATGACCTCCTCCTCCTGCGACATTCGCCTCCCGCAGCTGCGCCCTTCTCGCAGCCTCGTGCCGCCGTTAGCCATAGGAGCCGCCCCACTGCGCCCTTTGCCGCCTGCCGCGGCCGCGCCCTTTGCTGCCGCCTCGCGCCGTCGAAGCCACGGGATTCGTGGGTCGCCGCCTCCCCATTGCTAGAGGTGCCGCCGGCTGTCCCATCAATCAAGGGGATGAGCACGACATGGCTTCAGACGAGGGCTGCTAAATCGGCGCTGAGCCACTCAATGATCTCCTGCTGGAAACAGAGAGAAGAGGACGTGGAGAAGAATAGGACGGATCTGATCCCGCGGCCGCGCAATGAGCTTTCAGGATGAGAGCGGCGGGGAGGAGGGCGGTGGGGGGCTGATCGGCGTCGGACTTGCGAAAGCCTTTCCAACACACGGGGATGTCCCCAATGGGTGGGGACACAGTGGACCGCCTCGGCTCCTCCGCCTACATGCTCCGCGACAGCTCCATCTCCACCTTGCTCTGCACCTTCGTTGTCGCGCTTGGCCCCATACAGTTCAGCTTCACGTCCAGTTACTCCTTGCCCACTCATCGCCTTTGCCATTGGGCAAATCGCCGAGTTCATCGGTCCTAAAGGGGTGATATTTGAATTCCCTTTGACCCATGTTTGGTCCTATATTTGTGCAATTTTACTGTTAAATGTACGGAGTATTAGTTCATGGATCTGCTCGTGGTTGATTCTCTGATGGAATTACATTCAGTCGTGCACTCACTGACTGACGATGCTCTCTTTTCTATTGGTCCTGCAGTCTCTCATGATCGCCGCAGTTCCCAAACATCATTGGGTGGCTTGCAATATCATTTGCAAATGTAAGGTTTCTTAATTTACGCCTGTTATTTTTACTGATGCTTCCTTCTAAATTGTTCCACGCGGGATTGTTCTGAATTGAACAAATGTTATTTTAACTTCCTCCTGAATTATGCTATGCAGGACTCCGTAGTTTTGTTCATGGGCCGATTGTTGGAAGGGTTTGGGATTGGTGTGATTCCTACACAGTCTGTATCCCTATTCTCCTAACCTTGTACAAATTCACTCCAGAGTTCAAACATGAATGATAATGCGTTTGCTTTCTTACTGTTGTGTTGTTGCTATGGCCTATGATATGATTGTTTCCCCTAGCGTAATCATAATCCTACAATATTTCTATCTGTTCGGTCTTTGTATAGAAAAGAACAAGAACACCAAAATAATATCTAGACCAAAGGAACTTAATTAGCCTATAAGAAGAACTAAAAATGCCGACATTCTGTAATTTGAGAAATATCATATATTACAGCGGTCGGGGTGCAGATAAGTGTGGTTAGAAGTTCGAACAACGAGATCCAGATCAAGTGCCTGATGCCACGCTTCTCCCTGTGAGATTTATCTATTTTTCCTTTATAGATGATGCATATATTTGTAATCCTCCATAGACTTTGCCAAATGTTAGCATGGTTCCTTTATGTTAGTTCTTCCTGTACTTGCTGAGGTGAAGGGATTATGATTTACAAAATGACACTTATGCCAAGCATTTAGGAAAGAATCAGCTTGTATGAAATTATTAGCATGCACTACTTCTCAAGAAAATATTAGTTAGCAAATGTGGTATGATGTGATAGTCCTCCTGCCAAGCGCCCTCTTCAGAAAAGAGAAAATATTCTATGATGACATGCAATGTGATTAGTCATGAATGGTACAAGGTTCCTAAATTGACATGATAGCGTGTTTAATTTTTCTTTAGTTGATCATGTTACTTATTGGTGAATGCTTAATTTGGACATAGGTTCCTCGTTTCCTCACTTATGTTATGTGAAAATGTGAGGGAATCACTGGGGAACCGCCATTGGGGATGCGGGAATCACATGCCGCCGCCACCTGGACGCGCTAGCCACTGCTACCACAGGGGACACGGGCGCATGTGGCAGCTGCTGCTGCCACAGGAGCCACGGGCTCAAGTGGAAGTCGTCATTGCCTCAGGTCCTTCGATCGTGCGGCTGGCTTTGAGTGAGTATGAACCACTTCTAGATACATACGTACATATGCTTCAATCTACTTTTAGGATGCTTTTTTGGCATTTGTGGTTGATTCAGGGTGCTG
>NC_041391.1:31959855-31974255 GCF_002162155.2 Triticum dicoccoides
AACCGCCATTGGGGATGCGGGAATCACATGCCGCCGCCACCTGGACGCGCTAGCCACTGCTACCACAGGGGACACGGGCGCACGTGGCAGCCGCTGCTGCCACAGGAGCCACGGGCTCAAGTGGAAGTCGTCATTGCCTCAGGTCCTTCGATCGTGCGGCTGGCTTCGAGTGAGTATGAACCACTTCTAGATACATACGTACATATGCTTCAATCTACTTTTAGGATGCTTTTTTGGCATTTGTGGTTGATTCAGGGTGCTGGGAGGGGGGGACTCTGTTTGTCAGGAGAATCTACAGAAACATCAAATGCGTAAATTGCTGCTCAGATTCTAGGCTATTAGCATAGTAATATGATGCTCTCAGGTTCTCAGGCGATACTCGAGTGTGTAACTCAATTTGTCAGTTTAGTTGGAGTCCATGTTAGCCACTTTGTAGTGTGTTCCTCAATTCCGGTGAAATATTTATTTGCCTGCTCTGCAATTTTTCTTACCTCCCAGGTCAATTTTTTGTTCTTACCTCTAAACTCTTCTTTAGATTGATTTGGCTATTTCCCATCCATTATATGATAGATAGATTGATGGTTCGCAGACCCATGACAACCCCTTGGAATGCCTATCCTCTCTATATTTACATGCTTATAGACTTGCAGAAACACAGGCTGGTTGTCTCTGTTTATCTTTATACTTAACTTATAGACTAAAACACAGCTGTGAAGAACAATGGGTCATTTTGTCATGAAGCATGAGAATGATAATACCACCTCAAGTGGGGATAACGCAAAAAAAAAAGAGGAGTTGTGATTACTCAATCTAGACAAATCTACTCTTCTGTCAGTTACGCATCTGTAAAATGAAGATGAGTGTAGGTGGTCATTGTACATCTTAAGGGCCTTTACTGGTTGTATTTTTCACTCTTATGTCGGTAAAATCAAGATGAGTGTAGGTAGTCATTGTATATCTGAAGGGTCTTTACTGGTTGTATTCTTTCTTTTTGTCAATTCACATGATCAGTGCTACCTCTTATGTGTATTGCTAGGCTACAGTTTGGCTTTTCTATTTACTGCTACAGTTGGGTTCTATCTCAAACTACAAAAAACATGTGTATCATGCACATGATGGTTGATGCAAGCCCATGCTTCTCACAGCTTCAATTGAAGTTTTTGTGCTACTCTATTCTTAGTTATATTTCTTATCGATGTGAGATTTCATTACTAGACATTTACCTATTATGCAGTTCTTCAGTGACAGCTGAATTAGCTGAAGGCGACAATGAGCATCAATTTGTTTTCCTTAGATGAAGCATTCTACATTAAATTGTAACTTCTTCAGTACAGGTTGCATGCAATTTTTTTATGGTTAGTTCCAGATTATCCCCTTTTTGTGTACATTTAGTAGATGCTTATATGAATCTATGCCGTCTTCTCTCTTGCTAAAGTTTACATTGAATTCTGTTAAGATTTCCTATTCTTTTTTAATGATGTACTTACTCAAAGCTTCTCTCTCCTACTAGGCTAATTTAGGGAGTTTTACTGGATCATATTCGTTATGTATCCTTTCGTTTAGACATTCGTCCAATTGAATTTTCTCATCCACTCTGTTAAGTTATTCTCATTGAATTTGCTGCTCATGGGTTAACCTATGCGGAGATTGCCTTTTATTTGTCTGTAATGTGATGCATTTATTTTAAGAATCCGGTTAAGCTCATGTTCAGCTCGTGTAATGATGTTGCATCATTGATCCATTCAAAAATATTTCCCCATTCTTGAATTGTCTGCAAATTCAGGAAATAAAGTTATATTGCAAGAACTGGAACTGAAGGAAGACCCAAACTCTGAGCACCACATTCTCTAAGGGCCCTTCTATTTGAAATACACTTATGCAGAAGTATGCCCTTATTGCTTTTGTAATGTATGTGACTTCTTATTTGAAATACACTTATGCAGAAGTATGACTTCAGTGCTATTGTACTATATGTGACTGACATCTAGATGCACTTCTGAAGATCATTTGGCATAATTGTATGTGTGACCAACTTCATTTTTATACGTGCGTTGCACGTGCACGCTTACTAGTCGTACTAAAACCACATCATCGAAATTCTGTTAACTATTTTTTTAGAACATCTCTTAAATATTTTCTAGAATGAAAAATATCTACAGCTTTTTCAAAAGTGATTTTCGAGGGATTTTTTTTGCAAAACAATTTAATCAACGAAAGAAGCGACTCTCTCATCATGAGAAAGCCGGCTACGACTACAGGCCCACCCAATAACCCACAAGCTGGAGGCCCAATGCACAAGCAGCACCAGCATCATCGTCGAACCAATTAGCAGCTGCCCTCCGCCGAACTTTCCGCCGCCCCCGCCGCTGCCCGCGCCATGCTCCACGTCCGAAGCTCCACAAGAATAATGAATCACCGCATCTATTCCCTGGTTCAGTTACAGATACATATACATGCGTGATCCCTACATGCAGGGCCACGATGAGATGAGGGTGATTGACTAGGACGCCCTACACTCTAGGCGGTATGGTTACAACAGAAAGAACGTGTTACAATGGTACATACAACGTGACAGTTCAACACCCCCCCTCAGTCCGAACGGCGCCAGGCAAGCCGTTCAGACTGGACCGGAACTCACGAAACACGGAAGAAGGCAGCCCCTTGGTGAAGACATCGGCAAACTGGGAGGTAGTCGGGACATGAAGCACTCTTGCCTCGCCAAGTGCCACACGATCCCGAACAAAGTGTAGGTCGATCTCCACATGCTTCGTGCGTTGATGCTGAACTGGGTTGGACGACAGGTACACGGTGCTCACATTGTCACAATAGACAACAGTGGCACGGCGAGGGGGACGATGAAGCTCGCCAAGAAGTTGTCAAAGCCAGCACGACTCTGCCACGCAGTTGGCGACGGCACGGTACTCGGCCTCGGCGCTGGACCGGGATACTGTGTGCTGCCGCTTAGAGGACCGAGAAATATGCAGAAACCGGAGGTGGAGCGGCGTGTGTCGGGACAACCTGCCCAGTCAGCGTCACTGTAGGCAATGAGATCATGAGACGAGGAGCGGTACAGCTGCAAGCCGTAGTGAGCCGTGCCACGGAGGTAGCGAAGAACACGCTCGAGGAGCTGGTAGTGGGCATCGAGAGGAGCATGCATGACGAGGCAAAGCTGCTGGACTGCATAGGAGATGTCGGGACGCGTCAAGGTAAGATACTGCAAGGCGCCGGCGAGACTGCGGTAAAGTGTAGGATCGTGGAACGGGGTGCCAGTGGTGCTCGAGATCTTACTATGCGTGTCAACAGGGGTGGAGATAGGTTTGCAGTTAAGCATATGTGCACGGTCGAGAATTTCAAGCACGTATTGCTCCTGCGAGAGGAAGATGCCGGTGGTGGAGCGATGCACATTGATCCCAAGGAAGTGGTGAATGTCGCCGAGGTCGCTCATGGAGAACTCACCGGAGAGAGATGTGACGAGGGACTAAAGCAGGCTGGTAGTGTTGGCAGTGAGGATGATGTCGTCAACATATAGTAGGAGATATGCCAGGGCAGTACCACGGCGGAGAATAAAGAGGGATGTGTCGCACTTGGATGACACAAAGCCAAGTGCGTGGAGGAATCTGGTGAACCGAAGAAACCAAGTGCGGGGCGCCTGCTTGAGCCCATAGAGAGACTTGTTCAGGCGGCAAACATGGGTAGGATGAGCCGCATCGACAAAGCCCGCGGGTTGCTGACAGTAGACAGTCTTAGCCAAGTCGCCCTGGAGGAATGCATTCTTGACGTCCATCTGCCGGATGGGCCATCCGTTAGCCGTCGCAATGCTAAGGACGACGCGGATAGTGGCTGTCTTGACGACGGGGCTGAACGTCTCCCCATAGTCAACACCGGCCTGCTGCGTGAAGCCGTGCACCACCCATCGGGCTTTGTACCGTGCCAAGGAACCGTCGGGATGAAGCTTGTGACGGAAGATCCATTTGCCGGTCACCACGTTCGCACCTGTAGGACAAGGAACCAAAGACCAAGTGTCATTCCGAATTAGTGCGTTAAACTCATCAAGCATCGCGGCGTGCCAGTGCGGGTCCTTGAGCGCTGCTCGGTACGAGGATGGAAGAGGGGAAGGGGTGGTGGAGACGTGAAGGTCAAGGATGTCCTTGGGCATGGCGTATCCGGATTTGGCGCGAGTCTGCATCTGGTGGCGGTTAGCAGGTGGTGGAACGGGTACGGCGCGCACTGGGAGAGGCGGATCAGGTGGCGAGAGGCTAGATGACGAAGCCGAGATGGGCGAGCCGCGGAGACCGGGCATGCATGGGGAAGATCCCGAGGGCGTAACGTGCGGGGGCAAGCCGCGGAGACGGGGCGTGCATGGGGAGGATCCCGAGGACGTAACTTGCGGGGGGGTGCATGGGGGAGATCCCGAGAGATCGTGTGGGGTCGAGGGGGTGGGGCAGGTGTTTTCGGCCGTGATTGGCGCAGGGAGATGGCAGCGTGGGTGGCCACTGGGACCAGGGGCAGGTGGCATGCGAGGAGGGGTGGCTGCTCGATCCAGCGGGAACGGCGGGTACGAGGTACGGAAAGCGAGGAGGGGTGGTGGGATGGGCGCTGGATTTTCTGTGGCGGATGATCTTGTGGGTTCAGAAAAAGGAAATGAATTTTCATCAAAGATTACATGGCGAGAAATAATAACTTTTCGCGTGGATAAATCAAGGCAGCGGTAGCCCTTCTGTTCACGGGGGTAACCAAGGAAGACGCAACGAGCAGAGCGTGGTGAGAGCTTGTGATCAGCGGTGGCAGAAGTGTTGGGGTAGCAGAGACACCCAAACGTACATAGGTGATCGTAGGTGGGGTGGATACCGTAGAGAAGAAAATGAGGAGTGAAATGATGAATGGCACGGGACGGGCGTAAGTTGAGAAGAATGGTGGGGGTGTGCAGCGCCTCTGCCCAGAAGGGAGAAGGGTGCGACCCCTGAAAGAGGAGCGTGCATACTACATCATTGGTCGTGCGGATGTGCCGCTCGGCCTTCCCATTTTGGGGAGAGGTGTGAGGGCAGGTGAGACGAAAAGAAACGCCGTTGGAAGAGAAGTAGTCGCGAATAGTGGTGGTGAGAAATTCGCCACCATTGTCACACGGCACACATCGAATAAGCACGCCATATTGGGTAAGGACAAACTTAAATAAGCGAAGAAGAACATCACAAGTTTCAGACTTTGCACGGAAAGGAAACGTCCAAGAATAATGAGTATAATCATCAATAACCAAAAGGTAATACTTGTAGCCGGAGTAACTCACAACCGGTGATGTCCACAAATCACAATGAACTAAATGAAAGGGGGCGGTGGTATAGGAGGTGGAGGAGCGGAAGGGGAGGCGTGTATGTTTGCCAAATTGGCTTGCGGTACATAGTGGTGAGGTGCGGGCATCTTTATTGCAAGTGTTGAGGAAATCTAAGGAAAAACGGGAAAGAGAAGATGAGCTTGGATGTCCAAGCCGCGGGTGCCACAAGTCATGAGTGGTGATGGTGAAAGCAGTTGATGGTGCAGCACCATTGTTGCTTGAGAAGGGATAGAGATCGCCTTCACTATTGCATCTCAGAAGAACTTCCTTGGTGGCTAGGTCCTTCACGGTAAAACCAGCAGGGTCAAATTCCACAGAACATAAATTATCATGAGTAAACTTGCGGACAGAGATAAGGTTCTTAACTATATTGGGATAAAGAAGAATGTGACTGAGGTAGAAGGGACGAGGGGGAAGATGAGCAGTACCAATGGCGAGCACACGGACACGGGCGCCATTTCCGACGATGATATGACGAGAATAAGGTGCTAACAGGGGATGAAACGAGGTCAAGGTACCTGGGTCCCCAGAGACGTGTGATGCGGCGCCTGTATCCATGATCCACTCGGCGGCGTTTGGCGGGAAGGCTGTGCCGTAGCTGGGCGCAGCGTGGTAGAGGGCGGCGGCGTCCCACGCAATGGGTGGGGCGCCGTACGAGGCTGGTGGAGCGGGGGCGGGAGCACCAGGGAGCATCACGGGGTAGGCCTGCTGGGGGATGCCGGGGCGAGGCCCGAGAATACCGGCGCTGTTGGGCGGGGTCCAGGGGGCGCGCGGCGGAGGGAAGGGCATCCCCATGGGGGCGAAATAGCCGAGCCAGGGCTGGCTCCTAGCGCCGCGCCCACCAGATGTGTCACCACGGCCACGGCCGCGACCACGCCCACGCCCGCCGCCGCCGCCGCTGTCCTGCGCAACCACCGCCGCCGCTGCCGTGGCCGCCGCGGCCACGGCCGCCACCGCGGTCGTCACCGCCACCGTTGTGGCCGCCACGGCCGCCACCGCCACCGCGGTCGTCGTTCTGGACGGCGAGGACCTGGGTACCTTCGGCGCGGGCGTGCTTGTCCAGAGTCAGCTCGGCGAGGACGAGCCGAGAACGCGCCTGGTTGAAGGAGGGCAGCGGCACGGTGGCCTGAATGATGGCGGCCTGCATGGCGAACTTGGGGCCGAGGCCGTCGAGCATCTGCAACGTAAGCGCCCGATCGGTAACCGCCTCCTTGACATCAACGAGGGCGGCGGCGATCCCTTGCAGACGACGATAGTAGTCGTTGATGGAGAGATCACCACGCGCGCAGGCCCGAAACTCCTGTCCCAGATGCATGGCATGTTCAGCTTCATTGGCGAGAAAGTACTCGTGCAGACGGCGCCAGATGGTGAAGGCAGTGGAGCTGGCGGGAGCGACGACGTCGAGGAGATCGCCGTCGATGGTGGAGAAGAACAGCAAAACGAGGGTGTTGTCGTCGTCCCTCCAGGCAGGGTCGGCGAGCCGGCGCGCTGCACCGTCGCGGATGCGATCCTCCGCATGGTACCGCGCGAGCACGAGGGTGATGTAGTTGCGCTAGCGAGTGAAGTTGCTATCGTCGAGGGCCAGCTTGAAGTCGAGGACGCCGATGATGCTAGCCGGGATGGGAGTGGAGGGGGCAGCAGGAGGTGCCGGTGTTGGGGAACGTAGTAATTTCAAAATTTTCCTACGCACACGCAAGATCATGGTGATGGCATAGCAACGAGAGGGGAGAGTGTTCGTCCACGTACCCTCGTAGACCGTAAGCGGAAGCGTTAGCACAACGCGGTTGATGTAGTCGTACGTCTTCACGATCCGACCGATCCAAGCACCGAACGTACGGCACCTCCGAGTTCAGCACACGTTCAGCTCGATGATGATCTCCGGGCTCCGATCCAGCAAAGCTCCGGAGATGAGTTCCGTCAGCACGACCGCGTGGTGACGATGATGATGTTCTACCGGCGCAGGGCTTCGCCTAAACTCCGCGACGATATGACCGAGGTGGAATATGGTGGAGGGGGGCACTGCACACGGCTAAGGAACGATCCGTAGATCAACTTGTGTGTCTTTGGGGTGCCCCCCGCCCCCTTATATAAAGGAGCCACGGGGGAGGAGGCGGCCAGCCAAGGAGGGCGCGCCAAGGGGGGAGTCCTACTCCCACCGGGAGTAGGACTCCCTTCTTTCCAAGTTGGAGTAGGAGAAGGGGGGAAGGAGGAGGAAGAGGGGAAGGAAAGGAGGGGCGCCGCCCCCCTTCCCTTGTCCTATTCGGACTAGGAAGGGGAGGGGCGCGCGGCCCCCTCCTGCCTCCTTCTCTCTTCTCATCGAGGCCCATGTAGGCCGAATAACCCCCCGGGGGGTTCCGGTAACCTCCCGGTACTCCGGTAAAATGCCGATTTCACCCGGAATGATTCCGATGTCCAAATATAGGTTTCACTATATTGATCTTTATGTCTCGACCATTTAGAGACTCCTCGTCATGTCCGTGATCACATCCGGGACTCCGAACAAAGTTCGGTACATCAAAACTTATAAACTCATAATAAAACTGTCATCGTAACGTTAAGCGTGCGGACCTACGGGTTCGAGAACTATGTAGACATGACCTAGAACTATTCTCGGTCAATAACCAATAGCGGGACCTGGATGCCCATATTGGTTCCTACATATTCTACGAAGATCTTTATCAGTCAAACCCCATAACAACATACGTTGTCCCTTTGTCATCGGTATGTTACTTGTCCGAGATTCGATCGTCGGTATCCAATACCTAGTTCAATCTCGTTACCGGCAAGTCTCTTTACTCATTACGTAATGCATCATCTCGTAATCAACTCATTGATCACATTGCTTGCAAGGCTTATAGTGACGTGCATTACCGAGAGGGCCCAGAGATACCTCTCCGACTATTGGAGTGACAAAACCTAATCTCGAAATACGCCAACTCAACATGTACCTTCGGAGACACCTTTAGTACTCCTTTATGATCACCCAGTTACGTTGTGACGTTTGGTAGTACCCAAATTGCTCCTCCGGTAAACGGGAGTTGCATAATTCTCATAGTTACAGGAACATGTATAAGTCATGAAGAAAGCAATAGCAATGTACTAAACGATCAAGTGCTAGGCTAACGGAATGGGTCATGTCAATCACATCATTCTCCTAATGATGTGATCCCGTTAATCAAATGAAAACACATGTCTATGGCTAGGAAACATAACCATCTTTGATTAATGAGCTACTCAAGTAGAGGCATACTAGTGACGTTATGTTTGTCTATGTATTCACACATGTATCATGTTTCTGGTTAATACAATTCTAGCATGAATAATAAACATTTATCATGAAATAAGGAAATAAATAATGACTTTATTATTGCCTCTAGGGCATATTTCCTTCAGTCTCCCACTTGCACTAGAGTCAATAATCTAGATTACATAGTAATGATCCTAACACCCATGGAGTCTTGGTGCTGATCATGTTTTGCTCGTGAGAGAGGCTTAGTCAACGGATCTGCAACATTCAGATCCGTATGTATCTTGCAAATCTCTATGTCTCCCACTTGGACTTGGTCCCGAATGGAATTGAAGCGTCTCTTGATGTGCTTGGTCCTCTGTGAAATCTGGATTCCTTTGTCAAGGCAATTGCACCAGTATTGTCACAGAAGATCTTCATTGGTCCCGATGCACTAGGTATGACACCTAGATCGGAAATGAACTCCTTCATCCAGACTCCTTCATTTTCTGCTTCAGAAGCAGCTATGTACTCTGCTTCACATGTAGATCCCGCCACGACGCTTTGTTTAGAACTGCACCAACTTACAGCTCCACCGTTTAATAAAAACACGTATCCGGTTTGTGATTTAGAATCGTCCGGATCAGTGTCAAAGCTTGCATCGACGTAACCATTTACGACTAGCTCTTTGTCACCTCCATATACGAGAAACATATCCTTAGTCCTTCTTAGGTATTTCAGGATGTTCTTGACCGCTGTCCAGTGATCCACTCATGGATTACTTTGGTACCTTCCTGCCAGGCTTATTGCTAAGCATACGTCAGGTCTGGTACACAACATTGCATACATGATAGAGCCTATGGCAGAAGCATAGGGAACATCTTTCATTTTCTCTCTATCTTCTGCTGTGGTCGGGCATTGAGTTTGACTCAACTTCACACCTTGAAGCACGGGCAAGAACCCTTTCTTTGCCTGATCCATTTTGAACTTTTCCAAACTTTTATCAAGGTATGTGCTTTGTGAAAGTCCTATTAAGCGTCTTGATCTATCTCTATAGATCTTGATGCCCAATATGTAAGCAGCTTCACCGAGGTCTTTCATTGAAAAACTTTTATTCAAGTATCCCTTTATGCTATCCAGAAATTCTATATCATTTCCAATTAATAATATGTCATCCACATATAATATCAGAAATGCTACAGAGCTCCCACTCACTTTCTTGTAAATACATGCTTCTCCAAAAGTCTGTATAAAACCATATGCTTTGATCACACTATCAAAACGTTTATTCCAACTCCGAGATGCTTGCACCAGTCCATAAATGGATCGCTGGAGCTTGCACACTTTGTTAGCATCTTTTGGATCAACAAAACCTTCTAGCTGCATCATATACAACTCTTCTTCCAGAAATCCATTCAAGAATGCAGTTTTGACATCCATTTGCCAAATTTCATAATTATGAAATGCAGCAATAGCTAACATGATTCGGACAGACTTAAGCATCGCTACGGGTGAGAAAGTCTCATCGTAGTCAACCCCTTGAACTTATCGAAAACCTTTTGCAACAAGTCGAGCTTTATAGATAGTTACATTACCCTCAGCGTCAGTCTTCTTCTTAAAGATCCATTTATTCTCAATGGCTTGCCGATCATCAGGCAAGTCAACCAAAGTCCATACTTTGTTTTCATACATGGATCCCATCTCAGATTTCATGGCCTCTAGCCATTTTGCGGAATCTGGGCTCATCATCGCTTCCTCATAGTTCGTAGGTTCATCATGGTCAAGTAACATGACTTCTAGAATAGGATTACCGTACCACTCTGGTGCGGATCTTATTCTGGTAGACCTACGAGGTTCAGTAGAAACTTGATCTGAAGTTTCATGATCAATATCATCAGCTTCCTCACTGATTGGTGTAGTTGTCACAGGAACCGGTTCTTGTGATGAACTATTTTCCAATAAGGGAGTAGATACAGTTATCTCATCAAGTTCTACTTTCCTCACACTCACTTCTTTCGAGAGAAACTCCTTCTCTAGAAAGGATCCGATTTTAGCAACGAAAATCTTGCCTTCAGATCTGTGATAGAAGGTGTACCCAATAGTCTCTTTTGGATATCCTATGAAGACACATTTCTCCGATTTGGGTTCGAGCTTATCTGGTTGAAGTTTCTTCACATAAGCATCACAGCCCCAAACTTTAAGAAACGGCAACTTTGGTTTCTTGCCAAACCATAGTTCATAAGGCGTTGTCTTAACGGATTTTGATGGTGCCCTATTTAACATGAATGCGGCCGTCTCTAAAGCATAACCCCAAAACGATAGCGGTAAATCAGTAAGAGACATCATAGATCGCACCATATCTAGTAAAGTACGATTACGACGTTCGGACACACCATTTCGTTGTGGTGTTCCGGGTGGCGTGAGTTGTGAAACTATTCCGCATTGTTTCAAGTGTAGGCCAAACTCGTAACTCAAATATTCTCCTCCACGATCAGATCGTAGAAACTTTATTTTCTTGTTACGATGATTTTCTACTTCACTCTAAAATTCTTTGAACTTTTCAAATGTTTCAGACTTGTGTTTCATTAAGTAGATATACCCATATCTACTCAAATCATCTGTGAAGGTGAGAAAATAACGATACCCGCCGAGAGCCTCAACATTCATTGGACCACAAACATCAGGATGTATGATTTCCAACAAATCAGTTGCCCGCTCCATAGTTCCGGAGAACGGCGTTTTAGTCATCTTGCCCATAAGGCATGGTTCGCAAGTACCAATTGATTCATAATCAAGTGATTCCAAAAGCCCATCAGTATGGAGTTTCTTCATGCACTTTACACCGATATGACCTAAACGGCAGTGCCACAAATAAGTTGCACTATCGTTATCAACTCTGCATCTTTTGGTTTCAACACTATGAATATGTGTATCACTACTATCGAGATTCAATAAAAATAGACCACTCTTTAAGGGTGCATGACCATAAAGGATATTACTCATATAAATAGAACAACCATTATTCTCTGATTTAAATGAATAACCGTCTCGCATCAAACAAGATCCAGATATAATGTTCATGCTCAACGCTGGCACAAAATAACAATTATTTAGGTCTAAAACTAATCCCGATGGTAGATGTAGAGGTAGCGTGCCGACCGCGATCACATCGACTTTGGAACCATTTCCCACGCGCATCGTCACCTCATCCTTAGCCAATCTTCGCTTAATCCGTAGTCCCTGTTTCGAGTTGCAAATATTAGCAACAGAACCAGTATCAAATACCCAGGTGCTACTGCGAGCATTAGTAAGGTACACATCAATAACATGTATATCACATATACCTTTGTTCACATTGCCATCCATCTTATCCGCCAAATACTTGGGGCAGTTCCGCTTCCAGTGTCCAGTCTGCTTGCAGTAGAAGCACTCAGTTTCAGGCTTAGGTCCAGACTTGGGTTTCTTCTCTTGAGCAGCAACTTGTTTGCCGTTCTTTTTGAAGTTCCCCTTCTTCTTCCCTTTGCCCTTCTTCTTGAAACTGGTGGTCTTGTTAACCATCAACACTTGATGCTCCTTCTTGATTTCTACCTCCGCGGCTTTTAGCATTGCGAAGAGCTCGGGAATAGTCTTGTTCATCCCTTGCATATTATAGTTCATCACGAAGCTCTTGTAGCTTGGTGGCACTGATTGAAGAATTATGTCAATGACACTATCATCAGGAAGATTAACTCCCAGTTGAATCAAGTGATTATTATACCCAGACATTTTGAGTATGTGTTCACTGACAGAACTATTCTCCTCCATCTTGCAACTGTAGAACTTATTGGAGACTTCATATCTCTCAATCCGGGCATTTGCTTGAAATATTAACTTCAACTCCTGGAACATCTCATATGCTCCATGACGTTCAAAATGTCGTTGAAGACCCGGTTCTAAGCCGTAAAGCATGGCACACTGAACTATCGAGTAGTCATCAGCTTTGCTCTGCCAGACGTTCTTAACGTCGTTAGTTGCATCAGCAGCAGGCCTGGCACCCAGCGGTGCTTCCAGGACGTAATTTTCTGTGCAGCAATGAGGATAATCCTCAGGTTACGGACCCAGTCCGTGTAATTGCTACCATCATCTTTCAACTTTGCTTTCTCAAGGAACGCGTTAAAATTCAACGGAACAACAGCACGAGCCATCTATCTACAAACAAATATAGACAAGCAAAATACTATCAGGTACTAAGTTCATGATAAATTTAAGTTCAATTAATCATATTACTTAAGAACTCCCACTTAGACAGACATCTCTCTAGTCATCTAAGTGATCACGTTATCCAAATCAACTAAACCATGTCCGATCATCACGTGAGATGGAGTAGTTTCAATGGTGAACATCACTATGTTGATCATATCTACTATATGATTCACGTTCGACCTTTCGGTCTCCGTGTTCCGAGGCCATATCTGTATATGCTAGGCTCGTCAAGTATGACCTGAGTATTCTGCGTGTGCAACTGTTTTGCACCCGTTGTATTTGAACGTAGAGCCTATCACACCCGATCATCACGTGGTGTCTCAGCATGAAGAACTTTCACAACGGTGCATACTCAGGGAGAACACTTCCTGATTATTAGTGAGAGATCATCTTAAAATGCTACCATCAATCAAAGCAAGATAAGATGCATAAAGGATAAACATCACATGCAATCAATATAAGTGATATGTTATGGCCATCATCATCTTGTGCTTGTGATCTCCATCTTCGAAGCACCGTCGTGATCACCATCATCACCGGCGCGACACCTTGATCTCCATCGTAGCATCGTTATTGTTACGCCTTCTATTGCTTCTACGACTATCACTACCGCTTAGTGATAAAGTAAAGCAATTACAGGGTGTTTGCATTTCATACAATAAAGCGACAACCATATGGCTCCTGCCAGTTGCCGATAACTTCGGTTACAAAACATGATCATCTCATACAATAAAATATAGCATAACGTCTTGACCATATCACATCATAACATGCCCTGCAAAAATAAGTTAGACGTCCTCTACTTTGTTGTTGCAAATTTTACGTGGCTGCTACGGGCTTTAGCAAGAACTGTTCTTACCTACGCATCAAAACCACAACGATAGTTCGTCAAGTTGGTGATGTTTTAACCTTCGCAAGGACCGGGCGTAGCCACACTCGATTCAGCTAAAGTGAGAGAGACAGACACCCGCCAGCCACCTTTAAGCACGAGTGCTCGTAACGGTGAAACCAGTCTCGCGTAAGCGTACGCGTAATGTCGGTCCGGGCCGCTTCATCTCACAATACCGCCGAACCAAAGTATGACATGCTGGTAAGCAGTATGACTTGTATCGCCCACAACTCACTTGTGTTCTACTCGTGCATATAACATCAACGCATAAAACCTAGGCTCTGATACCACTGTTGGGGAATGTAGTAATTTCAAAATTTTCCTACGCACACGCAAGATCATGGTGATGGCATAGCAACGAGAGGGAAGAGTGTTCATCCACGTACCCTCGTAGACCGTAAGCGGAAGCGTTAGCACAACGCGGTTGATGTAGTCGTACGTCTTCACGATCCGACCGATCCAAGCACCGAACGTACGGCACCTCCGAGTTCAGCACACGTTCAGCTCGATGATGATCTCCGGGCTCCGATCCAGCAAAGCTCCAGAGATGAGTTCCGTTAGCACGACGGCGTGGTGACGATGATGATGTTCTACCGGCGCAGGGCTTCGCCTGAACTCCGCGACGATATGACCGAGGTGGAATATGGTGGAGGGGGGCACTGCACACGGCTAAGGAACGATCCATAGATCAACTTGTGTGTCTTTGGGGTGCCC
>NC_041391.1:31974420-32032472 GCF_002162155.2 Triticum dicoccoides
TATAAAGGAGCCAGGGGGAGGAGGCGGCCGGCCAAGGAGGGCGCGCCAAGGGGGGAGTCCTACTCCCACCGGGAGTAGGACTCCCTTCTTTCCAAGTTGGAGTAGGAGAAGGGGGGAAGGAGGAGGAAGAGGGGAAGGAAAGGGGGGGCACCGCCCCCCTTCTCTTGTCCTATTCGGACTAGGAAGGGGAGGGTCGCGCGGCCCCGTCCTGCCTCCTTCCCTCTTCTCCCTCGAGGCCCATGTAGGCCCAATAACCCCCCGGGGGGGTTCCGGTAACCTCCCGGTACTCCGGTAAAATGCCGATTTCACCCGGAACGATTCCGATGTCCAAATATAGGCTTCCAATATATCGATCTTTATGTCTCGACCATTTCGAGACTCCTCGTCATGTCCGTGATCACATCTGGAACTCTGAACAAACTTCGGTACATCAAAACTTATAAAGTCATAATCAAACTGTCATCGTAACGTTAAGCGTGCGGACCTACGGGTTCGAGAACTATGTAGACATGACCTAGAACTATTCTCGGTCAATAACCAATAGCGGGACCTGGATGCCCATATTGGTTCCTACATATTCTACGAAGATCTTTATCGGTCAAACCGCATAACAACATACGTTGTTCCCTTTGTCATCGGTATGTTACTTGTCCGAGATTCGATCGTCGGTATCCAATACCTAGTTCAATCTCGTTACCGGCAAGTCTCTTTACTCGTTACGTAATGCATCATCTCGTAATCAACTCATTGATCACATTGCTTGCAAGGCTTATAGTGATGTGCATTACCGAGAGGGCCCAGAGATACCTCTCCGACTATTGGAGTGACAAAACCTAATCTCGAAATACGCCAACTCAACATGTACCTTCGGAGACACCTGTAGTACTCCTTTATGATCACCCAGTTACGTTGTGACGTTTGGTAGTACCCAAAGTGCTCCTCCGGTAAACGGGAGTTGCATAATTCTCATAGTTACAGGAACATGTATAAGTCATGAAGAAAGCAATAGCAATGTACTAAACGATCAAGTGCTAGGCTAACGGAATGGGTCATGTCAATCACATCATTCTCCTAATGATGTGATCCCGTTAATCAAATGAAAACACATGTCTATGGCTAGGAAACATAACCATCTTTGATTAATGAGCTACTCAAGTAGAGGCATACTAGTGACGTTATGTTTGTCTATGTATTCACACATGTATCATGTTTCCGGTTAATACAATTCTAGCATGAATAATAAACATTTATCATGAAATAAGGAAATAAATAATAACTTCATTATTGCCTCTAGGGCATATTTCCTTCAGTCGGCACAGGGTTGGGTGGGTGGGAAGATAAGGGAAGGTCACTGGATGGAGGGAGCTCAGGGGAGAGCGATGCGCGGGGACGCTCGCCAGGGGAGAGGCCGGAGAGGTTCGCGCTGGCCAGGCCATCGTCGTCGTGAGCGAGGGGAGGCGAGGCCGAGGGAGAGTGGGAGGAGTCGGTCGCCATGAGAGGCTCTGATACCAACAAGAATAATGAATCACCGCATCTATTCCCTGGTTCAGTTACAGATACATATACAGGCGTAATCCCTACATGCAGGGCCACGATGAGATGAGGGCGATTGACTAGGACGCCCTACACTCTAGGCGGTATGGTTACAACAGAAAGAACGTGTTACAATGGTGCATACAATGTGACAGTTCAACAGCTCCATCCTCACCCATCTCGCCCTCTCCTCGTGATCGCCCTATCCCTGCTCCCCTCTCTGCCGCCTCCTCTCTGCCACCGCGCCCAACATTTCCCCAAACCCAAGCAGCTTTGCCGTCGAGGAGTACCTGGTCGACACCTACGGCCTCACCCGACCCCAAGCCCTCAAGGCCTCCACCAAGCTCTCCCACCTCAAGTCCCCCTCCAAGCCCGACGCCGTCCTCGCCTTCCTCGCCGGCCTCGGCCTCTCCGGCTCCGCCGTCGCCGCCGCCGTCGCCAAAGACCCGCGGCTACTCTGCTCCAAAGTGGACAAAACCTTGGCCCCCGTCGTCGACGGGCTCACTGGTCTCGGCCTGTCGCGTTCTGAGATCAGCCGCCTCCTCTCGGTCGTCGGCAGCGACTTCCGCTGTAGATCCATTGTCTCCAAGCTGCAGTACTTCCTGCCTCTCTTCGGGTCCTCCGAGAACCTATTCCGAGTGCTCAAGAGGGGCTCCCACCTTCTCAACTCCGACCTCGAGAGGGTGGTCGAACCCAACATCGCGTTCCTGCAGGAGTGCGGGCTAGGTGTTTGTGATATTGCCAAGCTGTGCATCCCTGTGCCGAGGGTGCTCATCACCAACCCCGAGAACATCCGGATGATGGTGGCATGTGCCGAAAGATTAGGTGTGCCCCGTGGCTCTCGGATGTTCAGGTACGCGCTTCAAGCTGTCGCCTTTCGCAGCAAAGAGAAGATTGCTGCCAAAGTGGAGTTCATGAAGATAAGAATGCATTCACGTGGTCAGATGCCGAGGTGAGCATTGCTCTGTCTAAGGCTCCGCTCTTGCTAAGGAGGTCAAAGGAACATCTGCAGCGCACTTCCAATTTTCTCATCTCCGAGGTTGGCTTGGAACCGGCTTACATTGCCCGTCTTCCGGCATTGATCACTTACAGCCTGGAAGGCAGGCTCCGACCGCGGCACTACGCTGTGAAGTTTCTTACAGAAAATGGATTGCTAGATCACGGCGGGAGCTACTATGTAATTTTCAAGATGACTGAGAAGGTTTTCGTGGAAAAGTACATATGTCCTCACAAGGAAGCTGTGCTGCACCTTGCCAAATACTATGCTGCCGCTTGTCGAGGGGAAGTGCCTGCCCACTAGATTGATATTTGCATCAACCAAGAACCTGCCGTCAGCTGTGTATGCTGCTGTTGCTGGATCTGGATGACAAGGCGCACTAGTTTGATGCAGCGGCAGGTTCCCAAGAGAGCAGGTTCTAAATCTTGACAAGAACAAGCAATGGTCAAGAGCTCTGGATGGCTCTAATTATCTTCCTGGAAGTTCCGTTTTGTTGTGAGGTATCTATTTGCAAGAAACTACCAGCTTCAGCAAGTACTCCCTCCGTCCCAAAATTCTTGTCTTAGATTTGCCTAGATACAGATGTATCTAATACTAAAACGTGACTTGATACATTCGTATTTAGACAAATGTAAGACAAGAATTTTGGGACGGAGGGAGTACAAGATAAGGTGCTCCCCAAAATTTGCCTTTTTCTTGGCAAACCCAACAAAATTGGGACACTGGTAATCGTAGCATTAACAATAGAGGTGAACACCAAGGCCTGTATCTGTAGTAGTAGAGATGGCAAAACAAGCATTTGTGTGTGTGTGTGTATGTGTGTGTGTGCGTGTGTGTGTGTGTGTTTTATTTGTAAACTTATGCTCGTTGCTAAGTATCCCATCGTAAGAAGAGTGAAGACGAATGCCATCATTAGTTGACTTCAGAAGCCAATCCAAATGCATGTTTCTTTTTAGAGCATCGGCAACTCCCCATGCTGATGTATCGCCTTGCCCTTGTATAATCCCATTGCATACCATGTTTTTTTTTTTTTTGAAAAGGCCATTGCATACCATGTAGTTTGAACTTTGAAGCATGGCTCTCCCAGTTGAATATAATTGACAACAAAGTCAGTATCCAGCTCTTTGTTCCCTTATTTGTTTGAATTTGGAACAAAAACCGGGTTGAAACCTCCCATGCCTGATCCACAACACCTTCTTATTCAAAATTGGTATTACTGGGACACCGCACTTGTACAGATCAATGTGTTTGTAACTCCTATTGTGAAATATCACTACAAATCTACCGTTAACGAGCTTTCTTAAGACTTCTGTACTGATATCTGCTATCGCCGCTGAAGAGACTTCGTCTATCCCACAAATCATCTTCCTCGTCGGTCATCGCACCAATTGAAGATGGCCATCACCGACAGAGGAAGCTCTAGCTCGTTCACGACTGCAGGACCCTCATGCTTTTCCTCTCCGAGCAATCCACATGAATATCCCTGTCAAACTTTGATTTTGATTCAGATGTTTTGTCACTGCCTTGAGTACCACTGATGCCCCAAATACATACAAACCGCGAAAACCAGATTTCCTTTGCCTGTATCCTCCAAAACACCAATTATCTCTCCTGCTTAAGCATTGATGTTTTTTGCTGTGATCCTGATATTCTGCAATGTTCATAACAATACCAAAATGTGTTTTACAAATTTAGTCTTGTTTCTTTAATTCCTTCATTTCAAATGACAAGGCGACTAAAAACGAAAATTTTCCAACTGGGACACAACTAATGAAGATCCTGTTTGAGCTCACTAGATAAAGAAACAAATTAAGACACAAATCTGGAGCATCAATCACTGTTCAGAACTACAGGTTTTAGCCCTCTGTTTGTTTGTTAGTCGCCAAAGACAGAGGGCGACCCGGCCAGCCGAGCGCCTCTGAATTAGTTGACAGCTTTGATGACTCGAAGGTGAATGGAAGAGGAGGCAGCCGAGGTGTGTAATGGACTATCTCTGGTTTAGACATGTCAGAAACTCTGTTCGGAATCTTTAACCCATATATCTGTCTACAGCATTCTTTGGATTCAATACAGGAAGATGTATTCTACATTCCGTTACATTTCTATATGTGAATCAGGTTATACAATAGATGACATGGTGCAGTAGCAACATGTATCCTATAACATAAGTCTTTGAATCTGTGTCCTAATATTTCCTACTCCTAACACTCTTATCAGCCCAGTTCGGTTTTCCACGGGCTGGTATATCCTTGTGGGTTCCAGCAGTGAGGTCGGCGAAGGCCTTGAGAATGTGCCTGTGCACACTTTGATCATTGAGCTGGAGGTAGTAAAAGAGTAGCTCCTCCAAGAAGTCCCAGTCCAGCGGCCGAGATTCCTGGCCGTGGTGCATCTTTATCATGTTCTGCATGGACCTCCGGAAGTCGGTGTAAGGGTCCATGGAGAATAGGACTATGGCCGCATCGTCGCCGGTGTCATCACCTGACCCGGCTTTTCCGGTGTCTTCCGTGACTGAATCCGACAAGGATGATGTTCCTGCGGTTGCCTGCGTCTCGTCGACGGCAGACGTGGATGACGTCCCCGGCGATAACGGGAGGCGCACGTTGTCGTCCCGGTCATGTATGTAGAGAGACCGGAAGTTGTCGAAGAGGAAGCGGTTGACGTCGGAGAGCGTCGCGGCGTGGCCTCCGCCGTTGTTGTTGTTGTTGTTGGTAGCGGTGGCGGCCTGGTCGATGTCCAGCGAC
Organism: Triticum dicoccoides; assembly: GCF_002162155.2. Lineage (NCBI taxonomy): Eukaryota > Viridiplantae > Streptophyta > Magnoliopsida > Poales > Poaceae > Triticum > Triticum dicoccoides. Next base: position 31,979,692 of record NC_041391.1, read on the forward strand.
TGTGTCCGCGGGAACCCGCAGGTGGAGAGGAGCCGCCTCCTGCTGGCGATGGTTGCCGGAATTGTCGAGCTGGGGATGTGAACCGGAGGGATCTTCTTGAGCTTCCTAGTGATGCAGAGCTGTAGGGATTTTCGCAGCTTGGCTCTCTTCCTCTCATCTTCCATCTCTTTTCCCGATATGAAAAGATTTAGAGTTCTAGAAAATGAACTTGGGGACGAGAGGGGTAAATTGCGGTGTTCTCCCTTTGCTTTATTGCGCTAACGGGAGCTGTAACAAAGGGATTTATGGTGTTTTATTGCGTTAAGGGGAGTTGTAACAAGGGGATTTATGGTGGGATTAAATGGAAGGAGTTGGTCTCTTGTTTTGATCGGGCCTCTGCAGTAACTTTGTAGCAGCATGAGCATGCAATTGGTTAACGGGAGAATATAACCCACGAGATGAATTAGTGCAGGTAAGGCTCATAAACATTTGACTGTTAATCAGCAGTGAACATAGTCCATTAGAACAACGCAAGGCCGACATTACTACTACCTGGGAATTTGGTCTATACATGTTTGGGATCAGTGCTGTTCTTTTTTGGATTAGTGCTGTATTTAATGCTCCAGGGCAGAGAGGAGAGAATGTGTTGTCTCTTGGAAGGAAAGAAGATATAGTCAAGGATTGTTTCCTTAGAAAACAACACAAAAAATGAAGAATGGTTCAGGGATTGTAGAATTTGTCACATCTTATCATCAGCGGCGTCATGCGAGATTTGTTTTCTTTCCCTTTTGTGTTGCACTTGGTTTCTGATCATCTGGCTGTTGATCTCTGCAGCTGCAGATCACGCAGCTGTTTCAGGATTCAGATGACCAAAGTTTGAGCTGAAACCTTGAGATGGTTGATAAGCAAGTTTGACTCAGGACTGAGATGATGAGTGAATCGAGACAAGATCAAGTTGGTGGATGAAGTGTTGGAGAAGAGATGCAATCAAATCCAGCGGGCCGGCCTGCATCTCCTAAATGTGACAGACAGAGATTTCAATGGCCAGGGATGTGCAGACTGAGTTAATATCAAGTTATTTTATGACTAATCTCACAGCAATCCTAGAGCTGCAATACCTGAGAGTTCAGTATTGAGTGTTCTTATCTGAGAAAAAAAAGTGCTTGTCTGCTAGCTGCTACTTGCTGCTGCCATGTGCCAGGAGGCAGAATCTCATTTTCCTATGCTATCCATGTGCTCGCAATTTTGACTCCCAAGATAAAGAGATTTTGGTGTAGTAATATTTGACAGATGAACTGAAGCCATAGTCAATCTCTGCATACACTTGCACCAGTTCAGTGAAAAAGGGATGTATATGTTAAACAGACTTAGAGCATCTCCAACCGTTGGGCCCCCAGGAGGCATAAAAATCGCCGCTTGGGGGCGAGCAATCGGCTCTGGGGACGATTGGGTTCCCGGTGGTCGCCCCCAGGCGCCGATATTGGCCCATTTTTTGCGTAAATGTGCCCGCTTTTTCGCCCATTTGCAGCGACAAATCGGGCCGATATCGGCGCAAATCGGCCCATATTCACCGTGGTTCGGCGCAAATACAATAAAAGTAACATTTTTATCACATAGTTCATCACAGAAAATCCATAGAAATCAAATAGTTCAACAAATAATTCAACAACAAATAGTTCAATACAAATTATATAGTTCAACAATAAAAACTCATATTTCATCGCATGTTGAGTTAGGCGTTGCCCTTGAGCCTCCATAGGTGCTCCACTAGATCCTACTGCAGTTGTTGATGCACGTGTGGGTCTCGGATCTCCTGACGTATATTAAGGAAGGCAATCCAGGTTGTCGGTAGCTGGTGATCAACTTGCGCAAGCGGACCCTGCCTGTAATATGGTTCAGTGTCAAACACCGGCTCTTCCTGCTCGCTCTCAATGATCATGTTGTGCAAGATGACACAGCAAGTCATGATCTCCCACATTGAGCAGCGTACCGAACAACAGCAAATCGAGATTGGAGCACACCAAATGCCCGCTCGGCATCCTTCCCGCAAGCCTCCTGAACCTTGGCAAAGTGGGATTCTTGCCTCCTGGCACAGCTTTTGAGATAGCCTTCACAAATGTAGACCATTTCGGATAGATGCCATCATCTAGGTAGTACCGCTTGTTGTAGTGCCGCTCGTTAACCTCGAAGTTCACCGGCGGAGCATGACCTTCAACAAGCTTGGCAAAGACAGAGGAGCACTGCAGCACGTTGATGTCATTATCAGTTCCTTGCATACCAAAAAAGGAGTGCCAAATCTAGAGGTCATGTGTGGCCACTGCCTCAAGTACCACACTGCAATCGCCTTTGACGCCTTTGTACATCCCTTGCGAAGCAAATGGACAGTTCTTTCATTTTTAATGCATGCAGTCGATACCTCCAAGCATCCCAGGAAACCCTATTGCTGCATTCTGTGCTAGGGTCCGAGCAGTGTCTTCAGCATTGGGTGATCGTAAGTATTGCGGTCCAAACACTGCCACCACTGCCCTGCAGAACTTATAGAAACACTCAATGGTCGTGGACTCAGCCATGCGCCCATAGTCGTCGAGTGAATCACAGGGAGCTCCGTATGCAAGCATCCGCATAGCTGTCGTGCACTTCTGGATCGAGATGAATTCAAGTTTGTCGGTGCAATCCTTCTTGCACTTGAAGTAGCTGTCGAACTCCCGGATGGAATTCATAATCCTGAGGAAAAGCTTTCGGCTCATCTGATAATGATGCTGAAATACTTTGTCGCCATGCAGTGGAGCGTCGGCGAAGTAGTCGGAGTAGAGCATGCAATAGTCTTCCATACGATGTCGGTTCTTTGCTTTCAGCCGTCCTGGCACTGAGCCACCTCGCCGTGGCTTTTCATTGCTCGCGAGCAGGCCGGCGAGGGTGGCGAGGACCATGAGATGTTCCTCTTCCTGGACGTCGGCATCGGCTTCCTCCTCCAGCAGCGCGACAAGCGCCTCCTTGTCGTCTGAGCCCATCGTTGGGCAGAAAAATCGCCGAACACCTGGCAGGCGTAGTGGGCGCACAGCCGCCGGTATACAGCCCCGCGCGGCTGGAGCGCCGGAAAACTCGCCCAGATGGTGGTGGAGAGGCTGCCGCGGCAAAACCTTCTCTCTTTTCCGGCGGGGAATGGCCTATCTAGCGGTGCTGGGGCAGTGGGTGGCGCCGGGATCGGCAGGGTGGTGGCCAAGCATGCAGGGGTGGGGGGCGAATCTGGACGATTGCCTTGACTTTTCGCCTGACAGTGTGGCCCAGGCGTGTTTCCCCCTTTCGCAGGAGCCCCCGAGCGCCCCCCCCCCCCGTGCGTTGGGTTCAGGCTGCGATTGTCGGGCCCAAAAACGGGTCGAGCCGGCGGATTTCGACGTCTTGGGGCCGCGACTGTGGGTTTTTTCGGCGCCGGCGCGAAAAAGGCGCCCTCGGGGCTGTTGGGGCGCGGCTAGAGATGCGTCCACGTTGGTTGTTTTTGCACTAGCACGGTATTAAAGCAGTAGTGGTTCTTCGTGGACGGGTCCGCTTGCATATATGTTAGTAACGTGCACTTGCAAATATTTACCAAAACATATGACCATTTGTGAAAAATATAAGGTTAGAAATGAATAGTGCTCGAATTAGGGTTGCATACACATGATATAAATTTATTCTTTGTATAAGTCACAAGATGTCATATTTTGTTGCGACTTTTTGTATGGTAGACACACATGATATATCATAATTAATATCTATGAACCATTTCGCTTATTTGGAAATCAGCAAAAAAAAGGATAAAAGAGAATATGAGTTGCATGAGAAACTGGCTTGACAAAATCCTCTTTGTTTGGAGATAATATTTTTTTCTGAGTTGAGAGTGGAGTTTTTTGGTGCGTTGTTGTGATGTGATTGCATTATCGTATTAGTTGATATAACGCTTGGGAGCTTTTATTCCATGCTGAAACCATAGAATTTTTGGTATAACACTTACATGAGCTGGTCCATGAAGCTCTTGCCCGCTCAGCTTCGCTCCCTACTAGGCCCTACTCACTTATCTTTTTCTTTGCTTGCTTCGCTGCTAACTTAGGAAAAACCGACTATCATATTTTTTTTATTTCAAAATGTTCACCAAATTTGAAAATATTGTGAATTAAAAAGAATCATGAATTTTAAAAATACTTTTTCAATTCCAAACGATGTTAATGGATTTGAAAAAGGTTTGCAAACTTAAAAAAGTTCATCAACTTAATAAATTCATGAACTTTAAAAACATTTAGAATTTTTAAAAAATGTTCATGAATTTAAAAATACACACGTATTTTTAAAATGCTCAAAACTTTAAATAAATATTCATGAATTATAACATGAAAAATAAAAATGCAAATAAAAAGAGAATAAATAAAAAAGAAATAAAGGAAAACCCCAACAGACAACTATTAAAACTGCTAAAACATAGGAAAAAGAAAGAAAAAACTAGGGAATACCTTCTCAAAACCGGGAAATAGTTGTGCATTACTCTCAACCAACAATGCACACCCTTGAAGACGGGCCCTAGCAATCCATAGCCATCAATGCTCCAGAAGGCTCGAAATCAAGGGAGCTTCGTATCTTAACAGGAGGCTCGAAATCAAGGAAGTTTTGCATCTTAACTAGTGAATCCCGCGCGGCGCCCATAAGGGGTTAGGTTGTAGCGTCGGGGCGGAGGGGAGGCGGTGCAGCAGGATGGTCTCGATGGCGGCCACCGCGCGCAGGAACAAGTGGAGCCGGAGTGGTCCGTTGTCAGGCAGGATCGGCTGTTGCTGATGATGCTGCGGGCATGTGGACGAGTTCGTGGATCTCAACGTGAAGACGTCCAGCTGCAAGGCACGGCCTGACGCTGCGCACTGCACTGCTATGTGATGCTGTTGAACATGAAGTGCACTCAGACCGCGCTGCATGCCATCCGCGTTGTTCCCCTTGCATGGTCCGACGAGGTTTATTTCGCGTGCGTCCAGGTTCGTGTGATCCTCTCTCTCTCTCTCTCTCTCTCTCTCTCTCTCTCTCTCTCTCTCTCTCATATTTTTTGTGCCGCTCAGCAGTGAGGGAGATTTGCAAGTGGTCAAAATTCTGGTGCTATTATTGCTATGTGATAATCAGTTTTTATGTAATAATACAAGGTTTCTTCTCATCCTCTTTCTTCTTGATAATCCATATATGGATTGCTTGTGTGGATTATTGTGAAGCCTTTTCTTGTAGACTATAGGTTCAGAGATGGCCACTAACTGATTGGTGTTATTATTTAGCTTCAGGTTCATTTTTATGCTCTTAAGGTATATTTTTGTATCCCTTCCATCATTGTTGCAAACATTTACTAGCTGTCCTTGGTGCAGGAATTTGCAACCATTAAGCTCACAGTGGTTCCGGTGTGGGTTATATTCTTCATGGCCCCGTATCCTTTGGTCCATCTGTTGTTAATTTGTGATGATATGCTTTTTGGGATGACCAGGATTTACTTCCTTCTAATATTTGTTCTATGCAGGCATCAAGATTAGATAATATGGGTTTACCCCCTACATATTTGTTGTATGCAGGCATCAACACTAGAGATATGGTTTTAACCACTTCTCATATTTATTGTATGCATGCATCAAGCTATGATGAATTTGGATGACATTCTATTAACTTACATAATAAGACCCTTACGGGTTGAAAAAACGCAAGCAATGGCAAGGTATTAACAATCTGTTTTTCTTACTGAAGTTGAACAACACGATGCATTTTAATGGCCCTCTTCCCTACTTATTTTTAGATTGAGGTTGGGCCAGATTTTATTCATATAGAAAATACACATTGATACATATGCAGAGTTTTCCTTATCTTAAACCAATAACACTTGTTGTGAATAGTAAACACACTTCATATGGACACACCGTATCAACCGGCGCGGCGTGCCGTCGCGCGGGCTTTGCTAATAATCTATCGAAAGGAAAAACCTCTCTTCCTTCCAGATCTGTACGACTGTATCATTCTTATCTTATGTCGAGCACGACCGCTGTCCACAGGATCCACGATCGGCATTGGCAGAACTTATAACCAAAAAACAAAGAAAAGGAGCAATTAAATAAACAGGTAGCTGACCTCGTACGACATAGAAAGGAACTATCATAATTTTTTTTAAACACAGTACAGACACAAGCGCTCATATACACGCATACACTCACCCCTATGAACGCACATACGCACATCCTACCCCTATGAGCACCTCTGAAAGACTAAGCCGGCATATCATCTTGAAATTTATGAAGTCACCGTAGGCACCTGGTCGTCGACGGGAACGTCTCCTCCCACTGAATGTGCATCCCCGAAAATCCTGAAATAAATCTAGGAATAAATGCGAGCACCAGGATTTGAACCCTGGTGGGCTGGGATACCACAGTCCCTCTAACCATCCAACCACAGGTTAGTTCACAAGGAACTACCATAATGAAATGACTCGATAAGGACTAACCTAATGGAATAGGTCGATAAGGAGAGCCTACAGTCTGAAGCGGAACGACACGTGGACGTGAAGCCCCCGGTCGAACATGCGAGACAGAAAAGTCTGAAGCACCATCCGCACCGATGATCTCCCCAGCAGACGGACCCAAATCACCCGCAAATATTACAACAATTTAAAAAGCCGCAGCAAGGAACGACCCCGCCACCGCTGTATAGAGAAGACACACGTCCGACAACACCAGAGCCCTCTCAGCGCTTGACGTACATGCCCTCTCAGCGCTGGTGTCAAGAAAGGAGGAAGCAGCGTGGCGGCAATTGTACCATGGTCGAAGTGCTTGCGCCTGGTTGCAGATCCTTCTGTTGCAGGGGTCTTCTCTCAAGATCCAGAAATGATGACACGGGGCTCCGGGGATCTTCTTGTGTTATGGTTGTCTTAGGGTACTCTAGGTGTTCATGGTCCTTTGTGTTTGCGTTTCAGAGTATTTGTAAGGGTCAACTACTTTGTACTCTTTCGTGATTTGAATGAAAAATTCTCAAAAAAAAAAAAAGAGACAACACCAGAGCCATCTGAATGGCCCATGCAAGCAGTCAAACGTGTGCAACATGGGGTGGCCCTACCAACGACAGACACACGTGCATGGCCATGCACGCAAGCATGCATGTACAGCCTGGGGTATCCATAGCAGCAGCAGGCGCACATGCATGGCCCATGCACGCAAGCATGCACGTACAGCCTGAGGTACCCATAGCAGCAGCAGGCACACGTGCGTGGCCCATGCACGCAAATGCTCAGTCCCATCCGCAGGAAATCAACAAAAGCATGCAACTCTCTCCAATCAAACCATAGCTCACACCAGATACATCTAAATCACGTACAACCTAATTTACACACAGCCGGCCAAACCAATAACCACCTAACCGAATCTAGACAGAGATTATGTATTCAGAGAACCAAAAGACAGGGAAAAAAGGAGTAGACAAATACCAGCAACAGCAGCATACTGCCCAGACCACTCCGGTTCGCAAAAGGAACAGCTGCAAATACAATGCACAACACACGGACAAGTATACCATGAAACAACAGTCAGCAACAAAGTACCCAGTAGAAGCAAAAACAGATACCTGTGGAGTCAACAGGGCGCTTTCCCAGCCAAATCTCCTGCCTGCGTCGCGTCAAAGAACCACCACCAGCTGACTCCAACAACAAAGAAAAAGATCCTACGCAATGAAAGCAGCAAAACAGTTAGTCGAACACAAACAACGGGAAGAACGAATCAAACCCCACGAGTGGAAAACAAACCAGGTTGCGCCGAAAGATCCACCGAGCATACAGAAGCGGAAGACCGCACAGGACGGGCACACGCAGAGCCCGAAGCTCGTACAGAATGGCCACCCCGAGAAGACATGCGAGACTAAGAAGCCAGAACAACCTTCGAAACCACAGACCAATCCGAGACGCCATCGGAAGTAGCAGCACGGGCCGGACGACCACGGAGGCCAACTACAGCGGTACAGCCCCCCGCGAGCTCTCCGAAACTACAGCCCGATCCGACACGCCACCGGAGGCGGCAGCACGGGCCGGACGACCATGGCGGCCAACAACAACCCCCAGCTAGCGAGAAGGCCGTCCCGGACGACGCGGTCCATTACGACTGAAAGAAGAAGTGACCATGGAATTATAGTATATGAGACACGGAAGGAAACCCGCCGCGATAATATAGCAACAAAGGCACCCTATTTATAGCCGCTCATCGTAGAATGGTGTGTAGACATCGTGGCAAAAACAGCAGCAGTAAGCGGCGACGACCCCGGAAGGCGCGGGAACAGCAGCACTGCATGCCAAGGAAGAATCGCAAGCTCTCGAACCAGAAGTAGAAGCGGCAGAAGCAGCGCACCGCTGTCCCTGAAGATAGGACGACAGCGCCGAGACAAACGACGCTGATTAGGCCAATGGAAACTCAAGAAACACCGTTCGGTAGATAAACTCCTGTGCTATGAATTCACACATCGTTGCTGGCCCACACACCGCATAAAACGCTAGAGGAACCAAACAAGTAGCGCACGCATGTTCAAAAAAATTTGAATACAAACTTAGAGTCACCACGGGTTTGCACACGGCCACACATCCCAAATTATTATACGTGCCATGAACCGCTTAAATGTAATGTCATTTTCAACCAAGTGGCAAAACATAGAAGCAAATTCATCCCCACATATAGGGGCTTGGGTATAGTAAAGTAATAGATGCAACTGCCCTTGTGATGCAATCGATGCACCCAAAGTGAAAGTTACATGCTAAATTTTGTAGAAAAAATAGATACTAATTTAGCATAGAGATACAACCTTGAGACTGGTAAAACATGGAAGTCCTAGCTCGGACATAATTTTGCATTGCGCATTCCATTTGAGCTTGATGATGACTTGTTCATGTTTTGCCTCGAGTTGGAACCCTTCACTTGACTCTCAATTTTCCCCCTCATAGTCGAATATGGGAAGCATTAAACACATCTTCACATGTTCATTATCACCAATGGACCATGAATTTCAAGCATATAATCGCTCACCCTCGGGCTGCTTTATCTTAAACTTGATCCTCTCAACCTTGATGACCATCTTCCTTTTATGTCATCCTCACGCAATTCGCAATTATGTACCATATCACTCATTCGATCCCATGCGGCATCATTTACAGTTCTGTGTCAAGTGTTTCAAATTCAATCAGATGGCTTCATCTTGGCCAACATTTATCTTTGCTTCATGCTCTCTTTTGGCTTCTGAAAGCCACAATGGGCATTTAACTTTACTTCGTCCCTTTAAGACTTGATCACCAATAACTCATATGTCATATGTTCTCATGGTATTTCTTTTAGATTTTTTAATATTTTTAACACTTTTTTTTACTTTGGTTCTCCGGTTGCACCATAAGGATGGGTGCATTGTCTCTTCATCCGCACCGCACATCGTGTAGATCCCCAACAGTTGGCCTGTGAGGGCATGGACGGCGTCGCGGACAGCATCCTTACCCCATGATATTCCCGAGAGGCGCGCGACATCTAACATTGGTGGAGACCCCTTCCTTCCGCTAAAAGGTGCAGTTCAGCAACCGGCACTGCGGAGCAGGCACGCCGCGTTAACATCAGTTCGTCTCCTCGTCCGATCATCCTACTAGGCATTGATACCCGGTTGGGGTGCTCGTCAACGAGCGGCGGCGTGTGACACTATGACCCGAATGGGCAACGCAGCAGCAGCGCGTGGGTCAGTGTAGTCGCGAGGAGAACCATGAGATGGCGATGCTGCGGTCCGAAGGGACGACGCAACTGCATCCCGTTGCTCGATCGGCGGAGATGTGCGGATACTTGACGGAAATCTTTGGGAATCGCGGGCTTTGACGGGGTGATGCGGCAGATCTGCTGGATGGAGGACGCACACCGCCACAGGCCACGCAATCGAAGAACATGCTGGTGTAGCTACCGTTAGGTTGGAGTAGAGGCACACTATAGACAACAAACGACGTCGGGCGACTCAAACCGATCTTAGATCAAAAAACCAAAAAAAACCCGATCAAATGACTAGCGAGAGAAAAAATCTAAATCAACGGATTGGTAAAAAGACTCTCTAGGGCAGCCGATCAACATGATCGGCAGACGAACCCTAGGTACAGGCGGCATGGCCCCCGGTGGCGATCATGGAGATCGACCGCCCCGGGGGTGGTGCGATGCAGAAGCGGCGGCGGCAGCGGCTAGGGTCTGGATCGAAATTAGGCTGATACCATGTAGAAGGGATAGAGAGGAGATTGGTGGAATCGATGATTACTGCTTGAGCCTCGTGGGCATGATCTTCATGGAGTACAAAACAAGGCAGAATACTTCCTAGTGTATCATATGTTTTCAGTCTAATCACGATACTCAACATTCTCCATCCTGAGACCTACCATTCCAATACGATCCTAAATGAAAACCTATATTACTTTCTTGATTATCTAACAAGCTAGAGATTTCAAGGTGAAGCCAAATACTAGAACTATCGGATGACACGAGGTAATACTAATCTGTTATATGTGCACCCAATGACAACCTCTTCTGTTTTAGCACCTTTTATTTGCTGTAGCTCCATAGTAATCAGAATGATGCACATGCCATTTTTATAGGCACTGGTTCCAGCCTTTCCTCTACATGAAAATGGTTGTGACCGATCTTAACAATGGCCAAGTATCGATCTATAAAGTTCACATTTACTATTTGCTCCAAATGTTAGACCAACCTCTTCACTTTGGCAACAGGCTCATGTGGTGATAACTTTGAGTTACGTACTAAAGTTTCTAGAAAATAGTTCGCCACTAATGAATCGTCTTGTTGAGCGTATCTTTCTTTATTTTAAAATAAAATTGACTTCAGATCAGGGACATACGTACACCACTCTCTAGTTGTGCCTTTCTTCAAGTAGGTACAGCTTTGAGACTCAAGGAGGGACACTTGGGTTTGGCGGTGGGAGGTGAACAAATGCTTCTCAGCAACATCAGCTTATAAAGCCTACTTCTAAACTGTGCCCTCCTTGGATTTATCCAAATCCATCTGGAACTCATGGGCACCACTTCGGTTCAAGCTCTAGTTGTGGTTGGCCGTTTGGGAGGATTTGGACTGATGATAGGCTCGCCAAACGGGGTCTATACATGATTTTCGCGCTCGGCAAGATTTTGATGAAATTCACTGAATTTCATTAATTTCAGTAGATACTGACATATTTACCTTTTGCCAAATATTTTAAAGATTTCAATAGTACACATATTCAAATATATTTTTAAAATCCAAATATTTAGTTGAATTTAGATGAATATTTTGGGCCTTTGACTGAAATACAAACCGAATTACTGAAATTCACATAATTTCGGTGATTTCTGTTTGTGATGAATTTTGTATGAAACGGAAACTGAAAACCGTCTACCCATATTCCAGAGTGCAGTTTCTATTTGGAGCCAAATCCTACACTGGGCAAAGCTGCAAAAGTTATCCCTTCTACTGATGATATACTATGGGCTACGTGGTACTTCCTGTAGTACAACAAACAAATAACATAAATAATAAGTAAAAAACACAATTAGAAGTGGGGTGATATGTTCCTCCACCATCGTTTGATTTATTTTTTTTACAAGAGGGGATTCCCCCGGCTCCATTTCATATTATAAAACGAAAGAACAACGTCTGTAGCGCTCGGATCAAACCAAAAGTATGTAGCCGACCGGAAGAAGCCAAGTTCATCACTATAACAGACCAAACGATATAAACAAACGGATCTAAAGCAGGCCCGGCCCATAGGCCGGGCAAACGGGGCGCCCGCCCTGGGCCCCCAGGAGGCAGGGGCCCCGCTCCAGGTAGCATAATCTGCCTTAGCCCAATGAACATACACGAAAACAAAGAAGGCCCAAGGAAAAACCGGTCAGGCAAACCTCACGGTCAAATGGACCAGCGACTCCTCTGCTCGCCCAAATCACAGACTCCAAGAACGGCGCCGCCACTCCCGTGCCTCTCCGCTTCCAAAGTCGCGGCCGCCATTAAAGGAAACCTACGGCGCGAACTCATTCCCCAACCAGCTCGCCTTCCTCTCTAAACGCTCTGCTCGCTCCCCAACTGGACTTTGGAGAGACCCAGATGGTACATGTTCTTCTTTCTTTCCAGTAATCTCATTCCTCAATTCAAAGATTGATTGACAAATAGCTCCGTGTTCCGGCACTGACGATTCGAAATCGCACATCCATCACATCGGCATGTGTCTTGTTCTACTTTTCGTTGGATCCAAATGTGAGACAGTCCTCAGGAAGGAGATTAGGAGAAGGGAGAAAGTTTATGCACTTCAGGCGTGTCTTTCTGTTCGTGTTGACTGCGGCTGTGTATGGATAAGCCACCTACATCCACATGAATCGGTTTCCAGGTGCTTTTGATCCCTGTTTTAACATGTCTTCAAGAAAGTATTTGTCTGGTAGTAGAATCACCAAAAGGATCAATTGCTAAGTTTTTTAAAAACTACTAATTCCTCTAAGGAATCTGCAAGTTTGGATCATCATAGTTAGTATAAACATGAAATACTCAGTTTGCTTTACTATGACTTATGCAGGATAGTTATTCTTTGGGTAAAGAATTTTGGAGTGAAGAACATGCGAGATCAGGGAAGATCCAGAAACAAATGTAAGTTCATCCATTAATTTTATTTGTCATGAAAACAGAAACGTTTTAAGTTGCAACCAGTTCTGACATGACAATTAGGAAATTGATCTTTTCTGGAGCTATATTGTTTCATTACTATTATGATAGGGTCCTCTTGATGGATAAATAGTAGTACTCTCAGTCTTACAGTCCAAAGATCAACACTATGTACTCCATATTTACTTTGGTTTCGAAAAACAACTGAGCTTTTGTTTGTCAAGAAGGGCCCCTTGTTCTTGTCTTGCCCCAGAGCCCCGTATATATATGGGCCAGCCCTGATCTAAAGCTACATGCCAAAGCATGGCAGCTAATCAGTCTTCGCGCAGGAATCAGTTGGTGTTGGCCACAAGCTAGCTAACGACGCCGCTACTCATAAGTCGCATTCAGCTGAAAGATTAGCCCCATGTTGTCCTCATGAGGTCTCCCCGCTGATGGTCGAGTAGAGAAAGGCAGCGTAGCATCAGAGCTGACTGGACATCATTGCATAGGATATTCCATTGATTCAAATGCATGCTCCACTTTCCCAAGATGCTCTTGGAATTTCTATAGACACGGCCTGTGCACAGAACTCATTATGCAATGTCCAAATGTACCACAAGGCACGAGCACTAACACTATTATAAACTCCCACGCTTATGCTGGATCCAGCAACTAGAAGTATCATGTAAACAAACTGACATATTCATACCAACACTCTCACAACAAAGTGCCAAATAATTTTTGCAACCATGCAGTTGACAAAAAGAAGTTGAATAAATTATCATGTGCGAGGATTTTGTTATTTACAAAAAGACATGAATTTTTGTGTGTGAGGGGGGGGGGGGGTTCACAGATTTCCAAAGTGAGCCTTTCAAAGGCAAAACAACAACCAAAACTGGTAATAACCTCATAAAAAGGACTTAACATAGTACCTACCAGATATAACTCCAATAACCAGATTGGCATATCATCATCAGAAGATCATTGTGGTACCATCGTTTGATTTTCAGTGTGTGTCTTCTTCACGGCTTGGCCTAGATCGTAATTTTTCTGTTAGCTAGCTTAATTAAGTCTCAACGATCGGATCGTGGGATGGCACGACTGCATGTGCATGAAGGCAGCAACACTTAGATCGGGTCGACATGGGATGACACGGCCGTTTTGCCCGGTCCAAGCTGGTTTTTCATTCAAGTAGTTTTGACGTAAAAATTAAAAGGAGAAGCGGAAAAGACTATGTTGCATTCGTAGGGCAAATACTTGTGTTCATCTTGTGAGCTTGCTGTCTTGTGTCAAAACGCTCGCGTGGAGTTCGGACACAGAGAGAGATTCTGCAACTACATTAGGGTGCCTACAAAACTGGGCGCTATGAAGGAGCGCCAGGACTAGTATCCTGCCTGATCAATAGTTACGTTAACAAATCCTAGCGGCTTACTCGGCGTCGATGCAAAAGCTGGAGGCGATCACGTAGCCTTTTTTTCTAGTAGGAATCGGTTAGTTAGCGCCCATCATTAGTGCTTAGTGTTTGGATAGAAAGCGCTAAACTGACTTTTATCACATGTTTATTATCCATTAGCGCCACGGAAGCGCCATGCAATAGAGATGATCTTACAACATCTCTAGCCAGTCCCTCAAAAGCTGTTAATACAAATTTGGTTTTCAGGGTCTACACTGTACCTCGATCCCTTATCCCCTTGATGAAAGTAGTAAAGTTTTACTCCTCGTGTCGGCGGCCCTTTATATTTTCTGGAACGACTCCAGTTTTCATGAAAAAAAATCCCCTCCTAAACGGCTGCCTCTCTCCCCCGGCCGACCGCATCCACTCCGGTGCAGCTATCCTTGCCTCTGTCGGACACCACGTTCTACCGTAGTCGCTCCATAGCACCCGCCGCTCCTCTGCTCACTTAGATTCGGCCGCCGCTCATCCCTGCACCCCCGGTTTCGACACATCTAAGTCGGTCGCCGCATTCGACGCACCTGCGCCCCAGCGCCATCGTATTTTGTCTGGGTACGTCGAAAACCAAACTGCAGCCATCCAGAGCTCACTATGCTGCCTCGCGGTATGTCTTCTTCGTCTGCTGCCTGCATCGTCGTTATGCCGCCAACGCATCCTCATCCGCCAATCGGTCGGGCTTGGCCCTTGCCCATCAACTCATCTGCGTGCCTCTGTCGATCACCAAGTATGATGACTGCTGGCGGCTGATGCTGCATCGGGTCTCGAAGACGATAGAACATCCCTGATGTTTTTTTTTTCAAGTGTGAAATGGACCATGTGAGTGCATTTGTGCTCATTATTCTTCAATTCACCAAAAAATTGTGCTCATTGTTTGCTTATTTTTATGGGAAAACTTTGTTTTTGCCACTCTAGCTATTTCCCACTTTGCTTATGCCACTCTAGAATTTGACATCTCACTTTTGCCACTCTTAGCTTTTGACAATACATCACAAATACCATTCCGTGGCAAAAGCAATAATTTTTCATTTCACTTTTGCCGCTCTTAGCTTTTGACAATGAATCATAATTGCCACTCCGAAAAAATTGCTTTTGCCACTGAATAGCAATTGTGATGTATTTTCAAAAGCTAGGAGTGGCAAAATTGAAATGTCAAATTTTAGAGTGGCATAAGAAAAGTGGGCAAAAGGTAGAGTGGCAACAACAAAGTTTTCCCTATTTTTATATAGGAAGGTTGCAACTTTTGATCTTGGGAAGAAGAATATGTTGATATATCGATCAAGAGAGGTCTATTAGATGTTGGAGCACGATGAGATTGAAGAGGACGCAATGTTCAAGTTTGAGGAGCCACAAAAGTAACAAGTGTGCAAGCTAAAGAAAGCAACAGAGAAGAACAATAAGGAGATGGAGAAAGTATTGATTGCACTTGTAGGAACAGTCAACGAAGTTGTGTTTCTATTTAAGTGTGTAATTTCTCTTCTCGTTTTCTCTTGATTAATGATACTATTGAGGAACTGGTAAAGTATGTGCTCAAGATGGTGTCTAATGAAGTAATTGAGTAGTAAAGCTTTAACTCGATGGCCGAATGAATTTGTGTGAAAAAATTGAGGAGCTAAGTTTAGGGGTTCGAATAGGAATTGCATTTTTTTAGCGGAGCAAATACAAGGAGTTTTCTCGCAGTAAAATAAAATAAAATAAAAATACAAGGAGTTAAGGTATAAGGAGCTATATAAGTGTCACACCTGCTCTTGATGTTGTTAAGGTATAAGGGCCTGGTGCCAGCGTGTGTGATCCATGTTGTCGGTTGTGGCCCAGTGGACAATGCGGTTTGAGTGTGTTTTTTAAGTCGCAAATAATTGAGACTGTGTTGAGAAGCTAATGAGAAAAGTCTAAATTCCCTCATCTCCTTGTACCAACCTCATCCCCTTTTCACTTGCTCGTCACCTAATTTCCTCCCCGATCCCCCTCCTGCAGGCCTTCGATACCCTTCCTAGTAGCCGAGGGACTGGTAGCGTTAAGCTGCAATTCCTTGTGGCGAAGGAGATCATTTTACGCCTTGAAGTGGCCAAGGAATCTAGACAGCTTTCATCGATGGAGCGTGATCTGCGGAAGGAACTAAAGCTGGCCCGCAAGAACAGCATCACCACGCTCACGCGCGATGGCGTTGTGGCCTCGTCGCATGAGGACAAAGAGAGCATGCTCTTCTCCTACTTCTCCGATACGATGGCCACGGCGTCGGCGCGAACGCATGCACGATCTTGACCTGCACAGGCTGCGACTACCTTCGTTGGACCTCAGTGAGCTGGATGGCGAATTCTCTGAAGGTGAGGTCTGGGCCGTGATACAAGACATGCCAATGGACAAGGCCCCGGGATCAGATGGCTTTTCTGCATGCTTCTACCGCTGTGCGTGACCGATCATCAAATCCGACATCCTGGCTGCCCTCAACCATTTCTTCCACCTCACATCATGAGGCTTCCACCGCCTCAACGATGCGCTGATCCTGCTATTACCGAAGATGGCCGATGCCTCTGAGGTCACCTCGTATCGTCCAATCTGCTTGGTGCACAGCTTTGGCAAGCTGTTCTCCAAACTCCTAGCGGCTCGCCTAGCGCCACAACTTCCGAGGCTTGTCAAGGGCAACCAATCGGCGTTCATCCGCGGCCGCTCTATCCATGATAACTTCCGGATGGTCCAGCTTGCCACGAAGGCGCTCCATGCTCGTAGATCCCTGGCGTTGCTGCTTAAGATCGATATTGCCAAGGCATTCGATACAGTCTCATGGCCATTCCTCCTATGCGTGCTCCGTCACATGGGCTTTGGTGAGCGCTGGATTGGATGGACCAGCCTCATCTTGCAGTCCTCATCATCGAGAGTACTCTTCAACGGCGTTGCGGGCAGGGCTTTCAGCCACCAATAGGGAGTTCGCCAGGGTGACCCCCTGTCGCCGATGTTTTTTCTGCTAATGATGTTGCCATTTTTCTCTCGCCTACGCTGAAAACCTGGGGGTGACATGCGCAATCCTAGACACTTGCGCAGGAGCCTCAGGCATGGCCACCAACATCAGCAAATGCTCCATCACGCCAATTCGCTGTGGTGCGCAGCATCTACAGATAATCAGCGTTACCTTCCCTTGCCGAACTACGAACTTCCCTTGCACTTATCTGGGATTGTCGCTGTCTTACAAGCGCCCCTCAAAGGCATCTCTGCAGCCGATGCTCGACAAGATCCTCAACCGTACACCTACCTGGAACTGGAAGGCACGCCTGCTGTACCGCTCCGGCAGACTGGTCATCGTCAAATCAGTGCTTGCCTCGATGTCGGTGTACCACTCGATCGCCATGGAGCTGCCTCCTTGGTTCATCAAGGCCATCGACAAGCGAGTGCGCGCGTTCCTCTGGGCGGGTTCCGACTCGGTCTCCGGTGGCCAATGCCTTGTGGCATGGGATAAGGTATGTAGAGCGCTCGAATATGGTGGTCTGGGCGTCCCAAACTTACACATCCTTGGACTGGCCCTGCGGATGCGCTAGGCGTGGCAGCGTGGCAACTCCGACAACTGTCGGGCGGCCACCCAGACTCGCGGGAAGACGACATCGATGCACTCCTTCATGCTTCCACGATGGTGCGGGTAGGCATTGGCGCCAACTGCAAATTCTGGAGAGATCCATGGCTGAATGGGCAGAACATCGCCTCCTTGGCCCCAAGGCTCATTACGGCGACAGATCCGGCAAGGCGGACAACTACGATGGTGCGACAGGCCCTCCTTCGGCATGCCTGGATACGGGACGTCGTTGGGGTGATCACTGTCTTGATCATCGTCGAAAGTATCTCGCTGCTTGACCGCCTGCACGACGTCCAGCTCACGGACGAAGACGATCGCCAGGTCTGGAAGTGGTCTGTTGACGGCCAGTACTCAGCCGCCACGGCCTACCGTCCTTGGGATGGAGCGATTCCCCTGCGCCAAGCTGATCTGGAAATCGTGGGCGCCAGCATAGTGCAAAGTTCACCTTTGGCTATCAGTACAAAACCGCTTATGGACCTCGGATCGCCGGGAACACCACGGCCTCCCCACTGCAGGGCATTGCGCTCTCTGCAGCAATGCCAGGGAAACGGCGGACCACCTGGCTATTGGGTGCCCCTTCTCTCGTGTGGTCTGGTCAGCCACGCTTGGCCGTTGTGGTATTGCACACCTCAACCCGACCACCGATGAGATAGGCGACTGGTGTCCACATGCTTGGCGTGATCTTCCAAAGCCGGCACGCAAGGGATTTGACAGCCTCGTCCTGTTCACCGTTTGGAAGCTCTGGCTCGAGCGCAATGCCAGGACATTCGACGGCTCCCCTAGCACCACTGGGCAGGTCTGCGCCGGCATCGCCATGGAGGGCGCCTCATGGATGAAGGCAGGAGCCGCTGGGTTGCAGGCCATCTGGAGATAGTCGTGACTTTGTAGATTGACGAGGCTTGCTTGCTCCGGCCTCTGCCGGTTGTCTTGGTTGTTCTGTGCTCTGTAACTCCACAACTCTGTATATCCCTTTCCTTCTAATATATCGACACACAAAGCTTTTGCGTGTTCGCAAAAAATAACGACCTAATTAAGGAGCAATGCTAGACCTACGTAAACTTGTAGATTTTAAGTAACAAACAACAATTTATATGGGGCTCAAAAGTGGAAACCCTAGGGAGGCAGAAGAATTTTCACCGCTACAGATTGTAACTTGGACGGCGAGTCGGCGACTACTCCTATAGGGTAGCAGAGAAGCTCCATGTTTCAGGACTTGTGTGTGAAGCCGTGGAGTCCTTGCCTCTCGTTGAGTAGGTTCTCAGCTTGCTTCACAATGCTTCGCTGTCATCACCATTCACCATTGGTGGCTGGAATGGATATCGGAGCACGGAAGACATGCCATGTGCAAATGGCTATGTGTTTGCCATCCTGAGACCTACCATTCCTAGAGAATCCTTAAAACATTGTATTAGTTTCTTAATCATCTAACAAGCTAGAGATTCAGACGAGAAAACTCGGTACCAGAATGATCGAATAGCAGGAGGCACTACTAATCTGCAATATATCCATCCAATGCAAACCTTCCACTCTTTGTAGCAGCTTGCATTTGGTTTGGCTCCCGTGTAATCGCAATGATGCATATGCTACTTTATAACCAGCCATTTCTATTGATGGACATGGCTGTGATCGATTTAAACCACAGTCAAGTCGAGCTATAAGGTTGCCATGTACCTTCTGCTCTAAATGTTAGACCTAACTTGTCATGTACGGTCTGCTTCACATGTTTGACCTACCTCTGCGTGAAGATGGTTGGGATCGATCTTAACCAGGGCCGAGTATAGAGCAATAAGTAAGTTTCCATGTACTGAGTACATTAAAGTTTATACATCCTGTGAACTGCCCTCAGTTGGTAGCAACCTAATTATGTAGTAATACTAGTACAATTTGTGATATATCTGTGTGTTTTTATTTCTGAACCCTTTGATGGCTTCTAAATTCCTATCGTGAAGTTCTCTTGCCAGTAAGCGACAAGCGTGCAACAAAGGTGTACGTCATGTAGCTGCAACAGTCATAATAGTAAGTTGTGTTTGTACTATGTGGCTCTCAGTCATTTTCCTGAAATGGTTTCAGTAATCAGATTGCAGGCCACACCATGACCGTGACAGGTATTGAAGCAAAACACGATCACAAATCCTCAAAAAAAAAAAAAAAACAAGGCTTTGCTAGCATTATTGCTATACTTCGCTTTAACGTTTAACCGAGCATTTCTCAACTAAGTGGTTTCTACAATGTAAATGAAAAGCACACTATTGATCAAAATTCCCTTTAAATCAACTATTGGATCATATACATGTATTTCTAACAGATTTTGTAATAAAAGCAACTATATATCTTGAACCCTAATTGGTAGCCATATTTTTGCTTAAGTACTATTATGAACACCAACACTTTTTTTTGCATCAGTTGTTATTTGTTTATCTTGTATATACAGGTATTATTTGTAACTATATGCACTTGATAATATGCTTCCTTTTTCTGACGGAGGCTCAGCTTGTTGAACAGGGGTTCAGCTTTAGCATGCCAAGTTGGTCATGCAAAAATTATGATTGCTGATACTTTGCAGCACGCCATGGGTGAGTCATCCCCATAGGTGACTGGAATAGAAGTTTAAGAAATGTAGAAAGACCATGTACAAAGGTGTATTTGTTCGCCATCCCGAGACCTAACATTCCCATACGATCCTAAATAAAAACTATATTACTTTCTTGGTCATCCAACAAGCTAGAGATTTCAAGAAGAGATAAGCCAGTATTAGAACTATCGGACAACACGAGGTACTACTAATCTGTCATATGTGCACCCAGTGACAAGCTCCTTTCTTTTTTGCACCTTGCATTTGTTCTGGCTCCAGGGATGATGATGCATCTGCCATTTTTATAGCCACTGGTTCCAGCCTTTCCTCTTGATGAAGATGGTTGTCACCCATGTCTAGTTATAAAGTTCTCATTTACTATCTGCACAAAATGTTAGACCTACATCTTCACTCTGGCAACAGGCTCGTGTGGTGTTAACTCTGAGGTACCCACTGAAGCTTCTAGAAATTAGTTCGCCACTAATGAATCTTCTTGTTGAGCATATATTTCTGTATTTTATAAATGACTATCAAGGGACAGCGACGAATCTACTAAGGGTTTTAACAGGCTTAAGCCTGCCCTCTAGCGATTCCGTTTTTCTTTTTTAGTACTAAGTAAGGCCCAGCGCAGCCAGTCAGGGCCAGCCCATCAAACCACATACCCAGGATTCACCCAATACTCATCAAGAATCGTTCGATCTATAGCAAGCGAGCAACGGAATTTTCTATTCGCCGCTTATTGCGGCAAGTTGTCGCGCCTTCGCACAGGGCGCAGCTCACCGCGGGCCGGCCCATTTGCAGTCGTTTCCCTTCTCGCAATCGTTTCGCTTCTCGCGAGATTAAAAACAGCAAAAACAGTTTGCGCAAGGGATCAAACCCAGACCTCCTGTAGATGTACGCACCGCATTAGCCACCGTGACTGGCTCATGCAAGTTAACCAACCACAATGCGAAACTTAGAGAAATAAACAGCCGCGACAAAACTTAAAACCATTTCACGGAATGTCCAAAAAACTTTTGTTCCTTCTACTGGTTTTGTCGAATTTTCTTCACTGTCTTTTTCTGTTATTTTGTTTTCTTTATTTTTTTCTTTTTTTTAATTTTAAATATTGTTCAGAATTTCAAAAAAAATCTTGTTGTCAAAATTGTTCATATTTTTGCAATAATGTTCACATTAGCAAAATTTTGTTCACAATTTCAAAAAATGTTCCTGTTTTCACTTTTTTGGTTACAATTCAAAAAGATGTTCAAATTTCTAAATTTTGTTCACAATTTAAGAAAATGTTCCTGTTTTCACATTTTTAGTTACAATTCAAAAAGATGTTCAAAATTCGAAATTTTGCTCACATTTTCAAAAACCATTTTCAATTTACAAAAATGTTTAGAATTAAGAAAAAAATCATCGCTTCATCAAATGTTTTTGGAGCTTTGTTCATGCTCTGAAAAATGTTCGCAATTTATAATTTTGTTCACATTTTCAAAAATTGTTTGCATTGTTAAAAAATGTTGCGCATTTCCAAATAAAATCATGTAGAAAAACGCTTGGAGTTTCAAAATTTTGTTCTCATTTTCAAAAAGAATGTTCTCACTTTTTGTTTGTGTTCTGAAAAAAGCTTACATTTTTAGATTTTTTTTCATTTCTTATAAAATGCTCTGAATTTATAAATTTGCTTGTTTTTTCAAAAAGTTTGGAGGTTCGAATTTCGTTTTTTGGGGGGGAAATTTGTTCAAAATTTCAATTTTTTGTTCTCGTTTTTGGAAATTTTATGTTACAAATTTGTTCGTAATTTTGTAAAATGTTCTCGTTTGCAATTTTTGGATTTTTTTTAGCAAACATTAAGTTTTAGCGATGTCGTTGTTGTTTCTTTTATTGTTCCGCTGCTAATTTAGCACTGGAGCTAGTTGGCTGCAGTGGCTAGCATAGCACGCGCTCGATAGCATGATCTCCGGTTCGGATCGCAGCACCTGTCCTGTGTGATGCTCTTTGCGTCGAAAAGTCGACGTGTCGCACGTGGCGTAGCTCACCTGGGCCGGCCCACTTTGTGTTCGCGATGTCGAAAACTAGGGGAAAAAAGGAGGGTGCTAGCGCTGACATTCGATCTGCTGACTTCGTTGCGATGCACACGCTGACAAATTAGCCTTTGTGCCAAAACTGCAGCGCGACTCTAGAATAACTAAACTATAGCAGGAAAAACTTAAGCATTCTGAAAAAACATCAAAACCTAAAGTACAAGTGGGGAATCCAACAAAGGACCTCCTACTATTGATCCAGGTCACTGGCGACCTTAATTCCTAGGAATCTGCATCTAAAACCTCAAACATTTCAAGAAAATTATATCATTTAGGGGAACCTCAAGCATTTTCCTAAAAAAGGAACAAAATAGAAAACAATATCATTTTCTAAAATTATGAACAATTTCTTAAAAAACACAGACATTTTCCGAAAAGCAGGAAGAATTTTTTTTCGAAGTAATGAACATTTCTTTCAAAGCATGAACAATTTCCAAATTGCTCGAACATTTTTTTAATTCGCAAACAAAATTTGGAAACATTACATTTTTTGAATTTCTGAATAAATTTTGAAATATGGAACATTTTTGGAAATTTCTAAAAAAAATTGAGTTTGTGAACAAAAAGAAAATGCGAACTTATCTCGAAATTCCCCAACTATTATATGAATTTGGGAACAAAATTTTCAAACATGAACATTTGGTTCATTTGTGAACAAAATTTGGAAGTGGGAACAATTTTTTAAAATTCCCCAACCTTGTTTGAATTCGTGAACAAACTTTCAACAGATGAACATTTTAAAAAATTTAAATGTGGGAACATTATATGAAATTACCGAAATATTTCTGACTTTTACAAAAATAGTTTTTGAATTTCCTTTTTTTGAAATTTGGAACATTTTTTTTAAATTGAAACGTACAAATATTAGAAAGTCTAAACCTTTTTAGAAGTTTCAAACAAAATTTGAAACCAGGAAATAAAAATGATCGAATGCCAACAGTTTTACATTTCTGAAAACCTGTTTAAAATAGGAAATAAACTTGATAAAAAGAAAAATCGCAGAAAATGAAAAAAAAGATAGTAAACAAGAGAAGACACAAAAAAAGAAAAAATTTAAAAAGGAGAGAAAAGAAAAAATGAAACAGGAAAAAGGGGAAAAGAAAACCAAAAAAACAGAAAAAATAAACAGGTTTAGGAACCTTCTAGAATGTTCCCAAAACCAGAAAGAACCGGATGAAACCTTCTAGAAGGGTTCCAAAACCGGGATCCCTAGAATGCAACCCTCGCTTCTAAATGGACGGCCAGTCTCTGTTGATTATCTTTGATCCATGTGCGTTTGCCCGACATTTTGACGCAGAATGCATCAAATAGGAAATCACTGCACCAGGAAATCCTATTTTTAGTGAAGCACAAATGCATAGACCCGCTCCTGGGCCGGCCGATGTGCGAGGCCGCACGCCCCTGCTTGTTTGTTTTCTCTTTTTCTTTTTATATTTTTTGTTTTTTTATACTTAAAAATGTTTGGGATACAAAAAAAATTCCAAATTTTAAAAAATGTGCAAAAATTTACCGATTTGAAAATTTCTTAGATTTCAACATAACTTCATGGATTTTCCAAATAAATCAGAAATTTTAAAATGCTCCAAATTTAAAAAAGGTTCCTCTAATTTAAATATATTCATGAACACAAACAGACATACATGAATATAAATATATTGTTAATCAAAAAACATTTTCTAATTCAAGGATCTTCCCGAATTCAATTTTTTCATGAATTAAAAATGGTTCCCAAATTGCACAAAATGTTCGTAAATTCAATAAATTATCTTCAATTTCAAAATATTTCCATCAACTGAAAAACAAATGCTCACGAATTTAAAAATCTATATGGATTTTAAAAATTGTTCCCAAATTCATAAAATGTTCATAAGTTTCAAAAAACAAATAACAATTTTAGAAATTCTTCAAAAAAATAGAAAAATGTCATGAATTTGAAAAAAGTTCACGAATTTAAAAAATGTATTTGCAAGTTCGAAAATTGTTCATAATTTCGAAAAATTGGTTGCATCGTAAAAGAAAATATAAATTTGAAAATTCTTCCCAATTTTAGAAAAAAAAATACGAATTTAAAATTGTTCATGAATTTGAATTTTTTTCATGATTTTCAAAAAAGTTGAGCAAATTTTGAAAAAAGTTTGTTGATCAAAAAGGAAAAAAAATAAGTTAAAAACAAAAAAATGTAAAATGAAAGAAAACACAAACAACCTAACGGGCCGACCCATTTGCATGCGGGAGGGGGGGTGGGGGTTGCGAGTTTGGTCGCTATCCCCCGACCTGCATGACGAATAGGATTCTCGCCGCCGGAATCTTTCCTTCACAGCTTGGCGCCATCCCTGACAATGACCACCCCTAGTCCTCCAGCGGTCCAGCCCTCGCACAATGCCATCATGTTTCGCGAGGGGGGGGGGGGTGCTTTGTTGATCTGCCTCTTGTTATACATCGACCTCCGACTGGTAAACAGTTGTAGCATCTGGCTCTATCTTAGTCCGTCTAGTGCCATTTCTCTACTCTGAAGTCTGAAGGTTTTATTTTCTCTGAAACTCTGAACATTGTCTGGTGCCATTTCTCTATGCTGAAGTCTGAAGGTTTTATTTTCTCTAAAACTATGACCATTGCCGTTCGTCATCGTGATATATCTAACTAGCTGTTACTAGTTACAGAGTTATGTGTTTAGATTTAAGAAATGGGTACTTCTTGTAAAGAGTTAAGATTCTCTAGTTAGCTGGTCAAACTTGTTACTAGCCTTGGCCTTGAAATTTTTCATGTCAATTTGAGCACATGTTTGGAAAATATTGTCCATTTATATTGGCAAAACCAAATATTTATTTCAAAAGATCTAGAAAAATCCTAGTAAATGGTACATCTTTCTAGGAGTAACCAGAGAATTTTGAGCTTATTCGGATAAAATGATTGGGAGATAATGGCTATTTAGCTAGATATATCCAATTTTTCATTAAAATTTTGATATTTTAAAAAAATCTAGAAAAATCCTGTCAATATGACATGTTTCAGGTAGTAATTTGGGAAAATTCCAGTTTGTTTACATAAAAGGGTTATGATATCATCTTTTTTTTCTTCAAACAAGTGTTTAGTTTTCTCGCTGTTAACTTTGAGCCTGCACTCCATTTTCTTCTTGGGTTCATGACTAATTAGGGACATACGTAACCATTTTCTGTTCATGCCTTTCTTCAGGTTCTCAATCTGTTGCAATCCACCACTGTGGTACAACTTTGTGACTCAAGGAGGGACACTTGGGTTTGGCAGGGGAGGCGAACGAATCTTCTCGGCCCAATCAGCTTATAAAGCCCACTTCTTAACTACTGTATGTCCTACTTGGATTTAACCAAAGCCATCTGGAACTCATTCGCACCGCTTTGGTGCAAGTTCTTCTTGTGGCTAGTCATCTGGGAGAGGAGTTGGACTAATGACAGGTTTTGATTTCTTCATGCCCAGAGAGTTCAAGCAAACGAGGAGTACAACCGTCGGATGATGACAGTTAGTTTTGCCCACTTAGAACCAACGTAAATATCGCACTTTCATTTCTTCTGACCTTTGTGTTTGCTTTGTCAACTAGCATGCAACATATGTTTGCAGCTATGCAAAACAGCATGGTTCCTGTACCAGTGGAACCACCACCACCACTGGCTGGACCGTACCCAGAGTTGCTTTCGTTCAAAGAATTTGTGGCACTACGCAGTTGGACACCGATTTGTACATCGCTAAACTATTCAGCCACTAATTATCATTGATTCAACACTATCATACTTCCCCTTACCATCTCTTTTCAAACATGTAGGGAACCGGATGAGTTGAGACGGATGGTTTAAGGGCATTTCTAACTGATCCCTAAAAGTTAAAGGAGTATCCGACGGAGTAAAGTTATTGGAGTAAATTTTTATTTCACTAATAGTGGCTACACCTAGTTGATCCACTATAGTTAGTTTAGTAAAAACAAAATTGTGTAGATTTTGTATCCTAGCTGCATGGAGTTCAACCACTACACAATACATATCTTAAAAACATTCAAATTAAAACTTGCATAGCATAACCATCATAACATCAAGTTTCATCATCGCGTTTTTCCAATTAAAACATGCAAAGTTCACCCAAAAGACATCACTTCAAACACAATGTAGTCCGGAGCAATCCCCATCAACTAGGAGAGTAAGTGCCAATTTACTACATCTCGGAGGATGTTTGTCAGCTGGTTGTCAATGCCAAGGGCCAGTGCAGCATTTTACACGCTCTCTACGGAGGATTTTGAGTCCGGAGCAATACCCATCACTGGTATCGTCATAAGACTGACAGTGCCAACGACGTAGTAGCAGTAGAGGTAGATCTCGTCAAAGGTCCTTTTTTGTAAAGGAGGATGTATATATACCCCCGGCGTCTGCATCTTGGTTATGCATGGAGCTATTTTATTAATTATCATAAGGACCTTACAAAGTAATATATTAGTAAGCCTAAAGCCTCCATCTTGGCAACACTTGTCGCTACTCCTATCCCCTTGGTGAAGGGGTGTCAAATGTCCGAGCCTAATACCAAATAGACATCACACCAAAGCCTAACATCTAAAGTCGGGTACCTCACTCGTTCAGCAGCAAGCAAGTGGCACAACAAGTTCGACAGACCCATAGCGCGTACTAGCATACACACTCCAGAATTCTTCGCCGCCGCGGTATTCCGCATACCCATCTTCACGAGAAATAAATGTAATGACCTGTGAGGCCTGCCACCAATGCCACCATGATGCTAGACGGCGCCACTGCCCTGCGCGCGTTCATCATCCCGCGTTCATCGTCGAGACCCCGCTGCACCATGCCACCGAGACTCGTCGTCATAGATGGTAGATGCCACACCGCCCCACCGCGGTCCCCACCCGACAATCACGCAGAAAGCGACGCCCATCCACCAAGCCGTTCACATGTCCGTCAAGCCGATGAATGTCTCCAAAGATGATGCCCCCATGGGGGGTGACGACGAAGACGTCGCCATCATCCCATCCAGGAGGCTCCTTCAATGCCTCCAACGAGGGCTACGAGCCTACGACGGCCACGGGCGCCGCCACCAATGGTGGCCTCCCCCAGATCTGAGGTTTCCCCCGGAAATAATGGAGCGAGGGACGCCCCCCACCATCGCCTCCAATGAGAAAAACGACACCCACGGGCGCCGTTGTCGATGGTAGCATCCACACCCACTTCAGCAGCCAGGCCACCATCTCCTCCTCAACTTGATCCACCGCCGGTAAGCCAACGCAAGGCAGCACCCACCGTCCAGATCCCTTTGGACCGACGATGAAGACAACCAAAGGTAGAGGAGGTGACATCGTTGCGTGACCGGCGCCATGGCTACACACATGTCGTCCCGAGGCGCCCACTCAAGATCCAAATCCACAGCCACGCCTCCAAGCCGCGACGGGGGGAAGCCCTGCCGCCGCCATCACCTCCCCGCATGGGCTTTGCCCAGCTGGGATCCGGTAGCGGCGGGAGGGGTGGCGGGGGAAACCCTAGGGATGGAAGGGAGGCGGAGGAGAGGGGGTGGCGGTGGAAACCCTTGGGAGAAAAAATTTATGGAGAATTTCACTTCCCCGGCTTCTGCACCAACTAGGGATGCATACAGCCTTTTAAGTATGAGACTAGGATTTTTAGTCTCGGTTACGCACCAAACCTAGTCCTCGATAAAGGTCCTATACCTTGATTTCCACAGGTCAAGCCCATCCCTTCAATCATATCTCTGAATGGCTGCAAAGAAAATAGGTCATTATGTTACATAAAATAAACAACAAACAAAATGAACCTTGCTAATTTACAATATACACAATAACTTCTATGCAATAGGGTCATTATGTTTCATGTATTTCATGTCAACTTCTTCGGCTTATTTTTCCTGGATATCAATTAGAAACTTTGACGCTGTGTCTGAGAGGGTTGTGTCATACATATCATATGGGCGGCCTTCGAAGAGATCCTCTAATCTCTTCTCCCACCGATCAAGCGCCTTTGTTGTGATGTAAGATGAGTTAGGGCCATTCTTTAGCCCATCGGTTCTCCTGCACCATACTACAAAAATGCAAAAGTGAAAAGTGTTAGTTACGAGTTGGTAAGGCCAGAAGTAAAAATTTCTCAGTTGAGGCAGGCAGCGGTGACATGCAGCCGGACCTGCCAACGATCGTACTCGGGGAAGGCGAGCTCGAGCATGTGGAAGAAACCGAGCCAATTCTTGGCGTGGGTGTCACGGTCGGTAATCTCTGCGACCCACATCCTCCACGCTCGCTGCCGGGCGCCGTGGTACTTCCTCTGTGACTGCCGTGGCGGAGGAAGGTCGGGGAAGCCGGAGAGCCAGCGGGATGGGCCGCATCAGCACTGCCGCGATGGCTAGATGACGAGCCCGCATTGTGCTCGTGGCGGCACAGATCCGTGATACGGATGGGCGGCAGGGACCGACGGCCACGAGATCCGGCCATTGGGGGAGGGGTGGCATGGAACATCGATGGAGGGGGGCTCGCCGGCCGCGGGGATGGGGGAGGAGGAGAGGCAGAGTGGTGGACGGAAGAGTGGAGATTTTTTGCTCCACCGCCGAGTGGAGTGAATACACGCTAGGGATAAGCGGCGGAGAATAAATTATCCTCCTCTGACGATTTTTGGGGTTCGGCTAGGTCCCGATTAGAGGAGTAAAACTAGATTTTTGGGGTTCGGCTAGGTAATAGTTTTGGGAGTTCGGCTAGGTCTTGGTGAGAGGTGGCTTCGGTAGGCGTCGTCCATTGTCCATTTTCCTCGAGTGGAGCAAATAGAGGCTATGGATGGCAACTTTGAGCGAACAATTCCCGGATGTCAAATTCTGTTGTTATAGCATGTCAATTTTTACCAGTTTCCTTTGATGTAGCACGTCCATTTTCTTCTGCCAGCATGGCAAATCCTCTACAAGTTGGAATTTTTTAGACGGACAATTCTTCATGTTGCATCATGGCAATATCCAGAAAACGCATGGCAATTACTCTTCGGCAGCATGACAAATTTCTGTTAGCATTTCAAAATTTTCTTTACAACATGGCAAATCTTTATACAATAGCGTGGCAAATATATCTAATTTAGCATGGCAATTGTTGAGTGTTCATTGAGAGTGGTTTTTATTAGGAACACTCCCACATCACGACGTTCACTTGGATGACCCCACATTGGGAGTGGTAGTTTGCTCTGCTGACCTCCCTGATTAGATATATTTGCGCAATATTCGCATCCTTACATAAAACCAGATGTCCTCAACTCTTAGGAGGTGTTAGCGTTGGCATACATTGCTCGACTTTCGACATTGATCACTTACACTGTGGAGGGCCGGATTAGACCTCGGTACACAACACTAAAGTTTCTTAAGGTGGATGCGAAGGAATTCATGGAGAAGTACATGTGTCCTTGCAAGGCAATTGTGCTGATTGATATTTACGTGTGCCTAAAAACCTGCCCTGAAAATGACATTGCCGGATCTAAACGACCGGGCGCCTACCAGTTTTGCATTTTTACTGGCTGCTATGATCAGTGGCGGAGACAGGGGGACCAGCAGGGGCCCTGGCCCCCCCTAACTGTTAGATAGGCTAGTAGTTGTGTACGTGACATAGTCGTCACGGTGTAACTTGTGTACGTACGTTGAGTTGTACCCCGAGCAGGTTGTTGTGTAGATTGATCTCTATCTTGTGTATAGACTTGGACTAGGGGTCAAGCCACAACAACAACCTGCCGATCTTGTATCTGGTTCTTTATATAAACACGTACGTGTCCCTGTCACAGATGACATACGCTTCCACCATCGTAGTCTTTACATGGTAACCAGAGCCATCCTCGAGCACATCCATGGCGTCGTCTTCAAGTTCCTTCCCATCCTTGCCATTCGCGCACGCTGCCACCGAGAAGCTCATGAAGGGCAATCAGGCCCTATGGCGGGCGACGGTGCTCTCGGCCATCCGAGGCGCACAGATGGCCAAGTACCTCGACGTCGAGCAGCCACCACCGCCCATGTAGATTGATGTCACTTCATCTGATGGCAAGACGACGGCGAAGGCGCCAAACCCTGAATTCCAAACCTGGTATACTCAAGATCAGCAAGTTTTCTCCTATCTCCTGACGACACTGCCTCGTGAGATCGCCATCCAGGTTGCATCATGTCACACCGCGGCTGAACTCTGGAACACGGTGGAGGGGATGCTTGCATCTCACACCCGTTCTCAGACCACCAACGTCAGGATTGCCCTCGCCAACCTGCAGAAGGGCAACTCCTCCATCACTGACTATGTCGGGAAGATCAAGTCCCTCTGCGACGAGCTGATCGCTGCAGGGAAGAAGGTGGACGACGACGACATCGTCTCCCACATCCTCGCCGGGCTAGATGAAGATTTCGACCCGGTGGTGTCCGCCTTGTGTTCCCGGGTGGAGCCGGTGACCGTGGCCGAGCTGTTTTCCCAGCTGCTTAGCTTCGAGACGAGGCTCAATCTTTGGGGTGGAGGGTCTCAATCCTCTGCCAACGCCGCTACTCGAGGCCGCAGAAACGGTGGCGGTGGTGATCGCGGTCTCCGCCAAGGCGGCAATGATGGTGACCGCGGCGGGCGCGGCGGTGGACACAACGGTGGTGGCGGGGGCAACTACCACAACCATGCCTCTGCCGCCCCTAGAGTCCAGTGCCAAATATGCGGCAAGATGGGCCATCCAGCTTGGAAATGCTGGAAGCGCTATGACGAATCCTACCAAGGCGTGGAGGATAAGTCGGCCAACCTAGCTGCACCGCAGTATGGGGTTGACACAAATTGGTATTTGGACAGTGGTGCCACCGATCACATCACTGGAGACTTGGAGAAGCTGACCGTGCGTGATCGCTACAATGGAAACGAGCAGATTCACACTGCCAGTGGGTCAGGTATGGTTATCAAACACATCGGCCATTCGGCAATTCACACTCCTGATCGTGATCTCCTTCTAAATAATATTCTTCATGTGCCTCAAGCAAACAAAAGCCTAATTTCTACTAGCCGCCTTGCTATTGACCACAATTCCTTTGTTGAAATTCATCACTATTCTTTTCTTGTCAAGGAACGGGGAACGAAGAAGGCGCTCCTTCGAGGCAGCGGTAGACAAGGACTCTACCCGGTTAGGCACACGGGATCCGATGTCAAGAAGCATATGCTCAGTGCCACCAAGCTATCTCCGGATAGGTGGCACCGACGTCTAGGCCATCCATCTCCTCTTATTGTTAGCAAAATCATTAGCAAAAATAATCTCCCATGTGCAAATTCTTTCAATAAAGATTTTGTATGTGACGCATGCCAAAAAGGCAAAAGTCACCAGTTGCCTTATCCTAAGTCAATAAGTGAATCAAAATTTCCCTTAGAACTTGTGTTTTCTGATATTTGGGGTCCTGCTGTTGAAACAGTAGGAAGAAAGAAGTACTATGTGAGTTTCATCGACGATTTCAGTAAATTCACATGGATCTATTTGATCAAACACAAGTCTAAGGTCTTCCAAAAATTCCATGATTTTCAGCACCTAGTAGAACGACAATTTGATCGAAAAATACTTGCCCTACAAACAGACTGGGGAGGGGAGTATGAAAAATTAAACTCCTTCTTCAACAGGATAGGGATATCTCACCATGTTTCTGTCCTCACGCTCACCAACAAAATGGGTCGGCTGAGAGAAAACATAGACACATTGTCAAAGTAGGGCTATCTCTTCTTGCACAAGCCTCCATGCCTTTGAAATTTTGGGACGAGGCTTTCATTGCTGCTACTTATTTGATAAACCGAATCCCTAGCAAGGTTATCAATTTTGAAACACCCTATGAAAAACTACTCCATGAAAAACCCAACTACTCTATCCTTCGAATCTTTGGGTGTGCTTGCTGGCCCAATCTTCGACCCTATAACAATCACAAACTTTAGTTCCGGTCTAAGCAATGTGCTTTTCTTGGGTACAGCAATTTGCACAAAGGTTTTAAATGTCTTGATATATCTACTGGCCGTGTCTATATATCCAGAGATGTCATCTTCGACGAGAATGTTTTTCCTTTTGCTAGCCTCTATCCAAACGCCGGTGCACGGCTCCGTGCTGAAATTTTGTTACTTTCTTCAGAGTTATTAAATCCTTCTGATCATGGGTGAGGGAGTTCCGGACTAGGGGTTGTCCGGATAGCCGAACTATCATCATCGGCCGGACTCCAATACTATGAAGATACAAGATTGAAGACTTCGTCCCGTGTCCGGATGGGACTTTCCTTGGCGTGGAAGGCAAGCTTGGCGATACGGATATGTAGATCTCCTACCTTTGTAACCGACTCTGTGTAACCCTAGCCCTCTCCGGTGTCTATATAAACCGGATGGCCTTAGTCCATAGGACGAACAACAATCATACCATAGGCTAGCTTCTAGGGTTTAGCCTCCTTGATCTCGTGGTAGATCTACTCTTGTAACCCACATCATCAATATTAATCAAGCAGGACGTAGGGTTTTACCTCCATCAAGAGGGCCCGAACCTAGGTAAAAACATCGTGTCCCTTGTCTCCTGTTACCATCCGCCTAGACGCACAGTTCGGGACCCCCTACCCGAGATCCGCCGGTTTTGACACCGATCATCATCAACGACGCAGTCCAGGGTGAGACCTTCCTCCCCGGACAAATCTTCGTATTCGGCGGCTTTGCACTGCGGGCCAATTCGCTTGGCCAACTGGAGCAGATCGAAAGCTACGCCCCGCGCCGTCAGGTCAGATTTGGAAGTTTGAACTTCACGGCGGACATCCGCGGGGACTTGATCTTCGACGGATTCGAGCCACAGCCGAGCGTGCCGCACTGTCACGTCGGGCATGACTTAGCTCTGCCACCGGACAGTACCCTGGAGGCCGCACTCGAGCCCGCTCCGATCCTCAATTCGGAGCCGGTCGCGCAGATCGAGGATGGATGCCTAGACACCGCCTCGGGGGCTGCAACCTCTACGGCGATAGAGCCGAACACTGACTTTGTCCCTCATAAGGCTCGTGACTCCAAGGTGCCGGACTCCTCGCCGGACTCCGAACCTCCCACGCCCGCCCTAATCGAATCCGATTGGGCGCCGATCATGGAGTTCACCGCAGCGGACGTCTTTCTACACTCACCTTTCGGTGACGTCTTGAATTTGCTAAAATATCTCTCGTTATCAGGAGAGCCCTGGCCGGACTGCGGTCAGGACGGTTGGGATGCGGACGACAAAGAAATTCAAAGCCCACCCACCACCCACTTGGTAGCCGCTGTCGATGATTTAACCGACATGCTAGACTACGACTCCGAGCACATCGACGATATGGACGACGATGCCGGAGACGACCAAGAACCTGTGCCCACTGGGCACTGGACAGCCACCTCATCGTATGACATATACATGGTGGATATCCCAAAAGATGGGAATGGCGAAGGAATAGAGGAGGATGACCCCTCCAAAAAGCAGCCCAAGCGCCGGCGTCAGCGGCGCCGCTCTAAATCCCGCCACAGCAAGAATGAAGGCTCCGGCACCAGAGACAATAATACACCGGACAGTGCCGAAGACAATCCGCTCCAGCAAGATGCAGCGCAGGAGGACGGAGACGCCAGCCCTCATGAGAGAGTGGCAGAAGAAGAGGTAGAGCATTATATGCCTCCCTCCGGAGACGAAGCAAGCCTCGACGACGATGAATTCGTCGTGCCTGAGGATCCCGTCGAACAAGAGCGTTTTAAACGCAGGCTTATGGCCACGGCGAACAGCCTCAAGAAAAAGCAGCAACAGCTTAGAGCTGATCAGGATCTGCTAGCCGACAGATGGACTGAAGTCCTCGTGGCCAAAGAGCATGAGCTCGAACGCCCCTCCAAAAGCTACCCTAAACGCAAGCTGCTCCCCCGATTAGAGGAGGAGGCTTACGAACCCGCATCACCAGGAGACAATACGGCTGACCGACCACCCCGTGGTCGCGACAGAGTGGCCTCTAGGCCCTTCACCAGACCCGTACCCCGGCATCGCTCTAAAAGCACACGGCCACAGGGGAACACTCCGGACTTGCGAGATATATTGGAGGATAAGGCAAGACAATCAAGATCAATCTATGGATCGCGTGGGCGTCCCATGATACATGACGACAATCGTCGCGCCGGACACAGTAAGACCGGTCGGGCCGAACAAAATAGACCAAGCTCCCTTGAGCTCCGTCGTGATATCACCCAGTACAGAGGCGCCGCACACCCACTATGCTTCACAGATGAAGTAATGGATCATCAAATCCCCGAAGGGTTTAAACCCGTCAATATTGAATCCTACGATGGCACAACAGACCCCGCGGTTTGGATCGAAGACTATCTCCTTCACATCCACTTGGCCCGCGGTGACGATCTTCACGCCATCAAATACCTCCCCCTCAAGCTTAAAGGACCAGCCCAGCATTGGTTCAACAGCTTGCCAGCAGAGTCAATTGGGAGTTGGGAGGACCTGGAAGCCGCATTCCTCGATAACTTCCAGGGCACTTATGTGCGACCACCAGACGCTGATGACCTAAGCCACATAATTCAGCAGCCAGACAAATCGGCCAGGCAATTCTGGAAACGGTTCTTAACCAAGAAAAACCAAATCGTCGACTGTCCGGATGCGGAGGCCCTCGCGGCCTTCAAGCATAACATCCGTGACGAGTGGCTTGCCCGGCACCTGGGACAGGAAAAGCCAAAATCCATGGCAGCCCTCACATCACTCATGACCCGCTTCTGCGCAGGTGAGGACAGCTGGCTAGCACGCAGCAACAACCTCAGCAAAAATTCTGGCAGTCCGGACTTCAAGGACCGAAATGGCAGGCCGCGTCGCAACAAAAACAAACGCCGCATTAACGGCGATCATATTGAGGATACGGCAGTCAATGCCGGATTCAGAGGCTCTAAACCCTGTCAGCGGACAAAGCCATTCAAAAGAACTACTCCGGGTCCGTCCAATTTGGACCGAATACTCTTGTGCCAGATACACGGCACCCCCGAAAAGCCAGCTAACCACACCAATAGGGACTATTGGGTATTCAAGCAGGCAGGCAAGTTAAGTGCCGAAAACAATGACAAGGGGCTACATAGCGATGACGAGGACGAGACCCAACCGCCGAACAATAGAGGACAGAAGGGTTTCCCCCCACAGGTGCGGACGGTGAACATGATATACGCAACGCACATACCCAAAAGGGAGCGGAAGCGTGCACTCAGGGATGTCTACGCGATGGAGCCAGTTGCCCCGAAGTTCAACCCATGGTCCTCCTGCCCGATCACTTTTGACCGAAGGGACCACCCCACCAGCATCCGCCACGGCGGATTCGCCGCACTGGTCTTAGACCCAATCGTCGATGGATTTCACCTAACCAGAGTCCTAATGGACGGCGGCAGCAGCCTGAACCTGCTTTACCAGGATACAGTGCGCAAAATGGGCATAGACCCCTCAAGGATTAAACCTACCAAAACGACCTTTAAAGGCGTCATACCAGGTGTAGAAGCCAATTGTACAGGCTCAATTACACTGGAAGTGGTCTCCGGATCCCCGGATAACTTCCGAAGCGAGGAGTTAATCTTCGACGTAGTCCCGTTCCGCAGCGGCTATCATGCCTTGCTCAGACGTACTGCGTTTGCAAAGTTCAACGCGGTGCCGCACTACGCATACCTCAAGCTCAAGATGCCAGGCCCTCGAGGAGTCATCATGGTCAACGGAAACACTGAACGTTCTCTCCGCACGGAGGAACATACAGCGGCTCTCGCGGCAGAAGTGCAATGCAGCCTCTTAAGGCAATTCTCGAGTCCGGCCTTTAAGCGGCCGGACACAGCTAAGCGCGCCCGGAGTAACTTACAACAAGACCACCTGGCACGTTCCGAGCACGCGTAGCAGTGCGGCCCCAACCCCAGCTCCTGCGAAACGTTAAAGCAGGTCCTTCGCGTACACCGTTACGCTCTGAAGATACCATGGGCATGGGGAGAGGGGCACGACCACGATAAACCCAGACTGCGGCTCAACCGCACCAGGGGCTCTCAAGTGTATCGTTCTTTTTTCTTTTCTTTTTTACCTTTTATTTTTTACACACAGGACTCCGTTTGTCAGAGGCCCTGTCAGGCAGCAGATCTGTCGAACTCACGATGCAACAGCCAGGGAAGGATAAAGGCTACAACGAATATACAGGTGGTCTCCGTTACGAGCATTTTTATACACCAATCTGCAGCCTACCCTTGGAGGGGGACATGTTTAACAGTCCCATACCTTGCTTATCGCACTATTTGTATCGTTCTGCATTCGTAGCAGCACTTATTGAATAAAACAATGCAACATCTTTTTTGCTTATAATTGCATTTCATTTTCATACATATGTTCATTCACGGCATATCGCATCCGTACACTTTGGTACGGCTAATACACATCAGGGGCTTATGTTCCCCGAATCATGGTGTGATGAGTCCGAACACTTCCACAAGTGCGGCACCCCGAACTTATAGCACTATATGCATCGGCTCAGAATCATGTCTTGGGTCAATAGTTGGGTTTGCCCGGCTCCCATGTTTTGGTACCTTACGTTCCGTTATATCGGCTAAGGTAGCACTGGGAGAACCACTGCGATTGCGCCCCAGTTGAGCTGGGTTAACGCCTCAGTGAAGAAAGCTAAAACTGACCGTCATGATGAGGCGAGAGCCGGTTGCTGTTCGAGAGGTTTTTTGCGAGTCCTTAAAAACTTATGCCTCTTAGAGCGAGGAGACGGATACTGTCTGGCCAAGGCGTGGATAGTGCCCCAAATTCGGCCTTCCGAAGACTAGGGGCTTCGCCGAAATTTAAAATTATAGAATTCTATGGCTAAGTGAGAGTGTTCAGGCAATATAAGTCCAGTTGCCTTGTTCGCTGTGTCGAGCGCCTCCCTAGATGGACCCAAAAATGGGAACAAGAGCGCTCGAGTTTATACCGAACACCCCAGCACTCGTGGCATGGGAGCTGAAGCCGACGACTTGCCATCTCTCAGATTTGATAAACAGCCGCACAGAAGGTAATATTTTAAATTAACAAGCGTTGCTTAGCGCATATGAACCAAGTTTTCAGCGCACAGGACAACAAAATGCGAGTCTACTCAAATATTACATCTTTGGAGCACTCAACCGCAATAGTGTCGGCGCCCTTCAGCACACTCTTATAATACATCTCGGGCGTGCGATGCTCCTTGCCCTCTGGTGGGGGGTCCGTCACAAGCTTCTGGGCATCCATCTTGCCCCAGTGCACCTTTGCGCGGGCAAGAGCCCGACGGGCACCCTCAATACAGGAGGAGTGCTTGATAACTTCAACCCACGGGCACGCATCCACCAGCCGCCGCACCAGGCCGAAGTAGCTCCCAGGCATAGCCTCCTTAGGCCACAGCCGAACTATGAGGCCCTTCATGGCCTGTTCGGCCGCCTTGTGGAGCTCGACCAGCTGCTTCAGCTGGTCGCTAAGGGGCACCGGATGTCCGGCCTCAGCATACTGAGACCAGAAGACCTTCTCCATCGAGCTCCCCTCCTCGGTCCGGTAGAATGCGGCAGCATCGGACACGCTGCGAGGAAGATCTGCGAACGCTCCTGGAGAGCTCCGAATTCGGGTAAGCGACAGGTAATTAACACTCACATGCTTACTTTGCATGAAAAATGCCTTACCCGCTGCTATTTTCTTTACCGCCTCGATCTCCTGGAGGGCCTTGTAGGCTTCGGCTTTAGCGGCTTTGGCACTCTCAAGAGCCGTTGCAAGCTCAGACTCTCGAGTCTTCGAGTCCCGCTCCAGGCTCTCATGTTTCTTCACGAGATCCTGGAGCTCTTGATGTACCTCCGCCACCCGCGCCTCCTGTTTCTCTCACTCGGTGCGCTCCGCAGCCGCATTGCGTTCGGCCGCGGCCACCGCCTCTTTCAGGGTCGCCACCTCGTTAGTGGCCCCTGCAATACCAATGTTACCCTTGTCATTCTTTTTGCAACCAAAATCCTTTTCTGTAAGGTGCAATTTAAATAAGGTGTTACTCACCTTCCTTGTCCTCGAGCTGCTTCTTGGCACGGCCGAGCTCGTTCTCGGACCGCTCGAGGTTTTATTTCAAAGTATTGACCTCCGCAGTCAGTGCGGCAGAGGTCAGCAGCGCAGCCTGCAATCCCATATTGACATATTTTTTATGACTCATGTGTACATCTTTTTTAAGATCCTCAGTCCGGCTTTTCTTTCCAAACACCGAACCGAGCATCAGGGGCTACTGTCTATGTGGTACCATTTTATACATATCGAAATTCTTACCTCAAAGCCTGTTAGAAGGCTATTGCAGGCTTCGGTCAGCCCGCTCTTGGCGAGCTGCACCTTCTGAATCACCGCACTCATAACA
Source organism: Triticum dicoccoides (assembly GCF_002162155.2). Taxonomy (NCBI): domain Eukaryota; kingdom Viridiplantae; phylum Streptophyta; class Magnoliopsida; order Poales; family Poaceae; genus Triticum; species Triticum dicoccoides. Next base: position 32,018,339 of record NC_041391.1, read on the forward strand.
GTGCGGTGTTCCTCTTCGATGGAGGCGCCGTTGAGCGCCTCCAGCAAATTCTCCGGCACCTCCGGATGGACGGAGGCAGCCGGCGTCACGGTCTTGCCCTTCTTGCGAACGGGTCGCCCGCCGGACTCCGGAGCCACTGTGGGTTCCGGGGCCGATTCCGGCGCAAAGTCCGAGAGGTTGTCCTGCGACACCTCCGGGGCCTTCTCCTCCTGGTGGGTCCCTTCCTGGGATCCCACCTCGGCATCGTCCGCATCACGGGGGGTGGAGGCAGTCGAAAGAGAATCCATATCCGACGCCCCTAAGGACCCACTCGACGAAGTGGGGAGATCATCCTTAGGCGGACTGCAGGGTTGTATGCGGCATTAGAAAGACATAATGTGGCGGAAAACAAAAACCTTGAAGTTATTCGGAGTCCAGATACTTACGATCTCGCCAGAGGCTTGGCCCTTGGAGGCCAGTCCTCGTCGTCGTCACTGGCGTTGGCGGAACAGTCCGGGGAAAGAGTTTTTCCCTTCTTGGACCCTTCGGCCTCCCTTGTTGGGGAGGCCTTCCTTTTCTTCCCTCCCCCCGCTGGGGGAGAGGCTTTCTTCTTCTCCTCCTCGCCCTGGTGGGAGGAGTCGGCCTCGGATTCATCATCCGATAGCACCTGAAAACCGGGAACTCTTCCGAGTCCCCGTGGCCTTCTTCTTGGCCTTCTTCTCCGGCACCACGTGGGGTGCCGGAGCCAGCAGCCCCGTTAAACGGGCGTCCGCTGGGTCCTCTGGCAATGGGGCCGGACAGATAGCCTGTGCGGCCTTCTTCAGCCAGTCCTATCAAAGGAAAGGGAGGTTAGATCCCGCATAGAGTCAAACTATGGAAAACAAGTGTCCCTTAAAGGACAGAATAACTTACTTCATCAGCTGGACGCTCCAAGCTGAATCCGCGATCTTCGGTAGCGGATGCGGGAGCCTCGGCGCCCTTGAACAGCACCTTCCAGACCTCTTTGTACGTAGTGTCGAAGAGCCCATTCAAAGTCTGGTGCTGCGCCAGATCGAACTCCCACATATTGAAGCCCCGTCGTTGGCACGGGAGAATCTGGCGGATGAGCATGACCTGGACTATGTTGACAAGCTTGAGCTTCTTGTCCACCAGCTTTTGGACGCAGGCTTGGAGTCCGGTCAGCTCCTCCGAATCGCCCCAAATCCGGCCGCTCTCTTTCCAGGAGGTGAGCCGTGTGGGTATGTCGGATCTGAATTCGGGGGCCGCTGCCCATTCGGGGTCACGCGGCTTGGTGATGTAGAACCACCCCGATTGCCACCCCTTGATGGTTTCCACAAAAGTGCCCTCCAGCCACGTAACGTGGGACATCCTGCCCACCATGGCGCCTCCGCACTCCGCTTGGCTGCCCTTCACAACCTTCGGCTTGACACTAAAGGTCTTGAGCCACAAGCCGAAGTGGGGCTGGATGCAGAGGAAGGCCTCACACACGATGATAAACGCCGAGATGTTGAGGATGAAGTTCGGGGCCAGATCGTGGAAATCCAGGCCGTAGTAGAACATGAGACCCCGGACAAAGGGATGGAGCGGGAAGCCCAGTCCGCGAAGGAAATGGGGAAGGAATACTACCCTCTCATGGGGCTTGGGGGTGGGGATGAGCTCTCCCTCGATGGGGAGCCGGTGCGCGATGTCGCTGGACAAGTATCCGGCGTTGCGCAGCTTCTGGATCTGCCCCTCCGTGATGGAGGAGGCCATCCACTTGCCTCCTGCTCCGGACATAGTTGGAGAAGGTTGAGGTGAGATGTGCGGGCTTGGGCGCTGGAGCTTGAGTTCGCAGATATAGATAAGCCAAGGAGGAAGAAGGCGCAGGTAAAAGGGTTGGATTTTTATCCCCTTATATGGGCGGACAGAAACATGCGTCCCCACCGGCCTGGTAAAACTCGCTTATCTCCCAAGCGTCACAATCAATGGCGCGGTTGGGTTACCCACGTCCGTATTGATGGGAATCCCGGAATAAGGGGAACACGATCTCTGCTTCGACAAGACGTGCCAAGGAAACCGCCTCGCTAAACGCGCTGAGGTGGAACAATAAAAACAATTCGAGTAAAGGCTTGGAAGTGGTGTGACGTCACGCCACAGAATACGTCAGAAGATTGATCTTGTGTAATATTATTCTCTCTACGGTGGTATGTGGAATTTACTTTTGCAGAGCTGGACACTATCCTGGTGTTCACAATCTTCTATAAATTATTCGGAGGAGGAACCCGCCTTGCAATGCCGAAGACAATATGCACGCCGGACTCATCATCATTGAAGCCTGGTTCAGGGGCTACTGAGGGAGTTCCGGACTAGGGGGTGTCCGGATAGCCGAACTATCATCATCGGCCGGACTCCAAGACTATGAAGATATAAGATTGAAGACTTCGTCCCGTGTCCGGATGGGACTTTCCTTGGCGTGGAAGGAAAGCTTGGCGATACGGATATGTAGATCTCCTATCTCTGTAACCGACTCTGTGTAACCCTAGCCCTCTCCGGTGTCTATATAAACCGGATGGCCTTAGTCCATAGGACGAACAACAATCATACCATAGGCTAGCTTCTAGGGTTTAGCCTCCTTGATCTCGTGGTAGATCTACTCTTGTAACCCACATCATCAATATTAATCAAGCGGGACATAGGGTTTTACCTCCATCAAGAGGGCCCGAACCTGGGTAAAAACATCGTGTCCCTTGTCTCTTGTTACCATCCGCCTAGACGCACAGTTCGGGACCCCCTACCCGAGATCCGCCGGTTTTGACACCGACAATGGGGGTGAATGTTCTGCTGATGATCATGTGTTTAACAATCCTAATCCTGTCACTAATGGAGGTTGTGCTGAGAAAAACAGTGAAACAAACAGCACTTCCGATCGTCATTTTATGCAGCACATGAGGCCAAATTGGACCAGTGCTGGACACGAGGCGGATTCTCCTGGAGTTGCCAATCCCGAGAGATTCGGCGGCGGTGCAGAGGAGCCTGACACGGGCACGCCCCCGACACCGCCAGGCGCGTCAGGCGCTGGACCAGCCGGCAGCCCGTCCGCACGTGACACGCGGCGCGAGTCACCCGTGCGGGGCGGCGGCACCGATGCAGGTGGGTCCCCCATCGACAGGAGGCGGCATCTGAGTGGGCCTGGGTCGCCATCCGCCACAGGCAATGATGGCGTCCGCCGGTCCCCTGGTGCTGATTCGCCTTCGTCAAATCTGGTGGGCCTGGAGCAGACGCGGGATCCAACGTCCGACCGGCTGGATCAGTCGCGGGATCCAACGCCCGACCGCGCGACAGACGAGGCCGATTCTCTGGTGGTGCGAGGTAGCGGATCTTCTGCGCCAACCACCGGATCCTCTGTGGCCACAAATCCTGAACGTCCTAATACACGTTCTAGACGAGGTATTTTCAAACCCATGGTTCCTAAGGATGGAACAGTCAGGTATGATAAAATTTTTAAAGTGGTAAACTTTGCTGCCACTCAAGAACCTCGTGATCCAATTGAAACTTTGCAAGATAAAAACTGGAAAAATGCTATGGAAGTAGAATATGATGCACTCATGAAAAATAAGACCTGGCATCTAGTTCCACCTAGGCTAGGTAGAAACATTATAGATTGTAAGTGGGTGTATAAAATAAAGAGAAAATCTGATGGGACAATAGATAGGTACAAAGCTAGGTTAGTGGCTAAAGGCTTTAAGCAACTCTATGGCATTGATTATGAGGACACGTTTAGTCCAGCTGTTAAAGTTGTTACTATCAGACTGGTTTTGTCTATTGTTGTATCCAGGGGGTGGAGTCTTCGTCAATTGGATGTACAGAATGCGTTTCTACATGGCGTTCTCGAGGAAGAGGTCTATATGCGACAACCACCTGGTTTTGTGGATAATACTAAACCACAACATGTGTGTAGGTTGGACAAGGCTCTATATGGGTTAAAACAAGCACCTAGAGCCTGATATTCAAGACTAAGTTCGAAGCTACAACAACTTGGTTTTCGGCCATCCAAGGGAGATACCTCCTTGTTTTATTTCAAGAGAGGAAAGGTGATCATTTTCATGCTCATTTATGTAGATGACATAATTGTTGCTAGCTCCTCTCAAGAGGCCACCGTAGCTTTGCTTAAAAATTTGAAGAGTGAGTTTGCTTTGAAAGATCTGGGAGAGTTGCACTATTTCCTAGGCATTGAAGTAAAGAAAGTAAATGATGGTATTCTGCTAACCCAAGAGAAGTATGCAACAGAAATACTTCAATGTGTAGGCATGAAGGATTGTAAACTCTCTAGTACACCTCTGTCTACTACTGAACATCTGTCATTGCATGAAGGAGAATTTCTTAGTCCAGAAGAAGGAACAAAATACAGAAGTGTAGTTGGGGCACTACAATACTTGACTTTGACAAGACCTGATATAGCTTTCTCTGTTAATAAGGTTTGTCAATTTTTGCATTCTCCTACATCTTTGCATTGGACAGCTGTTAAAAGGATATTAAGGTATATTCAAGGAAGTGCTGGAATTGGTCTAAGGATCTGTAAGTCACCCTCAACAACAGTAAGTGCCTTCTCTGATGCAGATTGGGTAGGATGCCCTGATGACAGAAGGTCTACTGGTGGGTTTGCTGTTTTCTTTGGCTCTAACCTTATATCTTGGAATGCAAAGAAACAAGCTACTATCTCACGTTCTAGCACTGAAGCAGAATACAAGTCTTTGGCAAATGCAACAGCTGAGGTAATGTGGGTAGAGACTCTGTTGGATGAATTGGGAATTGCAAGACCACGAGTCTCTTGTTTATGGTGTGATAATTTGGGGGCAACTTATCTCTCTGCAAATCCTGTATTTCATGCAAGAACAAAGCATATAGAAATTGATTTTCACTTTGTTCGTGAAAGAGTTGCAAAGAAGCTCTTGGACATCAGGTTTATTCCAACAGGAGATCAAGTTGCTGATGGTTTCACAAAGCCTCTACAAGCTCGACAACTTCAAGCCTTCAGAAACAATCTCAACCTTGACATGTTTAGATTGAGGGAGGATGTTAGATAGGCTAGTAGTTGTGTACGTGACATAGTCGTCACGGTGTAACTTGTGTACGTACGTGGAGTTGTACCCCGAGCAGGTTGTTGCGTAGATTGATCTCTATCTTGTGTATAGACTTGGACTAGGGGTCAAGCCACAACAACAACCTGCCGACCTTGTATCTGGTTCTTTATATAAACACGTACGCGTCCTTGTCACAGATGACATACGCTTCCACCATCGTAGTCTTTACACTAACAACACTGGTTTAGGCCTAATATGCATATAAATATATGATTTTTTGCTGTTAAAATAGTGTAATCTAGTGGGCTGGCCCTACCCAACAAGGATTAACAACACTATGGCCCCCCTCACTCATTTTTCCTGGCTCCGCCACTGGCTATGATGTGGCAGGTTCAAAAACAGAGCAAGATCTAAATCTTGACAAGAATAAGCAGGGTCAAGAACTCTTGGTGGCTCCCGTTGTCTACATAGAAGTTCTTTTTTTTTTGTGCGTGGGATGTCTACCTGCAAGCAATTACTTTTATTTTTTGTGGGCACACCCAAGAAATTGCCTGAACTTTCAGATTAGTACTAGTGATAGAAGCATTGGCAACAGAGAGGTGAACACCAAGGCCTGGAAATTTGGTTTTGTTCGTTCTCCCACACAGAAAAGCCAGTCTATATAGCAATAGTACCATTTGTAATAGAGAGAGAAGAGCAAACATCGTTTGTGTGTTTTTATTTTCTGGCTTCGTGGCTGTGTCTAAATTTCCATCGTAAGAGGAGTTTGCATGTGCGTAGTCAGCAAGCGTGCAGCTGATGGAGGATCTGACAAGAAATATACCGAGATGGACAGATTATCTCAAGCACGAGATATTCCTCAGAGTCAAGGCGTATCGCATATGTATGCAACAAAACTGACACGGCAAGGTCCTTGCATGAAAAATAACACAATAGACCGTGGTTTGGAACAAACAACAGGTTCTACTTTTCAGAACAGAGAAGCTAAACATGTGTTCTTCATCGGACAGGAGGATTATGGAACTACCATGTCAAAACAATTACTTCATCCATCCATAAATACAAGATGTTTTCAATATTTTAATATGGACTAATACAAACTGAAATAAGTGACAAACATACTAAAATGTGTCTATATATATCCGATTCATTAAAAAGTTAGAACTTCCTATATTTGTGTATGGGGGAAGTAGTATACTAACATGGGGTACTGGTACGTAGGGGATAGGTATGCCCCACATGACAGTCATAGTCATATGGGGGTAAGGATGGTCATTCCTATACTACTATAAACAAAAGATAATAAATAAAAATGAAAAACATAACTCAAAGTTGTGTAATAAGTTTCTCCACCATCGTTTGATTTTTAGGTACTTTGTTCACATGGGACTCAAAATTGTAAATCTTGGAGAAGCAGAAGTATTTGTTTTGCAACTAAACATGGTAGCTGAGATAACATGCCTTGCTATAGGGTAGGAGAGAAGCTCCATGTTTCTTGTGTGTAAAGTTGGGGATTTGTTGCCTCTCGTTGAAGCAATGCTAAGTTAGTCATGCAACAGTTTGATAGTTGTTATCTTGAGACATACAAAAGACCTGTAATCTCCTTTGGTGGCTGGAACAGATCTCGGAGAATAGAAGACCTATCATGTGCAAAGGCCTATGTGTTTGTCATCCTGAGACCTACCAGTCCTATATAATCCTTATAAAAACAATACTACTTTCTTGATCATCTAACAAGCAAGATAAGAGAACATGGTACCAGAATGATTGAATAGCATGAGGTACTACTAATATGATATGTATGCACCGAAATGCCAAGCTCTTTCTCTTTATAGCACCTTCCATTTGTTTTGGGCTCCCATGTAATCGCAATGATGCATAGGCCATTTCATAGCCTCTGGATCCAACCTTCCCTCTAGGTGGACATGGTTGTGATCAATCTAAACAATAATCAAGTATCAAGCTATAAAGTTGTGATGTCTCGTCTGGTCTAAATGTTTAGCCTACCTTCTCATGTACGTCTGGTCCAAATGTTATACCTACCACTACATCGATATGTTGGATCAACCATGGTCGAGTATAGAGCAATAATTAATTTCGAGAAGTGCTACACATACGACAATAAGCGTCCAATTTTTGTACCACATGCTTTTAGCCACCATCGATTAGTTCTGCTCCCCCCGGCCGATTACTATGTGACATGGATGTTTTTTCTTAGAAAAGGAGGATTACCCCCGGCCTCTACATCTGAGCGATGCATGCAGTCATTTTATTAATTATTCTTAGAGATCTTATAAAACATTACATCAGTAAGCCTGAAGCAACCATCTTGATGACGCATGTCGCTACTCCTATTCCATTGATGCAGGGGTGTCGAATGTCTGAGTCTAATACCAAACAAACATCGCACAAAAACCTAACATCTAATGCCGGTTGTCCCATCCCAGCCATTTACCGGGAATGGGTCACACACCGGTCTGGCACACTCATCGAGGCTACCGCAGCCATCATCCACCTAACCATCTTCAGAGCAGGTACCGACGCAAAGACCTTGCCAGGTCAGTTGCCGACGCCACCATGACGCCAAACAGCGCCACCGCCGTGCGCTCGTCCATCCAGCCGCATCTGTTGTCGATATCCAGCTGCACCATGCCGCCAATACTCGTCGTCATCGAAGCGGTAGAAACAACGGCGCACCTCCTGGCAACCTCCACACCGTCGCCGCTGCTGGAGCTACCGGAGTCCATCACCCATAGCATCTCTCCGCCGAACAGCAGAACCTCCCAAGACGGGCGCCTCGATGGAGGGTACGACGCGAAGGACGGCGCCGCCGCCCAATCGACACTGAATTTTGGACTTCCGTCTGGGAGGGGTTCGGAGATGGATAGGAGAGACCTCGACATCGCCTCCACGGAGGGTAACAACGTTGAGAGACGTCGCCGATGCCTAACCGAACAAGCCGATCAAAGTTTCCTCCGATCACCATTCTATACCACCAAAACTCCGTCGGCTCCGGATCCGGCAACGGACCATGAATCGGAACCTGCAGAGATGAAAGAGCCATGGGGTTCAACCCACCATGAAGGTGGATCGAGAAGAATCCATCGCAGATCTCTAGGCGCCGAATCCATCGATTCGCGCGTGGTCAGCGACGACCACCACCACCCCGCGGCGGCTGGCGGCGTTCAAGCCCAAGACCCAGATTGGAACCAATCTAAACCTAGCAGCGCCCGCGACCACGATCTTGCCCACCACGCCGCCGTCGCCGCACACGAAGTCGCCAAGAAACCTGCCGCGCCGCGCCGCCCGACCCCGCGCTAGTCCGGCGCCCCGCCCGATCTGGTTGCCCCGCGCCAGCTGCGATGGACAAGAGGGAGAGACGCCCTGCCGCCGCACAGCCGGCCGAGCTTTGCCCCGCGGCGCTGCAGACGACAACGAGGAGAGGTGGAGGTGGGAGGAGGGACGAGAGGACGGTGGCTAGGGTTACCCCCTGGGTCGCCCGCGGGGGCGACACGAGGGGAGCGAGGGGCCTGGGTGTGTTTCCGTCTCCCCTGTACAAGTCTGTGACATGGATGTGTCGTACGAAAAGTAATTTCGCTAAAATTTAGACCTCCATGCCAAGTGTGCTCAATTGGTAGGTTCCTTGTGGCGGAACTTGCCAGCCTAGATTCATGTTCTTAACTTTGCACGGGCGCTCTCATTTTTCCAGGATTTATTTCAAGTTTTCATCATTGTTTATGACGTTCTTGTCGACTACTCCCTTCGTTTTTATTTACTCCACGTGCTAGCTTTGGTCAAAATCAAGCTTTGTAAACTTTGACAAAATTTGTAAACAAAAATATTAACATATACAATACTAAAGCAATACCATTAGATTTATTATTGAATGTAGTTTCACATCATATAGATTTGTTATAGTAAGTATTTGTACTTTTCTATAAACTTGGTCAAACTTTACGAAGTTTGACTTCAGTCAACTCTAATATGCAGAGTAAATAAAAATGAAAGGAGTACAAGGTTTATGTGGTGATTTCGCCAATTTTAACATATGTCAGGTTGTAGATGGGGATGAATAATATTGGGACTAATTTGGCCCATCCCACTCAAACTGTTTAGTGGACACCCATGGGACGTCATAAATTTTAAACAGGCTATCCCATTTAGCCCATCGGGGCCCCACTAACCCGCTTTGCCCATCCCCGACAGTTCTCTCGGAAAAGTAAAAAACCAAGCTTGACAGAGAAGGCGCACATACCATCTGCTACTTTGCTTGAGGCCGGAGTGCCAATCGACCGATTGAGGAGGCCTGGCAAAACGACCAGCCTATCAAATATTGCGACGTGCTTGGTGTTTCTCGGGACCTCACGGCACAGCCCATTGGCGGCAGGGACATGCATGCAGTTGGCTGCCACACCCAGCGCGCCTGCCGGAGACATTGGCCACGGCCAGCTCACAGGCCCTGACGACGCGGGCGTCACTTTCAGTGAGAGATCGACTTCCCTCGCTGTCCCGATTGTTAGAGAGTCTGTCCTCTTCAAATGCCCAATGGTCGGTCTTCTTGGTCTGGCCGCGCTGGACAGGCAGCATCGGCCGGCCGGATCTGGGCAGCAGACGGCCGGCTGCAGAGAATGGAGATGGCCACCAGTGCTTGTCAGGCCGGGACGGCGGGACACAGGGTGAGAATCGAGGCCTCCTTCACGCAGCGGCCGAGTCAGGTACACGGAGAGAAGTAGAGGGCGCACGGAAGAGCCGGCGGTGCTGGGGAGTCGAACATGGGATGGCTGGCTGGGACGCACCAACCTGCACTTGAGACTGACCCGCTGGGCAGCGTCGTGTAGAGGATGCAAGCTCTGAGAGTCAACCGTGTTCTCTGTTTTCTCAATGATCCATTCATCTAGAAAAAAGTCCATTTTACTATCATGAACAAACTTGGTAGTTCATATAACACCCTGATCTTTATTTCAGCTCCCTTAACCCCCTCAAAAATTCCATACCGGTCAAAAATTGTCCCTAGGTGGTTTTGCCCCGATTGACTGCTGACATGGACAAAGTCAAAAGCGGTATTTCACCAGCGGGTGGGCCCTCCTTGTCAGGTTCGTGCCCCGTTTAGTTGAAGAGCGTAGCCGGCGCTCAGTTCACGCCGACGACACTGTCGTTTGTCGCCTGCACGGCCAACGCCTCCTCCTCTACTTTCTACTTTGTCCGAGAGCTTCACCTTGCTGGGCTATACACCTAGCAAAGGAACTTGCCTGGGTGGCCTTGAATCACCGTCACCATGTCTTCTTCCCCGCCTCTGGTAATGACTTCTACCGCCTTAATCTCTTCCTCCTGCGACCACCGCTTCCCCTCCTTTGCTTCCGAGCACCGGGGCGCTCCGTGAAGCTGCAGTCCCGTCCATCTGGAGCCGCGTGTCCCGAGGACCTCTCCCAACGTGGTCGAGCTCTGGCGCCAGTTGTAGTTCTTCGTCAGGGCCGCCAACACCTTCTCCTCACTATCAAGCCTTGTCTTAGGGCCCTGCTCTGCTATACATTCCTGCTAAGGCTTCGTTTGGCGCAAGAGGAACGGAGGGGTTTCGAGAGGATTTTCCTCGCCGGGGCTAGAAACCCCGAAAATCCCCGACGGCCCATTTGGTACAGGGGGTTTCCACAGGCCGATCCTCTCTAATCCTCTTCAATCCTCTCGAACCCACGCGACTCAGAACCCTCGTCGAGGGACTCAGGCAAGCACTTGTCGTAGCGCACGCCGCCAACCTCCTTCACGCCGCCGAGAGGAATCCTACCGCCGGATCTTCAACGCCCGCCGCCATCGAGGGGAGGAGCCATGCCGCCTGCTCACCGCGCCTCCTCCGCCGCCTGACGCCTTCTCCCCGGTGGTATGCCCTCGCCTCGCCTCGCCTCCCCTCCTCCCCCCTTGTTGTCTAGGTTTCTTTCATCCGCCCGGCCATGGCTGCCGCTCGTCCTCCCCGGCGAACTCGGCTAGCACGCCGTCTCCTAGGGCACCAAGGCCATCACCAAGTTCACCTTGTCCTAGATGGCTAGATAGGCTTTGTGTGTTTATCTGTAGTTAGCTGCTGGACTGTGCCCTGACTAGATGTTATCTTTGCAAACTACAGACATGTAATTTCCGGTCTGAAGAAACAATGTTGCTGCTTGGACGATGTTGGACTTGTTCTGGTGGTTTGGCTGATGTTTTCTGAATGCTTGCTGATGCCCTTGGTTGTGAGAACTGGATCTGTGGTGCAAACCTAGATTGAGAAATAATGATGCACTTCTGTATCAGTGATTTCATTTTTACTAGGCGCTTGAATCAACTAGTTCATTTTTACTAGATTGAGAAATAATAATGCACTTCTGTCTGTGGTGCAAACCGAACTGTTTGCCTTGCCATGTCCTGTTGTTGTTTTTGTACTCCAATACTCTGCAGTTAGTATACCACCACCAGCAGCACCTCGTCTTAGTGGTCGCTGGCTCTGATTCTCCAAGTAATGGTAGTAGTTGTTCGAGGGCTAGATGATTTACAATGCTTTGTTGGTTCGTAGGTTGTAAGGACAGAACTTGTTGATTTTGCAAACTGGTATCTATCTAGAATACTGCAGTTCTGGTTCTATATCTGTATCAATGATGGTTTGATTGATGTTTGCTTTTCTACTCATCTGAACCGAACACAACCTTGTCCAGCCATTTGTATTTTGTCAGCGATTTCTAGTGCTAATTATATGATAGAGCTAATTGAACCATTAGAGCAAGTTGATGGGATGAGAAAATCCAGTCTATTTTGGTGGCCTATCTCTGTACTGGAGCTTAATGTGAGCTGTGCAGTTTCCAACTTGTAGATGTGTGTGCCGATGATGTTGCTATTTTTGGCATTTTTTTATGTGGACTCAAGATGTGTGATAATGATTTCTGTTTTTTAGCCCACTGCAATTGTTTAGAGTAAGGTGTGGACAAAATTCAGGTTTTGTCCCACAACACACTGCATTGTTTTGAGGTTTTGTACATCATCTTTCTTTTTGATCTTCTTATTTAAACTTGTTGCATTACCTGTGACACATGACGCCTAACTGCTTAACTAATTTTCTGCTAATTCAGCTCATGCGGCGCTGTGGTACGCGGATGTCGATGCAGAGTAGAGAGATACCCCTAGAAGTCGCCTTCCTGTCCACCTCTTCAGAAGTGCCACCGCCTCGGACATGGCGACATTAGAACCCAGTTCCTTTCATAGAGATATGGGGTCAGGAAAATCCAGCAGTTCATTTGTTCCTGCTAGTTAAACTTGGTCTGTTATAGGGATATGCAGGTCCATCTAATTACATGTTATTCTGAAACTGTTTTAGCAATGATGTGGTGACATTAGTCTGTAATGCGTTGACAATGGCCACTACTTCAGGCATTGCTAGATGCATTTCTCTACTGCCATGTTGTTTCGTAGTAGTTTTGCTACTTTGCATATTTTGGGAGCAAGTACAATGAGGTTATATGTTATTTTTGTTCACTTGATATCTGCACTGCCCTTCCTTGCATAATTTGATGTCGTTTTACTTTGCATAATTTGATGTCGTTTTACTTGGAAAGATTGCTTTTTTAGATGTTTGCACTATCTTATCTAAATATGTCAATCCCTGTCAACCAAACAAGTTTTTCATATGGAGGGAATTGTGGCTGAAGGGGTTTGGGGGTTTCAAGGGGTTTTGAGGGGATTGGGTGGAAGGAAGGGATTCACCCAATCCTCTGAAATTCCCCCCTCCTGAAACCTCACCAATCCCTCTTTGCCAAATGAGGCCTAAAGAATTTGTCCGGGCTGCCGTGAATCACCGTCGCCCATGTCTTCTTCCACGACTCTGGCATCGACCACCACCACCTCGATCTCTTCCTCCGGCGAACACCCTTCTCCTCCCCTGCTTACCGAGCACCATGGTGCTCTCCTCAAGCATGCGAGATCACGACCGTCCTCGGAGAAAGCTTTGTGAGTCATGGCGGCGGCATCTGTTGGCTTTTGATCTTCTAGATCAAATCACCCTATAACTATCGAATAGATCAAAGCAAATAAAGCAAGGCACGTCAAGGTTGAGATTGAGATTGATCAAGGTTGAGGATATAGAGCCTGTTCCGCGTGCGATTCACATGCGCTAGCACGTTTCGTAGGTTGTCGAAGATCGTCATCACTCCGTTCTCAATATCCACCTTGCATCCATTCTCGTCAAGTTTCCCGACAGAGATGATGTTGTTGCGAAGCAGTGGGATTTAGTACACTCTGGTGAGTATGCGATGTTCTCCTGTGAGACCCTCGAAGAGGACAGAACCTTGCCCGCAAATCTCCACATTTGAACCATAACCGAACTTGACCGAGCCTTGAACATCATATTCCAGCTCGAGGAACTTCTCCTTGCATCCCGTCATGTGGTTACTGGCACCCGTGTCTAGATACCATGACACGTTCTGGTTTCCGGATAACTTTGGTATTACTTTCTTCTCATGAAGTAGCACCTTCCTACTCGGTTTGCAATACTAACCAAACTAGGACACACATGCACGTGCCGTGCAATCTTGGATTCGTGCTTAACTCTAACATTCACCCCCTTAAGCACGACATCCTCGGTGCGACATGGATCCCAAATGCGATGACTACTACTCATAGGAAATATCCTTGGCATTGCTTTTGCCGTTCTTCGTAGCATTTCAGGGACCGTCTTTGCTGCCGTCGGCTCGTCCGTAGCTTGACGCCAGCACTCCTCCTTGGTCGCGTCTTCAACCTTCATCAGTTCTTCGGTGCTTGATAGACTGTCTTTCGGATTCTCGTGGAGGCATCTTTTGAACTCGAGCGTGACCAAACTTCGGCCTAACTTTGAGTTCCAAGCTCGTGGCGCTTGCTTTAGCCCGTAAAGTGCCTTATCACTACTGGAATCAGCTACTTTGCCATCTGCCAGCTCTTTGCCATCAGCTAGCGGACGTCAAAGAAGCTCTTTGCCATCAGCTACCGAAAAGCAGACAGCAAAGAAACGGCAGACGGCAAAGAATCTCTTTGCCATCGGTCGGCTCTTTGCCGTGAGCCAGCTGATGGCAAAGAATCTTTGCCGTCAGCTGGCTGACGGCAAAGAG
>NC_041391.1:32033186-32037007 GCF_002162155.2 Triticum dicoccoides
TTAATTGTTAGTGCTAGATTGTGTTAGTGTTAGTGTTAGAAAAGAATTAGAAGAAGTAGAAGTGGTAGAAGAAGTAGAACAAGAAGAAAAGAAAAGAAGTAGAAAAAAGATGAAAAAAGAAAAAAAAAGAAAAGAAGTAGAAGAAGAAGAAAGGAAGAAAAGAAAAGAAGTAGAAAAAAGATGAAAAAAGAAGAAGAAGAAAAGAAGTAGAAGAACTAGAAGAAGAAGAAAAGAAGAAACGAAAAGAAACAACACCCCAACCGTCCCATTGCTCCGGTGAGGGACTACCTCTTTTTTTTCTGTTTTTTCATATATTTTTTTGCTGTTTAATTGTTAGTGCTAGATTGTGTTAGTGTTAGTGTTAGAAAAGAAGTAGAAGAAGTAGAAGAAGTAGAAGTAGTAGAAGAAGTAGAACAAGAAGAAAAGAAAAGAAGTAGAAAAAATATGAAAAAAGAAAAAAAAAGTAGAAGAAGAAGAAAGGAAGAAAAGAAAAGAAGTAGAAAAAATATGAAAGAAGAAGAAGAAGAAAAGAAGTAGAAGAAGTAGAAGTAGAAGAAGAAGAAAAGTGGAAACAAAATGAAACAGCACCCCGACCCCGACATGACACCCAGACACCCCGTCACCCGACCCCCGACCTCGACACAACACCCCGACCCCGACACGACACCTCGACCCCCTGACCCCGACACCCCGACCCCGACACCGCCGGTATTTTTTTATGTTGTACTTGATGATGATACACTTAAGTGATATACATATTATTATTCATGTCGGTATTTTTTTATGTTGTACTAATTTCATTTACTCTTTGTCATGGCAGGTGTTGAAAGATGGTGGGCGCTGGTCGGGAGCGCTCGGAGGACCATTCTTCGTCGGCGCGTGGTGCGAGTCTTCTATTCCACACACACCTCTCCGCCGAGCGTTGCTGGACAGTATGGCGACACTGCCAGGCCCTTCTTCATCGACCGCGGTGCCGAGCAGGGGACGACGTAAGAAGAAGAGAGGAGCTGGAGCACGTGGTCGCGGGAGAGGAGGTAGGGTGACTGCCAGGGCGCCTTCCTTGCCGCCACCCCCAACTGTTTCACCCGAACACGTGACTGCTAGGGTGGACTCGTCCGAGGAGGCTACACGGACTCCGGTCCATGAGACTTCGGTCCACGGGCCTTCGGCCCACGAGCCTCGGGTTGACGGGCCTTCGGGCCACTAGAGTTCAGCCCACGAGACCCCGGAGGAACACACGTCTGGATGGGGTACCTGGTCGGATCAGCCTAAGGGGCTGAGTGGCCATGCTGATGATGGCGGGGACACGACTGATATTGTGGAGGAGGGGGGCACCGTCTACCAGCGTGGTTGTACACGGCTCCCGGACGTGCCGACGACCCGCGAGCAGAGGTGGTTGATTTTCCCTAATGGGGAGAGGTAAGTGCATTTAATCTTTTTGTACCCTTCTGCATTCACGTTTCTTCAAATATATAATGTGTTGGCCTTGTCATGCTGCAGGGGTTGGGACCACCATCATAGTGTCCGCCAGCCCAACTCCGTCCTTGGGGTTCTTTGTTAGCAAAACTTCCCGGGGTTTGTCACGTTGCCTGGTCAGGGTCGGCTTCTAGAGCTTGGATTGACTTGGGAGCACTAATTGGCTGCCTCGACCCCGCCGGCTGAGATTGTCGACGGTGTCTTGTGCAAGACGAGGGCAGACGTGGTGATTAGAAAGTTATGGTAATTTCTCCTTTATACAATTAAAAATCTTCAACTAGCTAGTTATTAATTGTACTAATCAATATTGTCTCATTTGATTGCAGACATTCTACAGGTGTGAGGAGGGATACGAGGAGGAGGCGGCAAATATTATCGATAATGTCTGCAAGCGCCTACTACAGAACTTACGGCACGAGGCTCGGGTGCAGGTTGTTCGAGACTATTACGCCTCGCGTGGTATCAAGAAGACCAAGCCGGCGTGCCGCGAGAAGTTCTTGAGTAAGGAGGAGTACATGAAGGTAATTCTTAAGGCCTTGTACTTTACTTCCTTCATTTAGTAATTCATAGCCGTAGCGCTCAAGTTTCTATTTCCTAACTTAGGCCCCTCCAAGATGGTGTGCGGATCGGATGGATTGTTGGGAGGTGTTGGTCAATGAGTGGTGCTCAAAAGAATGGCTAGCCCTCCACAACAAGGCCAAGGACAAACGTGCCCAAATGGAAGGTGTGCCACACCATCAAGGCAGCTCCAACTTATATCAGTACGGGCGGAACTGGGTATGTGGTTTGCTTCATGATTCATGCAATTCGTTCATCATGCTAGCTTCAGCCCTTTAATTACTAATTTACTTTATTTCTCTCTTTCAGACACGCTACAATAAGGAGGATAAGGTGTCAGAGGTGTACGACCTGTATGCCATGGCCCACAGTGGCTCTTACAAGCAAGTCAAGGCATTCTCTGCGTCTGACCTCGATGATCCAAAAAACTTCACCAACATCTCCTCCCACGACAAGCTCGTGAGATATAGAGATGAGGGGAAGGCGAGGAAAGGGGAGGACTTTAACCCGAGCCAAGGTCCCATTGATACAGAGATGCTGATGATATCTGGTGGTGGGAGGTCCCATGGCTCCATAGCCATGGGAGATGGACTTATCCGTTGTCCTAGCACTCTCCCAGAGATCAAGGCGCGTCAGTCGAGCTCCGCTCCTGAGATAAGGCCTTGTGAACGGCCAGTCCAACTCGCCTTCAAGGTTAGTTATACGTACTCAGCTATCTTTCTCCATTACATTATGTGCGCTTCCATCAATGATTACAAATGGTAACGAGGAGTGGTGTTGCAGGCTGTTATACAGAGTGAGAGAGATAGAACGGAGAAACTTATGGCAGAGGCGGCGGAGAGGCAGCGGGAGTTGGAGGAGAGGACGACAAACATGTTGAAGGAGGAGAGGGCACGGAATGACATGCAGGCAAGGGCCATGTACGAGCTCCTTGTGGTAAGTTTTTTCTACACATTAGCCAAAACATTCATGTAGTGTTTGTCTCATTACTAACTAGTATGACTGAGTCGTCAAAACCAAATGTGCAGTCTGTGTGCGAGAAGTCCGGTCAGACCGCTCCGCTGATGCTAGTGATTGCTCCTGGGACCACGGTGAGTTTAATTTGAATGGACATCACTTGCTAGTCTTAACATTTGAGTGTCATCATGCTAACGAGATATTGGAAATGATCTTTGGTGCAGCGTAACTCCAGACAAGCATCGCACGATCCTTCTCCAGCTACCGGCACGAGCCACCCCGCTACTACACCTCCATGATCACGGTAAGTGTCTCTAGAGTTTTGCTTAACAAATGCATAAAGACCTAGACTTAGCTTTATTTAGCTCTTAAACGATCCCATTTTACCTAAGTTAGCTCTAAAATGACCCATTTTACCTTACTTAGCTTATAAATGATCCATTTTACCCAAGTTAGCTCTAAAATGACATATTTTAACTAGATTAGCTCCTAAATGATCCATTTTACCTACGTTAGCTCTAAAATGTCCCATTTTACCTAGGTTAGCTCCAAAATGACCCATCTTACCTAGGTTAGCTCTAAAATGATGCATTTTATCCAAGTTGGCTCTAAAACGATCTATTTTACCTAGATTAGCTCATAAATGATCCATTTCACCTAAGTTAGCTCACAAATGATCCAATTTACCTAGGTTAGCTCCAAAATGACCCGTCACACCTAGGTTAGCTCTAAAATGATGCTTTTTTACCTAAGTTAGCTCATAAACGATCCATTTCACCTAGGTTAGCTCCAAAATGACCCATCACACCTAGGTTAGCTCTAAAATGACC
>NC_041391.1:32037160-32045444 GCF_002162155.2 Triticum dicoccoides
AGGTTAGCTCTAAAATGATGCTTTTTACCTAAGTTATCTCATAAACGATCCATTTCACCTAGGTTAGCTCCAAAATGACCCATCACACCTAGGTTAGCTCTAAAATGATGCTTTTTTACCTAAGTTAGCTCATAAACGATCCATTTCACCTAGGTTAGCTCCAAAATGACCCATCTTACCTAGGTTAGCTCCAAAATGGCCCATCACACCTAGGTTAGCTCTAAAATGACATATACTTCTTGTTCTACTCTTCTTCTTGTAGTGACATTTTTCTAACTTTCTTATTTGCTATTTTGCAGATTTCATTCACAAAAGCTAGCTTGCTATGATGGAGTGCTTGTTTTTTCTTTCATTCTCTTCAAGTATTCTGCTAGCTTGCTATCTTGATGAAACTTTGCATTGTAATATGTATGGATGGAACAATGTGTGTGTGCTACTTGGTATGTATGAATGGATGGAACTATATATGTATGCACGATAAAACTTATGTGCTAGATATGTCATATGTTTGCTGTTAAATAGCCCTGTGAAATATATTTTTATGTCATATATATTTTCTGTGAAAATTGTTGGATTTAAAAAATACAGAAAAAAGAGGCAATGTAGGATCTTTGCCGTTAGCCACTGATGGCAAAGCCTCCTTTGCCGACAGCCGCGGACGGCAAAGAAGCCACACGGCGGCCACCTATGCGTCCTGGTTGGCTGACCCATTTGGTCAGTTTGCCTAAAACGGCGGACGGCAAAGTGTTTGCCTACAGCAGCGGACGGCAAAGGCTTTGCCTACAGCGGCGGATGGCAAAGGCTGCCATTAGCCACCTAACGGACTAACAACGTATTCTTTGCCGTTTGCTTTCTTTGCCATCCGCTGCTGATGGCAAAGGCCCCTTTGCCGTCAGCCTCGAAAAGCGGACGGCAAATTAGCTCTTTGCCGATCCTTACTTTGCCGGAGCCTTTTGCCGTCCACGGCAGACGGCAAAGACCTTTGCCGTTCGCCATTCCTGCCTTTGCCGTCCGCCATGGATGATGGAAAAGTAGCTGATTCCTGTAGTGTATTGAGCTTGTAAACTTTCCCTTCTTCGCCTTTCTTCTTGTAGTCGAGGGGTTGTTCCACGTACACTTCTTCTTTGAGGTCGCCGTTGAGGAAAGCGGATTTCACATCCATATGATGAACCTTCCAATCCTGTTGTGCTGCCAAAGCTAGGAGCACTCTCACCGTCTCGATTCGAGCAACCGGTGCAAACACCTCCTTAGAGTCAACTCCTTGACGTTGTATGTATCCCTTTGCGACTAGTCTTGCCTTGTGCTTCACAATGCCACCCTTCGTGTCCTTCTTCAACTTGTAAACCCACTTCAAACCTATGGCCTTTTGGTTCGGAGGTCGGGTTACCAAAGTCCACGTGCCATTGCTCTCAATCGCCTTCATCTCCTCATCCATGGCATGCATCCAACTTGAACTTTTGCTCGCCTCTACGAAGTTCGTCGGCTCCTCAACTCCGAGTAAACACAAATCGGAGTACTCGAGCATAACTGGCTTTGTGTACTTGTAGACTTTCTTGAGGGGCTTGTAGCGACGAGGCCCGGAAAAATCCGTCGTGGCTTGCGAAGGGGGCGACACAAATTGTGTCAGCATCGATGCACTTGAGGAAGACCGTTGAGTCTCGGGCGTGGTAGATGCCGGGTCGTTGGCATCCGCATTGTCGGCGTAGTCGCTGTGATCGTGACCATCATCTTGATTGTCATCATCACTATGCGCCTCGTTGTCTATGTCGTTACCGAGATCTCTGCTCGTGTCTTGCGCGTCATTGTCGCTATCACCTTGCGACCCATGCGCGTCGTCGTTGGTGTCGGCACCATGATGATCGCTATCATTGTGGTCACCTTGATTGTGTTGGGGAACGTTGCAGAAAATAAAAAAATTCTACGCTTTAACCAAGATCAATCTATGAGTTCATCTAGCAACGAGAGAGAGGAGTGCATCTACATACCCTTGTAGATCGCGAGCGGAAGCGTTCAAGAGAACGGGGTTGAGGGAGTCGTACTCGTCGTGATCCAAATCACCGATGATCCTGGTGCTGTCCGTACAGCACCTCCGCGTTCAACACACGTACGGTTGAGGAAGACGTCTCCTCCTTGTTGATCCAGCAAGGGGGAAGGAGAGGTTGATGAAGATCCAGTAGCAAGATGGCGTGGTGGTGGATGCAGCAGCGATCTCGGCAGGGCTTCGCCAAACTTCTGCGAGAGGGAGAGGTGTAGCAAGGGCAGAGGGAGGTGCCAAGAGCATGAGTGCGGTTGCCCTCCCTCCCCCCCCCCCTCTTTATATAGGCCCCCTAGGGGGAGGACCTAGGAGATGCAATCTCCTAGGGGTGGCAGTGGCCAAGGGGGTGGCTTGCCCCCCAAGCCAAGTGGAGGCGCCCCCCACCCCTAGGGTTTCCAACCCTAGGCGCAGGGGGGGCCAAGGGTATATTTCCGAATAATACAATTATAGCATGAATAAAAGACAATTATAACAAACAAGGAAATATAATAATAATCCTTTTATTATTGCCTCTAGGGCATATTTCCAACAGTCTCCCACTTGCACTAGAGTCAATAATCTAGTTACATTGTGATGAATCGAACACCCATAGAGTCCTAGTGTTGATCATGTTTTGCTCGCGGAAGAGGTTTAGTCAACGGATCTGCGACATTCAGATCTGTATGTACTTTGCAAATATCTATGTCTCCATCTTGAACATTTTCACGGATGGAGTTGAAACGACGCTTGATGTGCCTGGTCTTCTTGTGAAACCTGGGCTCCTTGGCAAGGGCAATAGCTCCAGTGTTGTCACAGAAGAGAGTGATTCGCCCCGACGCATTGGGTATGACTCCTAGGTTGGTGATGAACTCCTTCATCCATATTGCTTCATGTGTTGCCTCCGAGGCTGCCATGTACTCTGCTTCACATGTAGATCCCGCCACGACGCTCTGCTTGCAACTACACCAGCTTACTGCTCCACGATTCAACATATACACGTATCCGGTTTGTGACTTAGAGTCATCCAGATCTGTGTCGAAGCTAGCATCAACGTAACCCTTTACGACGAGCTCTTCGTCACCTCCATAAACGAGAAACATGTCCTTTGTCCTTTTCAGGTACTTCAGGATATTCTTGACCGCTGTCCAGTGTTACTTGCCGGGATTACTTTGGTACCTTCCTACCAAACTTACGGCAAGGTTTACATCAGGTCTGGTACACAGCATGGCATACATAATAGATCCTATGGCTGAGGCATAGGGGATGACACTCATCTCTTCTTTATCTTTTGCCGTGGTCGGGCATTGAGCCGAGCTCAATCTCACACCTTGCAATACAGGCAAGAACCCTTTCTTGGACTGATCCATTTTGAACTTCTTCAAAATCTTATCAAGGTATGTGCTTTGTGAAAGACCTATGAGGCGTCTCGATCTATCCCTATAGATCTTGATGCCTAATATGTAAGCAGCTTCTCCAAGGTCCTTCATTGAAAAACACTTATTCAAGTAGGCCTTAATGCTGTCCAAAAGTTCTATATCATTTCCCATCAAAAGTATGTCATCTACATATAATATTAGAAATGCTACAGAGCTCCCACTCACTTTCTTGTAAACGCAGGATTCTCCATAAGTCTGCATAAACCCAAACGCTTTGATCATCTCATCAAAGCTAATGTTCCAACTCCGAGATGCTTGCACCAGCCCATAAATGGATCGCTAGAGCTTGCACACCTTGTTAGCATTCTTAGGATCGACAAAACCTTCCGCCTGCATCATATACAGTTCTTCCTTAAGATAGCCGTTAAGGAATGCTGTTTTGACGTCCATCTGCCATATCTCATAATCATAGTATGCGGCTATTGCTAACATGATTCGGACGGACTTCAGCTTCTCTACGGGAGAGAAAGTCTCATCGTAGTCAACCCCTTGAACTTGCCGATAACCCTTAGCGACGAGTCGAGCTTTATAGATGGTAATATTACCATCCGCTTCCGTCTTCTTCTTAAAGATCCATTTGTTTTCTATCGCTCGCCGATCATCGAGCAAGTCTGTCAAAGTCCATACTTTGTTTTCATACATGGATTCTATCTGGGATTGCATGGCTTCAAGCCATTTGTTGGAATCTGGGCCCGCCATCGCTTCTTCATAGTTCTAAGGTTCACCGTTGTCTAACAACATGATTTTCAGGACAGGGTTGCCATACCACTCTGGTGTGGAACGTGTCCTTGTGGACCTGCGAAGTTCAGTAGCAACTTGATCTGAAGTACCTTGATCATCATCGTTAATTTCCTCTCCAGTCTGCGTAGGCACCACAGGAACATTTTCCTGAGCTGCGCTACTTTCCGGTTCAAGAGATAGTACTTCATCAAGTTCTACTTTCCTCCCACTTACTCCTTTCGAGAGAAACTCTTTTTCTAGAAAGGATCCGTTCTTGGCAACAAAGATCTTGCATTCGGATCTAAGGTAGAAGGTATACCCAATGGTTTCCTTAGGGTATCCTATGAAGACGCATTTTTCCGACTTGGGTTCGAGCATTTCAGGTTGAAGTTTCTTGACATAAGCATCGCATCCCCAAACTTTTAGAAACGACAGCTTAGGTTTAGTCCCAAACCATAATTCATACGGTGTCGTCTCAACGGATTTAGACGGAGCCCTATTTAAAGTGAATGTAGTTGTCTCTAGAGCGTATCCCCAAAATGATAGCGGTAAATCGGTATGAGACATCATAGATCGCACCATATCCAATAGAGTGCGATTACGACGTTCGGACACACCGTTACGCTGAGGTGTTCCAGGCGGCGTGAGTTGTGAAACGATTCCACATTTTCTTAAGTGCGTACCAAATTCGTGACTTAAATATTCTCCTCCACGATCTGATCGTAAGAACTTTATTTTTCGATCACGTTGATTCTCTACTTCATTCCGAAATTCCTTGAACTTTTCAAAGGTCTCAGACTTGTGTTTCATCAAGTAGACATACCCATATCTACTTAAGTCATCAGTGAGAGTGAGAACATAACGATATCCTCCGCGAGCCTCAACACTCATTGGACCACACACATCGGTATGTATGATTTCCAATAAGTTGGTTGCTCGCTCCATTGTTCCGGAGAATGGAGTCTTGGTCATTTTGCCCATGAGGCATGGTTCGCATGTGTCAAATGATTCATAGTCGAGAGACTCTAAAAGTCCATCAGCATGGGGCTTCTTCATGCGCTTGACACCAATGTGACCAAGGCGGCAGTGCCACAAGTATGTGGGACTATCGTTATCAACTTTACATCTTTTGGTATTCACACTATGAATATGTGTAACATTACGTTCGAGATTCATTAAGAATAAACCATTGACCATGGGGGCATGACCATAAAACATATCTCTCATATAAATAGAACAACCATTATTCTCGGATTTAAATGAGTAGCCATCTCGCATTAAACGAGATCCAGATACAATGTTCATACTCAAACTTGGCACTAAATAACAATTAATGAGGTTCATAACTAATCCCATGGGTAAATGTAGAGGTAGCGTGCCGACGGCGATCACATCGACCTTGGAACCATTCCCGACGCGCATCGTCACCTCGTCCTTCGCCAGTCTCCGCTTATTCCGCAGCTCCTGCTGTGAGTTACAAATATGAGCAACGGCACCGGTATCAAATACCCAGGAGTTACTACGAGTACTGGTAAGGTACACGTCAATTACATGTATATCAAATATACCTTTAGTGTTGCCGGCCTTCTTGTTCGCTAAGTATTTGGGGCAGTTCCACTTCCAGTGACCCTTCCCTTTGCAATAAAAGCACTCAGTCTCAGGATTGGCTCCATTCTTTGACTTCTTCCCGGCAACTGGCTTACCGGGCGCGGCAACATCTTTGCCGTCCTTCTTGAAGTTCTTCTCACCCTTGCCCTTCTTGAACTTGGTGGTTTTATTGACCATTAACACTTGATGTTCTTTCTTGATTTCTACCTCTGCTGACTTCAGCATTGAAAATACTTCAGGAATAGTTTTCACCATCCCCTGCATATTGTAGTTCATCACAAAGCTCTTGTAGCTCGGTGGGAGCGACTGAAGGATTCTGTCAATGACCGCCTCGTCCGGGAGGTTAATGTCCAGCTGGGACAGGCGGTTGTGCAACCCAGACATTTTGAGTATGTGCTCACTGACAGAACTGTTTTCCTCCATCTTACAACTATAGAACTTTTCGGAGACCTCATATCTCTCGACCCAGGCATGAGCTTGGAAAACCATTTTCAGCTCCTCGAACATCTCATATGCTTCGTGTTGCTCAAAACGCTTTTGGAGCCCCGGTTCTAAGCTGTAAAGCATGCCGTACTTAACGAGGGAGTAATCATCAGCATGTGACTGCCAAGCGTTCATAACGTCTTGGTTCTCTAGGATGGGTGCTTCACCTAGGGGGTCCTTCTAGGACATATGCTTTCTTGGCAGCTATGAGGATGATCCTAAAGTTCCGGACCTAGTCCATATAGTTTCTACCATCATCTTTCAGCTTGGTTTTCTCTAGGAACGCGTTGAAGTTCATGTTGACATGAGCATTGTCCATTTGATCTACAAGACATATTTTGCAAAGATTTTAGACTAAGTTCATGATAATTAAGTTCATCTAATCAAATTATTTAACGAACTCCCACTCAGATTTGACATCCCTCTAGTCATCTAAGTGTTACATGATCCGAGTCGACTAGGCCGTGTCCGATCATCACGTGAGACGGACTAGTCATCATCGGTGAACATCTCCATGTTGATCGTATCTTCCATACGACTCATGTTCGACCTTCCGGTCTCTGTGTTCCGAGGCCATGTCTATACATGCTAGGCTCGTCAAGTTAACCCTAAGTGTTTTGCATGTGTGAAACTGTCTTACACCCGTTGTATGTGAACGTAAGGATCTATCACACCCGATCATCACGTGGTACTTTGAAACGATGAACTTTAGCAACGGCGCACAGTTAGGGGGAACACTTTCTTGAAATTATTATAAGGGATCATCTTATTTACTAACCGTCGTTCTAAGTAAACAAGATGCATAAACATAATAAACATCACATGCAATTATATAGTAGTGACATGATATGGCCAATATCATATAGCTCCTTTGATCTCCATCTTCGGGGCTCCATGATCATCCTCGTCACCGGCATGACACCATGATCTCCATCATCATGATCTCCATCATCGTGTCTCCATGAAGTTGCTCGCCAATTATTACTTCTACTACTAAGGCTAACGGTTTAGCAATAAAGTAAAGTAATTACATGGCGTTAAATCATTGACACGCAGGTCATACAATAATTAAGACAACTCCTATGGCTCCTGCCGGTTGTCATACTCATCGACATGCAAGTCGTGATTCCTATTACAGGAACATGACCTCATACATCACAATATATCATTCATCATTCATCACAACTTTTGGCCATATCACATCACATAGCAATTGCTGCAAAAACAAGTTAGACGTCCTCTAATTGTTGTTGCATCTTTTACGTGGCTGCAATTGGGTTCTAGCAAGAACATTTTCTTACCTACGTAAAAGCCACAACGTGATATGCCAACTTCTATTTACCCTTCATAAGGACCCTTTTCATCGAATCCGCTCCAACTAAAGTGGGAGAAACAGACACCCGCTAGCCACCATATGCAACTAGTGCATGTCAGTCGGTGGAACCTGTCTCACGTAAGCGTACGTGTAAGGTCGGTCCGGGCCGCTTCATCCCACAATACCGCTGAAGCAAAATAAGACTAGTAGTGGCAAGCAAGTTGACAAGATCTACGCCCACAACAGATTTGTGTTCTACTCGTGCAATAGAGAACTACACATAGACATAGCTCATGATGCCACTGTTGGGGAACGTTGCATAAAATAAAAAATTTCCTACGTTCACCAAGATCAATCTATGAGTTCATCTAGCAACGAGAGAGAGAGAGATGCATCTACATACCCTTGTAGATCGCGTGCGGAAGCGTTCAAGAAAACGGGGTTGAGAGAGTCGTACTCGTCGTGATCCAAATCACCGGAGATCCTAGCGCCAAACGGACGGCACCTCCGCATTAAACACACGTACGGTCAGCGTGACGTCTCCTCCTTCTTGATCCAGCAAGGGGGAAGGAGAGGTTGATGAAGATCCAGCAGCACGACGGCGTGGTGGTGGATGCAGCAGGGCTCCGGCAGGGCTTCACCAAGCAACTACGGGAGGAGGAGGTGTAGCAGGGAGGGGAGGGAGGCGCCAGGGTGTTGGGCGCGGCT
>NC_041391.1:32045831-32061602 GCF_002162155.2 Triticum dicoccoides
TTATATAGGGACCCCAGGGGGACGTCAGCCCTAGAGATGGGATCTCTAGGGGGAGCGGCGGCCAAGGGGGGTGGAGTGCCCCCCAAGGCAAGTGGAGGCGCCCCCTCCCCTAGGGTTCCCAACCCTAGGTGCAGAGGGGGGCCCAGGGGGGCGCACCAGCCCACTAGGGGCTGGTTCACCTCCCACTTCAGCCCATGGGGCCCTCTGGGATAGGTGGCCCCACCCGGTGGACCCCCGGGACCCTTCCAGTGGTCCCGGTACAATACCGATGGACCCCGAAACTTTCCCGATGGCCGAAACTCGACTTCCCATATATAATTATTTACCTTCGGACCATTCCGGAACTCCTTGTGACGTCCGGGATCTCATCCAGGACTCCGAACAACTTTCGGTTTGCTGCATACTCATATTCATACAACCCTAGCGTCACCTAACCTTAAGTGTGTAGACCCTACGGGTTCGGGAGACATGCAGACATGACCGAGACGGCTCTTCGGTCAATAACCAACAGCGGGATCTAGATACCCATGTTGACTCCCACATACTCCTTGATGATCTCATCGGATGAACCACGATGTCGAGGATTTAAGCAACCCCGTATACAATTCCCTTTGTCAATCGGTACGTTACTTGCCCGAGATTCGATCGTCCGTATCCCAATACCTCATTCAATCTCGTTACCGGCAAGTCACTTTACTCGTACCGTAATGCATGATCCCGTGACCAGACACTTGGTCACTTTGAGCTCATTATGATGATGCATTACCGAGTGGGCCCAGAGATACCTCTCCGTCATACGGAGTGACAAATCCCAGTCTCAATCCGTGTCAACCCAACAGACACTTTCGGAGATACCTGTAGTGCACCTTTATAGTCACCCAGTTACTTTGTGACGTTTGGTACACCCAAAGCACTCCTACGGTATCCGGGAGTTACACGATCTCATGGTCTAAGGAAAAGATACTTGACATTGGAAAAGCTCTAGCAAAACGAACTACACGATCTTGTGCTATGCTTAGGATTGGGTCTTGTCCATCACATCATTCTCCTAATGATGTGATCCCGTTATCAACGTCATCCAATGTCCATAGTCAGGAAACCATGACTATCTGTTGATCAACGAGCTAGTCAACTAGAGGCTCCCTAAGGACATGTTGTGGTCTAGGTATTCACACGTGTATTACGATTTCCGGATAATACAATTATAGCATGAATAAAAGACAATTATCACAAATAAGGAAACATAATAATAATCCTTTTATTATTGCCTCTAGGGCATATTTCCAACACAGACATGACCGAGACACCTCTCCAGTCAATAACCAACAGCGGGATCTGGATACCCATGTTGGCTCCCACATGCTCCTCGATGATCTCATCGGATGAACCACGATGTCGAGGATTCAAGCAACCCCGTATACAATTCCCTTTGTCAATCGGTACGTTACATGCTCGAGATTCGATCGTCGGTATCCCAATACCTCATTTAATCTCGTTACCGGCAAGTCACTTTACTCGTACCGTAATGCATGATCCCATGACCAGACACTTGGTCACATTGAGCTCATTATGATGATGCATTATCGAGTGGGCCCAGAGATACCTCTCCGTCATACGGAGTGACAAATCCCAGTCTCGATTCGTGCCAACCCAACAGACACTTTCGGAGATACCCGTAGTGCACCTTTATAGTCACCCAGTTACGTTGTGACGTTTGGCACACCCAAAGCACTCCTACGGTATCCAGGAGTTGCACAATCTCATGGTCTAAGGAGATGATACTTGACATTTGGAAAAGCTCTAGCTAAACGAACTACACGATCTTTGAGCTATGCTTAGGATTGGGTCTTGTCCATCAAATCATTCTCCTAATGATGTGATCCCGTTATCAATGACATCTAATGCCCATAGTCAGGAAACCATGACTATCTGTTGATCAACGAGCTAGTCAACTAGAGGCTTACTAGGGACATGTTGTGGTCTATGTATTCGCACGTGTATTATGATTTCTGGATAACACAATTATAGCATGAATAATAGACTATTATCATGAACAAAGAAATATAATAATAACCATTTATTATTGCCTCTAGGGCATATTTCCAACAGTCTCCCACTTGCACTAGAGTCAATCATCTAGTTACATTGTGATGAATCGAACACCCATAGAGTTCTGGTGTTGATCATGTTTTGCCCTAGGGAGAGGTTTAGTCAACGGATCTCCTACATTCAGGTCTGTATGTACTTTACAAATATCTATGTCTCCATCTTGAACATTTTCACGAATGGAGTTGAAGTGACGCTTGATGTGCCTGGTCTTCTTTGTGAAACCTGGGCTCCTTGGCAAGTGCAATAGCTCCAGTGTTGTCACAGAAGAGTGAGATCGGCCCCGACGCATTGGGTATGACTCCTAGGTCGGTGATGAACTCCTTCACCCAGATTGCTTCATGCGCTGCCTCTGAGGCTGCCATGTACTCTGCTTCACATGTAGATCCCGCCACGACGCTTTTCTTGCAACTGCACCAGCTTACTGCCCCACCATTCAATATACAAGTATCCGGTTTGTGACTTAGAGTCATCCAGATCTGTGTCGACGCTAGCGTCGACGTAACCCTTTACGACGAGCTCTTCGTCACCTCCATAAACGAGAAACATATCCTTAGTCCTTTTCAGGTACTTTAGGATGTTCTTGTCCGCTGTCCAGTGTTCCATGTCGGGATTACTTTGGTACCTTCCTACCAAACTTACGGCAAGGTTTACATCAGGTCTGGTACACAGCATGGCATACATAATAGACCCTATAGCTGGGGCATAGGGGATGACACTCATCTTTTCTCTATCTTCTGCCGTGGTCAGGCATTGAGCTGAGCTCAATTTCACACCTTGCAACACAGGCAAGAACCCCTTCTTTGTTTGATCCATATTGAACTTCTTCAATATCTTATCAAGGTATGTGCTTTGTGAAAGACCTATGAGGCATCTCGGTCTATCCCTATAGATCTTGATGCCTAGTATGTAAGCAGCTTCTCCAAGGTCCTTCATTGAAAAACACTTATTCAAGTAGGCCTTAATGTTGTCCAAAAGTTCTATATCATTTCCCATCAAAAGTATGTCATCTACATATAATATGAGAAATGCTACAGAGCTCCCACTCACTTTCTTGTAAACGCAGGCTTCTCCATAAGTCTGCATAAACCCAAATGCTTTGATCATCTCATCAAAGCGAATGTTCCAACTCCGAGATGCTTGCACCATCCCATAAATGGATCGCTGGAGCTTGCATACCTTGTTAGCATTCTCAGGGTCGACAAAACCTTCCGGCTGCATCATATACAGTTCTTCCTTAAGATGGCCGTTAAGGAATGCCGTTTTGACATCCATTTGCCATATCTCATAATCATAGTATGCGGCAATTGCTAACATGATTCGGACGGACTTTAGCTTCGCTACGGGAGAGAATGTCTCATCGTAGTCAACCCCTTGAACTTGTCGATAAACCTTAGAGACAAGTCGAGCTTTATAGATGGTAACATTACCATCCGCGTCCGTCTTCTTCTTAAAGATCCATTTGTTTTCTATCGCTCGCCGATCATCGAGCAAGTCTGTCAAAGTCCATGCTTCGTTTTCATACATGGATCCTATCTTGTATTGCATGGCTTCAAGCCATTTGTTGGAATTTGGCCCGCCATTGCTTCTTCATAGTTCGAAGGTTCACCGTTGTATAACAACATGATTTCCAGGACAGGGTTGCCATACCACTCTGGTGTGGAACATGTCCTTGTGGACCTACGAAGTTCAGTAGTAACTTGATCCGAAGTACCTTGATCATCATCATTAACTTCCTCTTTAGTTGGTGCTGGCACCACAGGAACATCTTCCTGAGCTGCGCTACTCACCGGTTCAAGAGGTAGTACTTCATCAAATTCCACTTTCCTCCCACTTACTTCTCTCGAGAGAAACTCTTTCTCCAGAAAGGACCCGTTCTTGGCAACAAAGATCATGCCTTCGGATTTGAGGTAGAAGGTATACCTGATGGTTTCCTTAGGGTACCCTATGAATACGCATTTTTCCGACTTGGGTTCGAGCTTTTCAGGTTGAAGTTTCTTGACATAAGCATCGCATCCCCAAACTTTTAGAAACGATAGCTTAGGTTTCTTCCCAAACCATAATTCATACGGTGTAGTCTCAGCGGATTTAGACGGTGCCCTATTTAAAGTGAATGTAGCTGTCTCTAGAGCGTATCCCCAAAAAGATAGCGGTAAATTGATAAGAGACATCATAGATCGCACCATATCCAATAAAGTGCGATTACGATGTTCGGACACACCGTTACGCTGAGGTGTTCCAGGCGGCATGAGTTGTGAAACGATTCCACATTTCCTTAAGTGCGTACCAAATTCGTGACTTAAATATTCTCCTCCACGATCTGATCGTAAGAACTTTATCTTTCAGTCATGTTGATTCTCTACCTCATTCTGAAATTCCTTGAACTTTTCAAAGGTCTCAGACTTGTGTTTCATCAACTAGACATACCCATATCTACTCAAGTCGTCAGTAAGAGTGAGAACATAACGATATCCTCCGCGAGCCTCAAGGCTCATTGGACCGTACACATCAGTATGCATGATTTCCAATAAGTTGGTTGCTTGCTCCATTGTTCCTGAGAACGGAGTCTTGGTCATTTTGCCCATGAGGCATGGTTCGCATGTGTTAAATGATTCTTAATCGAGAGACTCTAAAAGTCCATCAGCATGGAGCTTCTTCATGCGCTTGACACCAATGTGACCAAGGCGGCAGTGCCACAAGTATGTGGGAATATCGTTATCAACTTTACATCTTTTGGTATTCACACTATGAATATGTGTAACATCACGTTCGAGATTCATTAAGAATAAACCATTGACCATCAGGGCATGACCATAAAACATATCTCTCATATAAATAGAACAACCATTATTCTCGGATTTAAATGAGTAGCCATCTCATATTAAACGAGATCCAGATACAATGTTCATGCTCAAAGCTGGCACTAAATAACAATTATTGAGGTTCATAACTCATCCCGTGGGTAAATGTAGAGGTAGCGTGCCGACGGCGATCACATCGACCTTGGAACCATTCCCGACGCGCATCGTCACCTCGTCCTTCGCCAGTCTCCGCTTATTCCGCAGCTCCTGCTTTGAGTTACAAATATGAGCAACGGCACCGGTATCAAATACCCAAGAGCTACTACGAGTAATGGTAAGGTACACATCAATTACATGTATATCACCTATACCTTTAGTGTTGCCGGCCTTCTTGTCCGCTAAGTATTTGGGGCAGTTCTGCTTCCAGTGTCCGCTTCCCTTGCAATAAAAACACTCAGTCTCAGGCTTGGGTCCATTCTTTGACTTCTTCCCGGCAACTGGCTTACCGGGCCCGTCAACTCCCCTGCCGTCCTTCTTGAAGTTCTTCTTGCCCTTGCCTTTCTTGAACTTAGTGGTTTTATTCACCATCAACACTTGATATTCCTTTTTGATCTCTACCTCCACTGATTTCAGCATTTAATATACCTCAGGAATGGTCTTTTCCATCCCCTGCATATTGAAGTTCATCACAAAGCTCTTGTAGCTCGGTGGAAGCGACTGAAGGATTCTGTCAATAACCGCGTCATCCGGGAGATTAACTCCCAGCTGAGTCAAGCGGTTGTGCAACCCAGACATTTTGAGTATGTGCTCACTGGCAGAACTATTTTCCTCCATCTTACAACTAAAGAACTTGTCGGAGACTTCATATCTCTCGACCCGGGCATGAGCTTGGAAAACCATTTTCAGCTCTTCGAACATCTCATATGCTCCATGTTGCTCAAAACGCTTATGGAGCCCCGGTTCTAAACTGTAAAGCATGCCACACTGAACGAGGGAGTAATCGTCAGCACGAGACTGCCAAGCGTTCATAACGTCTTGGTTCTCTGGGATGGGAGCTTCACCTAGCGGTGCTTCTAGGACATAATCTTTCTTTGCAGCTATGAGGATGATCCTCAGGTTCCGGACCCGATCTCTATAGTTGCTGCCATCATCTTTCAGCTTGGTTTTCTCTAGGAACGCGTTGAAGTTGAGGTGGACTTGAGCGTTGGCCATTTGATCTACAAGACATTTTTGTAAAGATTTTAGACTAAGTTCATGATAATTAAGTTCATCTAATCAAATTATTTAATGAACTCCCACTCAAATTAGACATCCCTCTAGTCATCTAAGTGATACATGATCCGAGTCGACTAGGTCGTGTCCTATCATCACGTGAGACGGACTAGTCATCATCGGCGAACATCTCCATGTTGATCGTATCTTCCATACGACTCATGTTCGACCTTTCTCTTGTGTTCCGAGGCCATGTCTTTACATGCTAGGCTCGTCAAGTTAACCTAAGTGTTTATGCATGTGTAAATCTGTCTTACACCCGTTGTATGTGAACGTTAGAATCTATCACACCCGATCATCACGTGGTGCTTCAAAACAACGAACTTTCGCAACGGCGCGTAGTTAGGGGGAACACTTTCTTGAAATTATTATGAGGGATCATCTTATTTACTACCGTCGTTCTAAGTAAACAAGATGCAAAAACATGATAAACATCACGTGCAATCAAATAGTGACATGATATGGCCAATATCCTATAGCTCCTTTGATCTCCATCTTCGGGGCTCCATGATCATCTTCGTCACCGGCATGACACCATGATCTCCATCATCATGATCTCCATCATTGTGTCTCCATGAAGTTGCTCGCCAACTATTACTTCTACTACTATGGCTAACGGTTTAGCAATAAAGTAAAGTAATTACATGGCGTTGAATCATTTACACGCAGGTCATACAATAATCAAGACAACTCCTATGCCTCCTGCCGGTTGTCATACTCATCGACATGCAAGTCGTGATTCCTATTACAGGAACATGACCTCATACATCACAATATATCATTCATCATTTATCACAACTTTTGGCCATATCACATCACATAGCAATTGCTGCAAAAACAAGTTAGACGTCCTCTAATTGTTGTTGCATCTTTTACGTGGCTGCAATTGGGTTCTAGCAAGAACATTTTCTTACCTACGTAAAAGCCACAACGTGATATGCCAACTTCTATTTACCCTTCATAAGGACCCTTTTCATCGAATCCGCTCCAACTAAAGTGGGAGAAACAGACACCCGCTAGCCACCATATGCAACTAGTGCATGTCAGTCGGTGGAACCTGTCTCACGTAAGCGTACGTGTAAGGTCGGTCCGAGCCACTTCATCCCACGATACCGCTGAAGCAAAATAAGACTAGTAGTGGCAAGAAAGTTGACAACATCTACGCCCACAACAAATTGTGTTCTACTCGTGCAAAGAGAACTACGCATAAACCTGGCTCATGATGCCACTGTTGGGGAACGTTGCAGAAAATAAAAAATTTCTACGCTTTCACCAAGATCAATCTATGAGTTCATCTAGCAACGAGAGAGAGGAGTGCATCTACATACCCTTGTAGATCGCGAGCGGAAGCGTTCAAGAGAACGGGGTTGAGGGAGTCGTACTCGTCGTGATCCAAATCACTGATGATCCTAGTGCTGAACGGACAGCACCTCCGCGTTCAACACACGTACGGTTGAGGAAGACGTCTCCTCCTTCTTGATCCAGCAAGGGGGGAGGAGAGGTTGATGAAGATCCAGCAGCACGACGGCGTGGTGGTGGATGCAGCAGCGATCTCGGCAGGGCTTCGCCAAACTTCTGCGAGAGGGAGAGGTGTAGCAAGGGGAGAGGGAGGCGCCAAGAGCATGGGTGCGGCTGCCCTCCCCCCCCCCCTCTTTATATAGGCCCCCTAGGGGGCGCCGGCCCTAGGAGATGCAATCTCCTAGGGGGGCGGCGGCCAAGGGGGTGGCTTGTGAAGGAAATATGCCCTAGAGGCAATAATAAAGTTATTATTTATTTCCTTATTTCATGATAAATGTTTATTATTCATGCTAGAATTGTATTAATCGGAAACATGATACATGTGTGAATACATAGACAAACATAGTGTCACTAGTATGCCTCTACTTGACTAGCTCGTTTATCAAAGATGGTTATGTTTCCTAGCCATGGACAAAAGAGTTGTCATTTGATTAATGGGATCACATCATTAGGAGAATGATGTGATTGACATGACCCATTCCGTTAGCCTAGCACTTGATCGTTTAGTATGTTGCTATTGCTTTCTTCATGACTTATACAAAGTTCCTGCAACTATGAGATTGTGCAACTCCCGTTTACCGGAAGAACACTTTGTGTGCTACCAAACGTCACAACGTAACTGGGTGATTATAAAGGTGCTCTACAAGTGTTTCCGAAGGTACATGTTGGGTTGGCATAATTCGAGATTAGTTTTTGTCACTCCGATTGTCGGAGAGGTATCTCTGGGCCCTCTCGGTAATACTCATCACCTAAGCCTTGCAAGCATTGTAACTAATGAGTTAGTTATAAGATGATGTGTTACAGAACGAGTAAAGAGACTTGCCGGTAACGAGATTGAACTAGGTATTGGATACCGACGATCAAATCTCGGGCAAGTAACATACCGATGACAAAGGGAACAACGTATGTTGTTATGCGGTTTGACCGATAAAGATCTTCGTAGAATATGTAGGAACCAATATGGGCATCCAGGTTCCGCTATTGGTTATTGACCGAGAATAGTTCTAGGTCATGTCTACATAGTTCTCGAACCCGTAGGGTCCGCACGCTTAACGTTACGATGATAGTTTTATTATGAGTTTACAAGTTTTGATGTACCGAAGTTTGTTCGGAGTCCAGGATGTGATCATGGACATGACGAGGAGTCTCGAAATGGTTGAGACATAAAGATTGATATATTGGACGACTATATTCGGACACCGGAAGTGTTCCGGGTGATTTCGGAGAAAACCGGAGTGCCGGAGGGTTACCGGAACCCCCCCCCCCCGGAGAGTTAATGGGCCACATGGGCCTTGGTGGGAAGAGAGAGGGGCGGCCAGGAAGGGCCGCGCGCCCCCTCTCCCTCTGGTCCGAATTGGACTAGGAGGGGGGCGGCGCCCCCCTCTTTCCTTCCCCTCCTAGTAGGAGTAGGAAAGGAGGAGTCCTACTCCTACTAGGAGGAGGACTCCTCCTCCTGGCGCGCCCAACAAGGGCCAGCCGGCCTCCCCCCTCCCTCCTTTATATACGGGGGCAGGGGCACCCCATAGACACACAAGTTGATCTACGGATCGTTCCTTAGCCGTGTGTGGTGCCCCCCTCCACCATATTCCACCTCGGTCATATCGTCGCAGAGTTTAGGCGAAGCCCTGCGCCGGTAGAACATCATCATCGTCACCACGCCGTCGTGCTGACGGAACTCATCCCCGAAGCTTTGCTGGATCGGAGCCCGGGGATCGTCATCGAGCTGAACGTGTGCTGAACTCGGAGGTGCCGTACGTTCGGTGCTTGGATCGGTCGGATCGTGAAGACGTATGACTACATCAACCGCATTGTGCTAACGCTTCTGCTTACGGTCTACGAGGGTACGTGGACAACACTCTCCCTTCTCGTTGCTATGCCATCACCATGATCTTGCGTGTGCGTAGGAATTTTTTTGGAATTACTACGTTCCCCAACAGTGGCATCCGAGCCTAGGTTTTATGCGTTGATGTTATATGCACGAGTAGAACACAAGTGAGTTGTGGGCGATACAAGTCATACTGCTTACCAGCATGTCATACTTTGGTTCGGCGGTATTGTTGGATGAAGTGGCCCGGACCGACATTACGCGTACGCTTACGCGAGACTGGTTTTACCACCGTGCTTTGCACACTGGTGACTAGCGGGTGTCAGTTTCTCCAACTTTAGTTGAACCAAGTGTGGCTACGCCCGGTCCTTGAGAAGGTTAAAACAGCACCAACTTGAGGAACTATCGTTGTGGTTTTGATGCGTAGGTAAGAACGGTTCTTGCTTAGCCCGTAGCAGCCACGTAAAACTTGCAACAACAAAGTAGAGGACGTCTAACTTGTTTTTGCAGGGCATGTTGTGATGTGATATGGTCAAGACGTGATGAGATATAAGTTATTGTATGAGATGATCATGTTTTGTTGAAGTTATCTGCAACCAGCAGAAGCTCTATGGTTGTCTCTTTGTTGCATAAGATGAAAGTGCCAAATAATTGCTTTACTTTATCGCTATGCGATAGCAATAGTTGCAAGAGCAATAGTTGGCGAGACGACCATGTGACGACACATTGATATAGACCAAGATGATGAAAATCATGGTGTCGTGCCGGTGACGATAGAGATCATGACAGTACTTTGGAGATGGAGATCAAAGGCGCAAGATGATCATGGCCATATCATGTCACATATTTTGATTGCATATGATGTTTATCTGTTATACATCTTATTCTGTTTTGTTTGACGGTAGCATTATAAGATGATCTCTCACTAATTATCAAGAAGTGTTCTCCCTGAGTATGCACCATTGCCAAAGTTCGTCTTGCCCAGACACCACGTGATGATCAGGTGTGATAAGCTCTACGTCCATCTACAATGGGTGCAAGCCAGTTTTGCACACGCAGAATACTCAGGTTAAACTTGACGAGCCTAGCATATGCAGATATGGCCTCGGAACACGGAGACCGAAAGGTCGAGCGTGAATCATATAGTAGATATGATCAACATAATGATGTTCACCATTGAAAGCTACTCCATTTCACGTGATGATCGGTTATGGTTTAGTTGATTTGGATCACGTGATCACTTAGAAGATTAGAGGGATGTCTTTCTAAGTGGGAGTTCTTAAGTAATATGATTAATTGAACTTAAATTTATCATGAACTTAGTCCTGGTAGTATTTTGCAAATTATGTTGTAGATCAATAGCTTGCATTGTTGCTTTCATATGTTTATTTTGATATGTTCCTAGAGAAAATTGTGTTGAAAGATGTTAGTAGCAATGATGCGGATTGGATCTGTGATCTGAGGTTTATCCTCATTGCTGCACAGAAGAATTATGTCCTTAATGCACCGCTAGGTGACAGACCTATTACAGGAGCAGATGCAGACGTTATGAACGTTTGGCTAGCTCAACATGATGACTACTTGATAGTTTAGTGCACCATGCTTAAACGGCTTAGAATCGGGACTTCAAAGACGTTTTGAACGTCATGGACCATATGAGATGTTCCAGGAGTTGAATTTAATATTTCAAGCAGATACCCGAGTTGAGAGATATGAAGTCTCCAACAAGTTCTATAGCTAAAAGATGGAGGAGAATCGCTCAACTAGTGAGCATGTGCTCAGATTGTCTGGGAACTACAATCGCTTGAATCAAGTGGGAGTTAATCTTACAGATAAGATAGTGATTGACAGAATTCTCTAGTTACCACACCAAGTTAGTAGAACTTCGTGATGAACTATAATGCAAGGGATGACGAAAACGATTCCCGAGCTCTTTGTGATGCTAAAATCAACGAAGGTAGA
The DNA here is from genome assembly GCF_002162155.2 of Triticum dicoccoides. Classification (NCBI taxonomy): domain Eukaryota; kingdom Viridiplantae; phylum Streptophyta; class Magnoliopsida; order Poales; family Poaceae; genus Triticum; species Triticum dicoccoides. The sequence goes on from NC_041391.1 coordinate 32,057,316, forward strand.
AATCAAGAAAGAGCATCAAGTGTTGATGATTGACAAGACCACTAGTTTCAAGAAAAGGGCAAAGGGAAAGAAAGGGAACTTCAAGCAGAATGGCAAGCAAGTTGTCACTCCCGTGAAGAAGACCAAAGCTGGACCAAAGCCTGAAACTGAGTGCTTACACTGCAAAGGAAATGGTCACTGGAAGCGGAAATGCCCTGAATATTTGGTGGATAAGAAGGATGGCAAAGTGAACAAGGGTATATTTGATATACAGGTTATTGATGTGTGCCTTACTAGTGTTTATAGTAGCCCCTGAGTATTTGATACTTGTTCGGTTGCTAAATATTAGTAACTCAAAACAGGAGTTACAGAATAAACAGAGACTAGTTGAGGGTGAAGTGACGATGTGTGTTGGAAGTAGTTCCAAGATTGATATGATCATCATCGCACACTCCCTATACTTTCGGGATTAGTGTTGAAACTAAATAAGTGTTATTTGGTGTTTGCGTTGAGCATGAATATGATTTGATCATGTTTATTGCAATACGGTTATTCATTTAAGTAAGAGAATAAATTGTTGTTCTGTTTACATGAATAAAACCTTATATGGTTACACACCCAATGAAAATGGTTCGTTGGATCTCGATCGTAGTGATACACATATTCATAATATTGAAACCAAAAGATGCAAAGTTAATAATGATAGTGCAACTTATTTGTGGCACTGTTGTTTGGGTCATATCGGTGTAAAGCGCATGAAGAAACTCCATGCTGATGGGCTTTTGGAATCACTTGATTGTGAATCACTTGATGCTTGCGAACCATGCCTCATGGGTAAGATGACTAAGACTCCGTTCTCCGGAACAATGGAGCGAGCAACAGATTTGTTGGAAATAATATATACTGATGTATGAGATCCAATGAGTGTTGATGCTTGTGGCAAGTATCGTTATTTTCTGACCTTCACAAGATGATTTGAGCAGATATGAGTATATCTACTTAATGAAGCACAAGTCTGAAACATTTAAAAAGTTCAAAGAATTTCAGAGTGAAGCGGAGAATCATCGTAACAAGAAAATAAAGTTTCTGTGATTTGATCGCAGAGATAAATATTTGAGTTACGAGTTTGGTCTTCAATTAAAACAATGTGGAATAGTTTCACAAACTCACGCCACCTGGAACACTACAAGCATTATGGTGTGTCCGAACGTCGTAACCGCACTTTATTGGATATGGTGCGATCTATGATGTCTCTTATCGGTTTACCACTATCGTTTTGGGGTTATGCATTAGAGACAGCTGCATTCACGTTAAATAGGGCACCATCTAAATCCGTTGAGACGACACCGTATGAACTATGGTTTAGCAATGAACCTAAGCTGTCGTTTCTTAAAGTTTGGGGTTGCAATGCTTATGTGAAAAAGTTTCAGCATGATAAGCTCAAACCCAAATCGGAGAAGTGCGTCTTCATAGAATACCCAAAGGTAACTGTTGGGTACACCTTCTATCACAGATCCGAAAGCAAGATTCGTTGCTAAGATGGATCCTTTCTAGAGAAGGAGTTTCTCTCGAAAGAAGTGAGTGGGAGGAAAGTAGAACTTGATAAGTTAATTGTACCTTCTCCCTTATTGGAAAGTAGTTCATCACAGAAATCAGTTCCAGTGATTCCTACACCAATTAGTGAGGAAGCTAATGATGATGATCATGAAACTTCAGATCAAGTTACTACAAAACCTCGTAGGTCTTCCAGAGTAAGATCCGCACCAGAGTGGTACGGTAATCCTGTTCTGGAAGTCATGTTACTAGACCATGATAAACTTACGAACTATGAGGAAGCGATGATGAGCCCAGATTCCGCAAAATGGCTTGAGGCCATAAAATCTGAGATAGGATCCATGTATGAGAACAAAGTATGGACTTTGGTTGACTTGCTCGATGATCAGCAAGCCATGTTAAATAAATGGATCTTCAAGAGGAAGACGGACACTGATAGTAGTGTTTCTATCTATAAAGCTCGACTTGTTGCAAAAGGTTTTCGACAAGTTCAAAGGTGTTGAATATGATGAGATTTTCTCACTCATATCGATGCTTAAGTCTGTCCGAATCATGTTAGCAATTGCCACATTCTATGAAATCTGGCAAATGGATGTCAAAACTGCATTCCTTAATAGATTTATTAAAGAAGAGTTGTATATGATGCAACCAGAAGGTTTTGTCAATCCTAAAGGTGCTAACAAAGTGTGCAAGCTCCAGCGATCCATCAATGGACTGGTGCAAGCATCTCGGAGTTGGAATATACGCTTTGATGAGTTGATCAAAGCATATGGTTTTATACAGACTTTTGGAAAGGCCTGTATTTACAAGAAAGTGAGTGGGAGCTCTGTAGCATTTCTGATAAGTATATGTGAATGACATATTGTTGATCGGAAATAATGTAGAATTATTCTGCAAAGCATAAAGGAGTGTTTGAAAGGATTTCTTTCAAAGAAAGACCTCGGGGAAGCTGCTTACACATTGAGCATCAAGATCTATATAGATAGATCAAGACGCTTGATAAGTTTTTTCAATGAGTACATACCTTGATAAATTTTTTGAAGTAGTTCAAAATGGAACAGTCAAAGAAAGAGTTCTTGCCTGTGTTGCAAGGTATGAAATTGAGTAAGACTCAAATCCCGACCACAGCAGAAAATAGAAAGAGAATGAAAGTCATTCCCTATGCATCAGTCATAGGTTCTATTAAAGTATGCCATGCTATGGACCAGAACTATTGTATACTCTGCCCTGGTTTGGCAAGGGAGTACAATAGTGATCTAAGAGTAGATCACTGGACATTGGTCAAAATAATCCTTAGTGGAATAAGGAAATATTTCTCGATTATGGAGGTGATAAAAGAGTTTGTCGTAAAAGTTACATCGATGCAAACTTTTACACCAATCCAGATGACTCTAAGTCTCAATCTGGATACATATTGAAAGTGGGAGCAATTAGCTAGAGTAGCTCCATGCAAAGCATTGTAGACATAGAATATTTGCAAAATACATACGACTCTGAATATAACAGACCCGTTGACTAAGCTTCTCTCACGAGAAAAACATGATCATACCTTAGTACTCTTTTGGGTGTTAATCACATAGCGATGTGAACTAGATTATTGACTCTAGTAAACCCTTTGGGTGTTGATCACATGATGATGTGAACTATGGGTATTAATCACATGTAGATGTGAATATTGGTGTTAAATCACATAGCGATGTGAACTAGATTATTGACTCTAGTGCAAGTGGGAGACTGAAGGAAATATGCCCTAGAGGCAATAATAAAGTTATTATTTATTTCCTTTTTTCATGATAAATGTTTATTATTCATGCTAGAATTGTATTAATCGGAAACATGATACATGTGTGAATACATAGACAAACATAGTGTCACTAGTATGCCTCTACTTGACTAGCTCGTTTATCAAAGATGGTTATGTTTCCTAGCCATGGACAAAAGAGTTGTCATTTGATTAATGGGATCACATCATTAGGAGAATGATGTGATTGACATGACCCATTCCGTTAGCCTAGCACTTGATCGTTTAGTATGTTGCTATTGCTTTCTTCATGACTTATACAAAGTTCCTGCAACTATGAGATTGTGCAACTCCCGTTTACCGGAAGAACACTTTGTGTGCTACCAAACGTCACAACGTAACTGGGTGATTATAAAGGTGCTCTACAGGTGTTTCCGAAGGTACATGTTGGGTTCGCATAGTTCGAGATTAGTTTTTGTCACTCCGATTGTCGGAGAGGTATCTCTGGGCCCTCTCGGTAATACTCATCACCTAAGCCTTGCAAGCATTGTAACTAATGAGTTAGTTATAAGATGATGTGTTACAGAACGATTAAAGAGACTTGCCGGTAACGAGATTGAACTAGGTATTGGATACCGACGATCAAATCTCGGGCAAGTAACATACCGATGACAAAGGGAACAACATATGTTGTTATGCGGTTTGACCGATAAAGATCTTCATAGAATATGTAGGAACCAATATGGGCATCCAGGTTCCGCTATTGGTTATTGACCGAGAATAGTTCTAGGTCATGTCTACATAGTTCTTGAACCCGTAGGGTCCGCACGCTTAATGTTACGATGACAGTTTTATTATGAGTTTACAAGTTTTGATGTACCGAAGTTTGTTCGGAGTCCCGGATGTGATCACGGACATGACGAGGAGTCTCAAAATGGTCGAGACATAAAGATTGATATATTGGACGACTATATTCGGACACCGGAAGTGTTCCGGGTGATTTCGGAGAAAAC
>NC_041391.1:32061764-32073794 GCF_002162155.2 Triticum dicoccoides
TGGGCCACATGGGCCTTGGTGGGAAGAGAGAGGGGCGGCCAGGAAGGGCCGCGCGCCCCCTCTCCCTCTGGTCCGAATTGGACTAGGAGGGGGGGCGGCGCCCCCTCTTTCCTTCCCCTCCTAGTAGGAGTAGCAAAGGAGGAGTCCTACTCCTACTAGGAGGAGGACTCCTCCTCCTGGCACGCCCAACAAGGGCCGGCCGGCCTCCCCCCTCCCTCCTTTATATACGGGGGCAGGGGGCACCCCATAGACACACAAGTTGATCTACGGATCGTTCCTTAGCCGTGTGCGGTGCCCCCCTCCACCATATTCCACCTCGGTCATATCGTCGCGGAGTTTAGGCGAAGCCCTGCACCGGTAGAACATCGTCATCGTCACCACGCCGTCGTGCTGACGGAACTCATCCCCGAAGCTTTGCTGGATCGGAGCCCGGGGATCGTCATCGAGCTGAACGTGTGCTGAACTCGGAGGTGCCGTACGTTCGGTGCTTGGATCGGTCGGATCGTGAAGACGTACGACTACATCAACCGCGTTGTGCTAACGCTTCCACTTACGGTCTACGAGGGTACGTGGACAACACTCTCCCCTCTCGTTGCTATGCCATCACCATGATCTTGCGTGTGCGTAGGAAATTTTTGAAATTACTACGTTCCCCAACAGCTTGCCCCCCAAGCCAAGTGGAGGCGCCCCCCACCCCTAGGGTTTCCAACCCTAGGCGCAGGGGGGCCCAAGGGGGGGCGCACCAGCCCACCAGGGTTGGTTCCCCTCCCACTTCAGCCCATGGGGCCCCTCCGGGATAGGTGGCCCCACCCGGTGGACCCCCGGGACCCTTCCGATGGTCCTGGTACAATACCGGTGACCCCCAAAACTTTCCTGATGGCCGAAACTTGACTTCCTATATATAACTCTTTACCTCCGGACCATTCCGGAACTCCTTGTGACGTCCGGGATCTCTTTTGGGACTCCGAACAACTTTTGGGTTACTGCATACTCATATCTCTACAACCCTAGCGTCACTGAACCTTAAGTGTGTAGACCCTACGGGTTCGGGAGACATGCAGACATGACCGAGACACCTCTCCGGTCAATAACCAATAGCGGGATCTGGATACCCATGTTGGCTCCCACATGCTCCTCGATGATCTCATCGGATGAACCACGATGTCGAGGATTCAAGCAACCCCATATACAATTCCCTTTGTTAATCGGTACGATACATGCCCGAGATTCGATCGTCGGTATCCCATTACCTCGTTTAATCTCGTTACCGGCAGGTCACTTTACTCGTACCGTAATGCATGATCCCGTGACCAGACACTTGGTCACATTGAGCTCATTATGATGATGCATTACCAAGTGGGCCCAGAGATACCTCTCCGTCATACGGAGTGACAAATCCCAGTCTCGATTCGTGCCAACCCAACAGACACTTTCGAAGATACCCGTAGTGCACCTTTATAGTCACCCAGTTACGTTGTGACGTTTGTCACACCCAAAGCACTCATACGGTATCCGGGAGTTGAACAATCTCATGGTCTAAGGAGATGATACTTGACATTTGGAAAAGCTCTAGCTAAACGAACTACACGATCTTTGATCTATGCTTAGGATTGAGTCTTGTCCATCATATCATTCTCCTAATGATGTGATCCCGTTATCAATGACATCTAATGCCCATAGTCAGGAAACCATTACTATTTGTTGATTAACGAGCTAGTCAACTAGAGGCTTACTAGGGACATGTTGTGGTCTATGTATTCACACATGTATTACAATTTCCGGATAACACAATTATAGCATGAATAATAGACTATTATCATGAACAAAGAAATATAATAATAACCATTTATTATTGCCTCTAGGGCATATTTCCAACAGATTGTGCGTCTTGCCAACCACCTGGACATCCTCCCTTGCATCATCTTCAGTTGGAAATTCAACTGTGAATATGTTACCGGTTGGAGCATCGTCGGATGCCGCGCTCCAATTCCACGCTTGGTTTTCTTCAAACACAATGTCGCGTGAAATCCGCTTGGTTCGTGGATCGTAGAAGCGGTATGCCTTGGTGCCGGAACTCCTCTCGTATCCGATGAATACCATCTTGGTGCTACGATCGGCAAGCTTTGAGAGATGCGGCTACGCCGTCTTCACATGTGCCACACACCCAAAGGTTCGTAGATGAGACACATTCGGCTTCCGTCTAAATTGCTTCATACGGAGTCTTGCCGATCACTGCCTTCGTTGGAGCCCGGTTGAGAAGATAGACCACCGTCGAGACAACTTCTCCCCAAAAAGTCCCCGGCAAGTTCTTGCTCTTGAGTAAATTTCTTGCCATGTCAACGACGGTTCGATTGCGCCTTTCAACAACCCCATTCTGCTGCGGCGTATAAGGTGCCGTGAGGAACCTCTTTATGCCAATCTTCTCGCAGTAGTCATTGAACTCGTTTGACGTAAACTCTCCACCGCGATTTGTCTGTAGAGCACGAACCTTCAGCTTGTGTTCCATCTCCATTGCAGCCTTCAGCTTTTTGAACGCTTCAAACGCCTCATCTTTAGATCGTAGGAGAACGACCCACATGTATCTCAAGTAGTCATCTACCACAAGGAAGAAGTACTTCTTTCCTCCGTGAGTCGCTGCGGCGATTGGGCCACATAGATCACCATGGAGCAGCTCGAGTGCATCACTTGCACGATAGGTAGACTGAGCAGGGAATGGCCTGCGGTGCTGTTTTCCAACCAAGCACCCGTCACATACTCGATCAGCATGGTCGATAAACGGCATCCCAGATACCATCTCCATCTTCGACATCTTCTTTAAGGCGTAGAAGTTAACATGTCCAAATCTAGCATGCCATAACCACGAATCATCATCACTCTTGGCGAGCCAACACTTCGGTTGAGATTGATCAAGGTTGAGGATATAGAGCCTGTTCCGCGTGCGATTCACATGCGCTAGCACGTTTCGGAGGTTGTCGAAGATCGTCATCACTCGGTTATCAATATCCACCTTGCGTCCATTCTCGTCAAGTTTACCGACAGAGATGATGTTGTTGCGAAGCAGTGGGATGTAGTACACTCCGGTGAGTATGCGATGTTCTCCTGTGAGACACTCGAAGAGGACGGAACCTTGCCCGCAAATCTCCACATTTGAACCATAACCGAACTTGACCGACCCTTGAACATCATATTCCAGCTCGAGGAACTTCTCCTTGCATCCCGTCATGTGGTTACTGGCACCCGTGTCTAGATACCATGACACGTTCTGGTTTCCGGATAACTTTGGTATTACTTTCTTCTCATGAAGTAGCACCTTCCGGCTTGGTTTGACAACCACCGTTTGGACGAGATCACAAACTTTGGCCATCAGAAGACCTGGACGTTCGTCTTCTTGCTTCGCCAAATTTGCCTTGATCTCATACTTGTTAGGCTCCACGAGATCACAAACTTCGGCCATCAAAAGACCTGGACGTTCGTCTTCCTGCTTCGCCAAATTTGCCTTGATCTCCCTCTTGTTGGGCTCCGGACAATCCTTCGCGAAGTGACCCATCTCGTTGCAGTTATAGCACTTGACCTCGGACATATCCAAGTTCCGTGTCTTCCGCTCTTTAGATCGGTCCGCCTTACCACGACCTTGTGGCTTGCCTTTTCATTTGCCTTCTTCGGTTTGTCCGCCGCACTTCGCGTTGCTTGAGCCTTCGCTAACGTTGCTCCTTCCTTTGCTACTTGGAGACTCCCAATCTGCGCGCGAGTACATGAGTTGGTCATCACCTCCTCCTTTGCCTTTCCGACAACCACGAGCATTCCTTCCCATGTCCGCAAGCGTCCAATCGCCTCCGTTATGGTCATGTTGTCGAAGTCGTAAAGCTGCTCGAGCGTGCCGATGATGTACGTGAATTTATCAGTCACCGAACTGAAAAAATTCTCCACAATCTCGGTCTCCTCAAGCTTTGCACCAAGCGCGCAGATCTCTCCCACCAAAGTAGTCAGACGCATGGCATAGTCGTTCACCGATTCAGTTTCCTCCATCTGCAACTTGTGAAATTGGCGCTTCAGCACTTGTGCCCAAGCCTTCGTGACGCGATCTTCTCCGATCCTCATCTCTTTGAGTGCGTTCCACGCCTCTCTTGCTGTCTCAAACTCCGCCAATGTCATCAGCACGGAATCTGGCACAGACTGGGCTATGGCGGCCATGGCACCTTCGTCGCACTCCTCGTCGACGTCGTCGTCCGTAATGGCCTCCCACACTCAAAGGGTTCGGAGAATAATCTTCATCTTGACCCCCCACACGCCGTAGTTAGCGCCGGTGAGCATCGGGTACTGGATGGGGATGTTGCGATGCGCCTGCATGTTGGCGCCCCCTGTTCCGCCACCACTAGTCGTTGACTTGCCGCCCTTCTTCACCTTGTCGTTGTTCGTGTTCGCCTTCGAACCGCCGTCGCCGGACTTGTTCCCTTTGGAACCACCGCTGCCGGACTTGACTGACCTAGCGTCGTTGTCCGTCATCGTAGATCGTCGAGGCTCTAGATACCAATTGTTGACTTTTGATCTTCTAGATCAAATCACCCAGGAACTCCACGAACTGCAAGTAGCTTAATGGATGAACAATATCACACACGCACGTCTAGCATACCTACGTATGCGAACCTGCCTTTACGGGAACTCTCGGCGTCTTGGCGAAAGACTTTGCGATCAAATAAACTAGACAGAGGAAACGCTTTGATGATTGCCAAAGGCTCTTAGACGTGCCTTGCTTTATTTGCTTTGATCTATTCGATAGTTGCAGGGCTGGGGGTACACGCATATATATATATATATATATATATATATATATATATATATACACGTAAAATATTTGGGGCACCTAAGCACCATGCAGGTAAGTCCCATGCAATTGATCACTTTCCAAATATTGTTGCATGCCATACCTGCCATAATAATGCATGTTATTATAATACCTTGCAATTTATTTCCATCTATAAAATGATGTCCTAGTTTCCTTATAGATATGTACGCATTATAATACCTTGTGTACGCTCTCTTGTTTTCGTCTTGTATTTGTAACCGGAATACAACGCGCACACACACATATGCTGCATCCATCTTTATATTTTGACTACTAAAAATCAAAAGATACTGCCATGCCTATCGTAAGATTTATGCCTAGGTATCATATACCTAACACTAAGAATTTGTGTACATATAATAGTACGTATATAACAGAAACATATATATATATATATATATATATATATATATATATATATATATATATATATATATATATATATATTCCTAATGTCTCAGTTGGTAGGTCGCGTTCCGGGTTTTATTTTCGTCCCACCTCACCCGGTCTTTTTTGGTACTTCTTTGGTATTTCCTCCCACCTTCCCCTCAGCCGTGAAAAACCAAGAAAAACCCCGCGATCGAGTCCCGCACACGCCCAAACTCCCATCGTTATCTCTACTCCTAATGGAGTAGTTGGTAGCCCCGTACGGTTTATTTTCGTCCCACCATTTTCAACCGTTTTTTTTCGCTGTTTTTTTTCGTCCCTCCCCCACCCCACCGGTTTAGTTTCGCGTCACCCTCTCACACAACGAAAAAACCTTAACGGATCATAACTTCCCATGCTGGTGCAAGTTATTTTTAGTAATGTCTTTATGTGAAAGAATCAATCACGATCAATTTCTAAATATCAAATGTAAATTAATTAACCTTACCTTAAATTGCTCAATCACATTAATTAGGAAATAAAATAACCGATTTTAAGAAAATATCTACTCTTAATGGAGGGTATTACATACCAAACATAGGTACGTCATTAGCTTGCTTCCTTCCCTTCTCTTCCCTTCGTCCCTCAGTCCCATGCTCGTGGCGCTGAAGTGGCATCGACAGGCGATGGCGGCGAGGACAGCACGTGGCAGCCCCTGAAGCACGAACATGACTGCACCTCGGGTCTGCCGTCTCCCAAGATATGGGTGAGTTCTCGTGATGCCCACCCTAAACCCTCACGTCCTACAAATTCCTCAACCTCTACCATCTCGATTTCGTCCATGCTCTGATCCAAATGACGATGCAGCTCCGGCCGATTGACAATGGAGGTTTGCCATCCTTCCTCTCAGCACCCACTCCTGGAGGAACGACACGCCATGCCGATCGAACCCGGTCGAGATCACTCACCAAGATTGCTATTCGGAAGTTTTTTATCAAAAAGTGAAGAGTGGGACGGGATCTGCACTTTTGTTAATATAAAATACACTTGTGCAGGTGCAGGTTTTGTTTTAAAAATCCAATTTGTTTATCCTTTTGTCGCTGAAATTGTTTACTAATTATGTCATTGGTTTTATTTCTTCTAGATGTTGTATATTCTTGGATTGAAGGGACTGTCTGACAAACTGAAAGAGCTAATAGTTGTAGTTTTACACCAATGCAAATTTGTTTTGCTTCAGTGTTAAACATGACCTGCGAGGGACACTTGCATTGCTGCTGCTTGATCCTAGCCAGCCGTCTCAGCTTCTGAGAATATAAAGTGAGACAAACAGGTACTTCTTTGGTGATTTGATTTTAGAAATATTTTAAGCTGGACAAATGTGCATTGCATCTTCTACAACAACAGATCCTCTTGTTGGGATTATATATTAAGTGCTAATACATGTGCCTGTTATTGTTGCTATTGCTAATTGATTTTATCAAGTGCTAACAGAGGCTCACTAGACTGCGATGCCAGATGTGGCATCACTTTTCATGCTCTGGCCCAATTTTGCATTGGCTTCCTTGCTATCTTTGTATTTGGAAGAGATGGAAGCAAGGGGCAACAAAATAAGGAACTAAAAGTATTAAAGGAATGCCTTGGAAACTTATTTTGCGTGAAAATCTGGTTTCAATTTTCAGCACACTATATGTACAAATGTATGCTTACTAAGACAACATCCTGCTTGTGCTGATGGCACGCATGCCATGTTCTCGTGTATTATTAGCTTTGCCGAAGTTTCAACGATGAAAGGATTAACATATAGCAATAAAAAGGGAGAATTACAAATGAATACTTGAATGAAAATTGCAGTCAAGTTATTTGCACTACATCTCTATTTCTAATGGACCAGTTGGTAGTCTTACTTTCAGGTTTTTTTCGTCCCACCTCCCATGATTTTTTTGGTACCTCCTCCCACCTTTCCTGGTTTTTTTCGTCCCCTCCCCCCACTTCATCGGTTTATTTTCGCGTCACCCTCTCACACAATGAAAGAAATCTAAACAGATCAGAACTTTCCATACTGGCGCAAGTTATTTAGTAATGTAGAATCAATCATGAACAATCTCTAAAGATCAAATCTAAATTAATTAACCTCACCTTAAATCACTCAATCAAATTAATTAGAAAACAAATAATTGACTTTCAGAAAAATCGCTCAATCACATTAACCTTACCTTAACTCACAGATGGTAATCAGTCTTCAAACAAATGAAACAATACATCGAGGGAGCAGTAAATAAACTCCCTTTCTTATGACATGTATATGATCTTTCCTTTCCTCTCCGTTGTCGAGCGTTCTTGATTTTCGAGGCTGATGCTTGGGCTGTGTCACTGGGTCGCGATGGTGCCGGAGTACGAGGACGGCGAGGCCGGGTGCCGCGGCACCGCGTTGGTCGCGGCCGGTGAAGGGGGCGAAGAAGGGCGGCTTCCCTGGCCCTGGGAGTTGGTGCGGTGGAAGCGACACTTGAAGGACCCGGCGTGGGTGGCCGGCGCGCAGACGCACTTGGAAGCGGGCCTGTGGCCTGCGCCGGACGGCGCCGACGCCGACCCGGGCCACCACCTCCGCGTATTCTTGGAGCTGTGGCTGACCGATTTACATGAAATTAATTCCCTCAGTTGTGGTGGCAAATATAATACACATAATTCATATTGTTATGCACTAGCGTGTGTGTGTGAAATAGATGGATTATGGTTCCGTACCCAATAAGATAGATATGTGTGTGTGTGTTAGAGAGAGAGAGAGGGAGAGAGAGAGTAAGGAAGAGGGAGGGAGAAAGTGTGTGTGTGAGGATTTGATGGTAAAAAAGTCGCCAATGTCACTTGATATGTATGAGAATATTAATATTGAACTCTTCTTAAAATTAATGTGGCCCCGTTGCAACGCACGGGCGTTCTTCTAGTATATATATATATATATATATATATATATATATATATATATATATATATATATATATATATATATATATATATGCGCTAAGCATAGCCTACTGCTAATTCTACTTGGTGTAGTACTGCCAATCCTACTCGGTTTGCAATACTAACCAAACTAGGACACACATGCACGTGCCGTGCAATCTTGGATTCGTGCTTAACTCTAACAGCATCGACCTCACGCCCACGGCCGTCCTCCGCCCATGAAAGGCGCGGCGCTGCTGTCGTCCCTTGCCGACCGCGCGCTCCGTGGGCGTGGCGCCGCATGGTGCAGGCGCAGCCGGCCGTGGTCGCCGTAGGAGGAGCCTCCCACCGCCGGTGCGGCGCGCAGCTCCGCTTCCCCTACCTTCTCCCCTGTCCGCGCTCAAGAGTTGGCCGTCGTAGCCATGCCCCTGCCAACCGTGCCCTGCAGTGTATGGCGCTGTCAAACTCCAGACGAGCCCAGCATGGTCAACAACGACGGGGAGGCTGTTGTTCGCTGGCATGTGTCGCCGCTTCAACGCCTCCGCCTCCTCTGTTCTCAGGAGCGAGGTGCGCGAGGAGATTCGGGACTGCTCCAGCAGGTGGGCACAGCCGCAGCAGCGCGCTGGCGAGGTTGAGTGGCCGCGGGGTCAAGCTTGGGTAGGGGAGCGCCGGCAAGGGTGTGTCGGCGGGTGCGACTTGCTGGATGGGGATGTTGCGGTGCGCCTGCATGTTGGCGCCCCCTGTTCCGCCACCACTAGTCGTTGACTTGCCGCCCTTCTTCACCTTGTCGTTGTTCGTGTTCGCCTTTGAACCGCCGTCGCCGGACTTGTTTCCCTTGGAACCACCGTTGCCGGACTTGACTGACCCAGCGTCGTTGTCCGTCATCGTAGATCGTCGAGGCTCTAGATACCAATTGTTGACTTTTGATCTTCTAGATCAAATCACCCAGGAACTCCACGAACTGCAAGTAGCTTAATGGATGAACAATATCACACACGCACGTCTAGCATACCTACGTATGCGAACCTGCCTTTACGGGAACTCTCGGCGTCTTGGCGAAAGACTTTGCGATCAAATAAACTAGACAGAGGAAACGCTTTGATGATTGCCAAAGGCTCTTAGACGTGCCTTGCTTTATTTGCTTTGATCTATTCGATAGTTGCAGGGCTGGGGGTTCACGCATATATATATATATATATATATATATATATAGGAAAATAGGTTGATACACCTGGGAGTATGTACTCCTAGCACCTTCCCCGTGAGCACACAACCGGATCAACGCATGCATGCCGATTTTATAGTTATTTAACTACATTAAATAATTAGTACTGACCCGATCTTTGCATGGATCAATTCAGTTAAAAATCGGTTCCGTGACATCAGGGATTGCGTGTTATTGGCCAACCTATTAAACCAGATTATACGGCGACTCGTCCGGTGGTGATACCAACACAATCTCCGAGATGCGTCGGCTTGCATTTCATCCGGCAATAGCAAATGATGCACGTAGGAGACGTAAGAAAGTTTGAGGTATTCTCCGTTAATAACCCCATGTATCCATCGATCTACTGATAGTCTCTCAGCTCCTTGCATGATCACATCAGAGAAGTCAGTAGCCGGGTAGATCGACAACGAAGAAGGGGCAAGGCCGACGGTTGCTGGACGTCGAAGACCGGATGCCGCCGACGCCTACTTGACGCCCGACGTCTGACGACGAAGACGTCGTTTGTCGGACGGCGGCGGCTCGACGACGGACGGTGATGAGACCATACATGACCGACGATGATGGATGCGCTCAGCGCGGCCGGCCATGGTGCAATGAATCCATGCATGTATGGCAAGCGACTCTCTAGAGGTTCATGCATCGAGCTGTGATGTCTTGCGTGCCGCGTCGGTCTACTTCTACTAATCTATAGTAGCTAGCTGGGAACATGCTGCCAGGATCAAGAACACAAAAAATTGTACAGATTGCCATCCGATATGTATATACTACTTTACGGAGACCATATACTTCCTTTTTTTGGGCCACATATACTTCTTTAGATTTGTACAATATATGCTTCATCCCAAAATAAAATGTATAGTGCATAAAAATTTTAGTATATATCATACAACATTTGTTTCACTTTTGATTAAAGAGTTAAATAATATATATATGGATATATACGCTTCGACCTCAGATGAACATGCTCCCATTTTGTCATCATTGAGATTGTAGTTGCAAAGGAGTATATAGTATTTACTCCATTTGCACTCAACTGGCTAAAAAGATAGTATTACGACAAAAAATCAAGTAGTATATGCCTGAGGTAGAATGTTCTAGTATATATCCCTTAATTATTCTTTGAAAAATGGTATATACCTCATCAGAAAAAACTAACATATTCTACACCACGAAAATTTAGTATATGTCAACCTAGATAATTTAATATGTGCAACCTCAAAAAAATACAGACTACTTCACAAAATACGCATTTTCACAAAAATATCTACTACGTCTATGAACACACTATTGTTTTCCTCTGAGAGTCACGTAGACATACTATATTTAGGCAGTATATACTTCAACATATACTCATTAGTATATACTTCTTCAAAAGATGGGCAGTATATAATCACAGAAACAGGGTATATACTTGTAAAAAGTGCACCATACTCATTAGAAAATGCAGCATATACTCCTTCAAAACATAGGCAGTATATCATGCTAAAAAGAGTCACTATACGCTTTGTGTGGGAGATGCATGGGCGATACATTCATACTCAAGAAAACAATACATATGTTCTTAAAAGTTAGAGTAGTATATATACTTTCACTAGACAAAGAGTACTAGTATATATACTTCAAACAGATTAATAAAGTGATACATAGTATAGACTGGTATGGCCAACCAGAAAATAGTGACCGCCTGCCATCCTTTTAGTTCTCTAGTTTGTTATGTGCATGCGGTGGACAAAGCAAAATTGTATTTTATTTCTTTTAACAAATGAATCCATCTGTTAGATCTAACCGGGTGTGTGCATGCCTTATCCATTAGAGTGTGGGAGTATGTACTCGCAGGAGTACGGAAAAGGTGTCCTATATATATAGGTATATAGGTAAAATATTTGGGGTACCTAAGCACCATGCACCTAAGCACCATGCAGGTAAGTTCCATGCGATTGATCACTTTCCAAATATTGTTGCATGCCATACCTGCCATAATAATGCATGTTATTATAATACCTTGCAATTTATTTCCATCTATAAAATGATGTCCTAGTTTCCTTATAAATATGTACGCATTATAATACCTTGTGTACGCTCTCTTGTTTTCGTCTTGTATTTGTAACCGGAATACAACGCGCACACACACATATGCTGCACCCATCTTTATATTTTGACTACTAAAGATCAAAAGATACTGCCATGCCTATAGTAAGATTTATGCCTAGGTATCATATACCTAACACTAAGAATTTGTGTACATATAATAGTACGTATATAACAGAAATCGGATATAGTTACTCCCACTTTTGTTTCATATGTTCTAGGTAGTATCTATCATATCGGAGAGTATGTACGCGTAGTATGTAGTATGTAATAATGTTTAGGTAGTATATATACTATTTTTTATGTAGTATGTAGTATATTTTGAGCATACTCCTTTTTACGTACAAATATGTACGTATTTCACAAATATTATAAAAACATGGGCTCACATGCAATATATATAGGGAAAATGCATCCTACTACCGGGTGTAGTTACACCCATTTCTCATATACTACCATGTGGTAGTATATACTCTACTTTATTACTTTTAGTATGCTCATATACTATATCTAAGATACTCCAAAGCGAATTATGTGAAAAAATTGCATGTGAGCCCATGTTTTTATA
>NC_041391.1:32074144-32106969 GCF_002162155.2 Triticum dicoccoides
AAATATACTACATACTACATAAAAAATAGTATATATACTACCTAAACATTCTTACATACTACATATTACGCGTACATACTCTCCGATACGATAGATACTACCTAAAACGTATGAAACAAAAGTGAAAGTAACTACATCCGGTAGTAGGAAAAATTTGTCATATATATATATATATATATATATATATATATATATATATATATATATATATATATATATATATATATATATATATATATATATGCGCTAAGCATAGCCTACTGCTAATCCTACTTGGTGTAGTACTGCCAATCCTACTCGGTTTGCAACAGTAACCAAACTAGGACACACATGCACGTGCCGTGCAATCTTGGATTCGTGCTTAACTCTAACAGCATCGACCTCACGCCCACGGCCGTCCTCCGCCCATGAAAGGCGCGGCGCTGCTGTCGTCCCTTGCCGACCGCGCGCTCCGTGCGCGTGGCGCGGCATGGTGCAGGCGCAGTCGGCCGTGGTCGCGGCCGTAGGAGGAGCCTCCCACCGCCGGTGCGGCGCGCAGCTCTGCTTCCCCTACCTTCTTCCCTGTCCGCGCTCAAGAGTTGGCCGTCGTAGCCATGCCCCTGCCAAACGTGCCCTGCGGTGTGTGGCGCTGTCAAAGTCCAGACGAGCCCAGCTTGGTCAACAGCGACGGGGAGGCCGCCGTTCGCTGGCATGTGTCGCCGCTGCAACGCCTCCGCCTCCTCTCTTCTCAGGAGCGAGGTGCGCGAGGAGATTCGAGACTGCTCCAGCAGGTGGGCACAACGGCAGCAGCGCGCGGGCGAGGTTGAGTGGCAGCGGGGGCGAGCTTGGGTAGGGGAGCGCCGGCAAGGGTGCGTCGGCGGGTGCGACTTGCTGGTGGGTTTGCTTGAAAAGGGAGTCCACTGGTCAAATACCACTTTGACCTCGTCCACATCGGCAAACCACCTAAGCAAACCCGCTTAAGACCGTTCCTGAACTCTATTGGATAGATCAGGGGGTTAAGAGAGCAGAAAAAAAAATGATCAGGGGTTATGTGAACCATCAAGTTTGTTCAGGGTAGTAAAATGGACTTTTTTTAATTCATCTATTAGGATTCCATCTGTTATTCTACAGCTTGCCCCACTAAACCCACCTAATCCGTCTAAGCTTTGGCGGGCTTCCCGCTCAAGCCCACCAAGTTGTATTGGGATGAAGTGGGCAGAGGTGGGACACCCACGCTGCATCCTGAGTGTCATGTGTGTCCACATATGAGTGACTGCATGTGTGTATGTGAGGGTCTCCATTGTACTGTGTTCTCAAACAAAGAAACTTTAGACCTACCTCTTCACTTGGATTAATGTGCTTGAGACAAATTGAATTTCTTACGGGAGGCACCCAAGACACATGGTCAAATGGCAAGGTGAGAATTGTTGTTTTTTAAGCTTTGATCTACCGTGATGAGGTCAAATGAATGTATTAGGCACATGCTCGATCACCTAATCTCCGAGCCTCCAAGGTTGGGTTTGCAACATGCATACTACTCCCACCGTTTCCAAATAATTGTCTTTCTAGCCATCTCAAATGGACTGCAACATACGGATGTACGTAGACATGTTTTAGAGTGTAGATTCATTCATTTTGCTCCGTATGTAGTCACTTGTTGAAATCTCTAGAAAGACAATTATTTAGGAATGGAGGGAGTACATTTTACAGCTTGGAGGGCCGTGACTGGAATTACAATACAGTTGCCAAGTTAGGCGAGAAGCTATTTGTTGAGAAGTACATATGCCCTCATGAGAAAGAAGATGCATTGCACCTCGCCGAAGACTACTAATGCAGCTTGCAGAGGACGGGGCGGGGCCAGTCAACGCTTTTGTTCTAGTACAATTTACTCGCAAGCATCTGCGAGTTTTCATTTCTGAACTTGTGAACGTTTCTAAATTCCAATCGTTGAGTCCTGTTGAGCACGCCTGCAACAGAGGTGTATACAGCACACTCGCAAGGCTAACATTAACACTACTACAGCAAAGGTGGAGATGTTTTCAGGTAGACCAGTGGGCCTTTTTGCATTACCTTCTCCCTCCGTTCCAAAATAGATGACCCAATTTTGTATTAAAGTTAGTATAAAGTTGAGTCATCTATTTTGGAACGGAGGGAGTAATAACGTGATCGAGAGTTTTGGCACGATGAGTAATCAAAAAAACAACAAAAGTAATCAAAAGAGATAATCTCTGCCCACAGAATAACAAGAAAAAAAGGACTATCATGAGGTACAAGTGCTTCTCTTTAAACAAAGGATGGTAACAGTTACACACTCAGCAAAGTATCTCATACACCACTTTTTCCCTCAAGAGGCAGGCAGTTCGAGACAAGTCGCATCAGAAAATGTCTCCACACAGCTAAAAACAGGAGCGCAAACTAAAACACAATCCGACATGATTGATACAATTATAAAGCATGAAGAGCGAAAAGGCTGAAACTGGAACTGAGATGCAGCAGCTGTTCTCACACCCAGGGCTCAGCGTCTGGCAGGGCACCGATCACTGCCTGCCTCGCGGCTTGGCCCTGCTCGCCTCCTCCGGGGTTGACGGGAACAGCTCCACGTACCTCGTCCCGATGGTCATCTTATCCTTGCACATGGCAGTCTTGGCAACCTCGGCCGTCGGGAACTCCACAAAGGCCTCGCCAGTGGCCCTGCCGTCCCCGCGGTACGCGATGTGCACGTTCTCCTCCGTCAGCTCGTACTCCACAAAGAACTTGATGATGTCCTCGATGCTGGCGGAGTAGGGGAGCCCGCGCAGCTTCAGCACCTCAGTGTACTCCATGCTGCTCTTGTCTTCAGACAGCCTCCTGGACCGCAGAGGAGGCGACGAGTGCCGGTGCTCCGGCTCAAGGAGAGCACCGCCACCCTGGTTCACCTCGGCGGCTATTGCGCTGTAGTAATCCTGCTTCTTGCATCTGAAAACCTCCACGTACCTCCTGCCCATGTTCTGCCTGTTGCGGTGCAGCGCAAACTCCGCTTGCATGGATGAAGGGAAGACAACAAATCCCTCGCCAGAGAAGCGCCCATTCTTGTGGACCAGGAGGCAGTCCACTATGTCCAGCCCAGCGAAAAACTTGCTGATGTCAACATCCTCGCAGTCAAAAGGGAGCCCTCGCAGACGGACCGCTGGAAAGTTTTGGATGCCACTGTTAACCCCTGCAGCACCAGCCATGTTGCCGCCGTAGCTAGGGTAGAAGCCGCTTCCGCTGCCACCAGCGCTGCTTCCCATGCCTGCAAAATATGGGGGGCCTGGCTCCATCATCCTGGCCCGCTTTGAGACGTCCAGCGGGCTCCCTGCGTTCACTGCGAAGTATGGATTCGATTCCATCATTCGTGGCCTCTTTGATCCCTCGTACCCATCCGAAACCCCCCCGCTTCCCATCATTGCCCTTCAAATAATCCAATCCCAAAAAGAAAAAGGAGAATATCCCCCCATCTCTCAATCCCATTTTCATAAAAAATAACCCAAACATATAAAGAGAAGTAATTGCGCATAAATTAAATAATCTACAGAAGGTACTACTAATGCTTGGCAGGTAAAGAGAACTGAAATGCGACGACATTCATTACTTGAACGCAGGTAAAAGGATGATGACATGGGTAGCAGAATATTATGTTGTACTTAAAAATTCAAGCAGCAAAGTACATCCAATAATTCCTATCTAATCCAAGTCTTAAGTGGGCAAAAAGATAAAGCAGATCAAGTTTCAGTAATTATAAACATTATTCATAAATTTAAAAGCTGGTGCTTCAGAACATACTTCATCAGGGGCAAACTTTGTCTTTCGTTCAGATTAACAAAGCATACTTCCGTTTTTAATGTTGTATAAAGTCTGAGCTATCCATGGTACCAGCGAAGTTTAATGCATACATTATTATCATGCTGAACGACATATGGAGACCATGAGCATAGTTCATTATGAATTAAAAGGCCTACATTAGCACCAAGTTTTAACAACTGCACCCAGGAAGTAGGTTTATATTTCCTCCAAATGATCAGCTGTTACTGTTGCAATATTAAGTCGATATACAACCTAAATGGGTAGGACTAAGGTTATCACAACCGCAAGCTTTGCGATAAACTACCACAGCAAGCTTCTCACATGAAAACTGACATAACAGACAGGTTCAGAACAAACAAAAAATGCTCCACAAGCATTAAGTGACTAGGGGTTCACTATGTCAAAATCCACAAGTAAACTAACAACTTAAAACAGGTTGCCAATTCCATACCAAACCAAGTTTTATGCATCAGTATCACCATGCGGAATCACACACTGAGACCCACATCACGATGCAAAGGCCTAACTTAGGTTCGAGTTTGTACATCGAAAAACAGGAAACAGGGATGGCCAGTAGAAATACAAATTCCGTAGATTTAACCCAAATGGATTGGGCTAAAAATTCGAACTGACCTTCCGACAGATTGTCACACCCGCAACGTCAAGGCACGTCGCGCAGATTTGCAGACAAAACTAACTCAGCAGACGGGTTCAAATCAAAACAGACTAGAGACTCTAAATCCAATCCCAGAACAGGGAGGCTAACCATGCAATCTACACGGGACACGGCAACTAACGAACCACCAAGCCAAAATCTACGAGTAAACTAACATCCTAAACAGCCTAGGCACGCCAATCGCAAACCCACAGGCGGAATAAGAGGCGAGAAAGGTTCCTGGCATGGGAGAGGGGCTTACCCGCGGTGCCCGTACATGGCGGCGGCGGCGGCGACCGGCGCTTCGCTGGGGAGGGGGTGACGAGGACTGGCCGGCGGGCGAGACGGGCGGCGCGGCGGCGGCGGCGGCGGCGGCGGAAACCCTAATCGCGGGAGGTGGGGAGGGACTGGATGTGGGGAGCGGGTTCCGCCCGGTCTGGATCTGTGCCTTTGCTAAGGAGGGCGCCGATGGCAGGGGGCGGATAAATAATTGCTGGTGCCAGGGGCAAACTCGGGAAGACTTTACAGCACGTTCGGAAGCTTCGCGACGGGACACGTCCGGCTCCGGATCAAATCGAGGTTACAACCGTGGCCTTCACGGTACGAACATGATTTTTTTTCTTCTGAGTGCAGCGGTTTCGGTGCCCAGACTCATCTGCACCCGTTCAGGAAAAAAATCACAAGACTCAAAAAATTCAAAAACTTTCAAAGAAAATTTAATGGTAGAAAATTTATTGCGTGAGGTCCACTTCAGTTTTCAGATAATTTAGACATCTGAGTAGCTCTCAGCAAAAAAAAAGAAGCAAATCGGGTCAGAGCCGTGCTTGAACGGTAAGCTTTTACAGAGGCTGGATTTGTCATTTTTGCCGAGAGCTGCTCAGATGTTCAAATAATTTAAAAATTGGAGCGGACCTCGCGCATCAAATCATCTACCGTACAAAGAAAATTGTGAATTTTTTGAATTTTTCTTGTATTTGTTTTGATTTTTTTTCGTCAGCGCAGGTGTAGCTGAAACTCGGCTTAGAAGTGGATTATCGATTTTTCCCCCTTCTTCTACCAGTAATAAGAAGAAACACAAAATATATCAACGGGGCATTGCTAGCTCGACGTCACCCCCAGTCCCTTCATAGGCGGATTTAGGCCCCAGGCAGCCAGAGCGGCCGCCTGGGGCGTGATGGCGATTCCCTTTGTTGATTGTAGCTACAGCATAACATGGTATCTACAGTGCTTCGAAGCTGGCCTGGGGCCTGTCGTTTTTCTACAGTATGATTGTAGCTACAGTATGATTCGAAAAATGCAGCGCCCACGTTTGAAATTTACAGGGGCGATTGCCATGATAGGGAGGACAACCTTCTACGAGTACCAATGAAAAGCCGTGCGGGTGGCCTTCACGACAACAACATCAGACGGAGATCCATGTCCAATGCCGTTGCGTCGGCAGCCAGCAACAAAGATCCATGTCCAATGATGTCGCGTCGGCAGCCAGCAACGAAGATCCATGTCCAATGCCGTCGCGTCGGCAGCCAGCAACGAAGATCCATGTAGGCGGCCGCCGCATACCGGTGGTAACGACCTGTGATGGAGATGGTGTTGTGCTAATCGAGGGATTGCGCTGAATGTGGCCGTCATGGTGATCGTTGGGCATATGCATTCCGTCACGGGCAGCTAGCCATTGCTGGATCTAGCGGCAATCGTGATTGGAAAATGATTGGGAGGTAATAATGATCCCCCTTCCCTATCACGGTCGATCGTCCTGTAGACACGTATTCCACCGTGGCACCGTCGCCATGGCAGCCGTTGGGAACGGGGATTGGAAGGACCAAACGATTTTGGGAGCTAGGGGAATCGGTGGAGCTGCCTTGGTTTGGGGCATGGGGTGTTTGAAAAATTGACGTGACTGAGAAGGAAGGAGACAGGCGCTTTTCTGCAAAATTAACGCGGACGCACAACAGACATCAGATTTTGATTGTATGGATGGTAACGATGGGACGCACAATACAAGCGGTTTCATGGGATACAGGATACGACACCGCGTTCATCCTAGCTCATTTTGATAGAGAGGTCAACCGTTAATCGTGCATTTCTTTTTTCTTTTTAGAAAACTTCCGATCTATTCATCTTGAATTATGGCAGTACAACGAACACCAGAAATAATAAAAATTTATAACATTTGCTGGACTTTCCATGGCGTATGATAATTTACACGTGGGTCTGGGTTGTCTCAATGGCTAGCGGCCCGGCCCCGTCGGTCAATCTCATGGGTGCAAATAAAATCAAAGTTAAAAGTAAAGTGGGAAAAAGATCCCATTTCTCGGATCTCTTACACCTTTCTCCCTCCCGAGCCGACAAGCTCCGCCTCCGCGGCGCGAGGGGAGGCCGACGGGCGGCGGCCACCAGCGAAACCTACATCGGCGAACGACTCAACCCGCCGTCTTCTCCACGGCACGGCCCCGCTCCTCCCTGTATGTCCCCACGAGCAGCGCCCCCAATCACCTCCCCTCCCCTCCCCTCCCCTCTCTCCCATGGCGCATCCCCACTCCTCCCTCCCAATCTCCGATGGCCGTGGCGCCTCCCCCTCCCCCTCCTGAGCCCTAGAACAGCAACATGGTCCCAAATCCGTCCCTTGTCTTGGTACATGTTGCCACTCGATTCAAGTTTACTTCGGCTCAATACCGGCGTCGAAACAGGGGATATAATTGCATTGCGTTAATGTCGCAAAACTGGCTTCTTCATTGTCCTTGTTCTGTAGGTGAAAACTTGGGCTGAATGCGTTGTTAATATCCGATCATGACTGGCTACGGCGGTGCTCGGTGTGCAATTCCGTTCTGGAAGCTGGGAGTGATTAAACTACACTTAAACGCAGTCAGTATCATGGGCAGTCAGTATTCAGATTCTGTCAAGTCGGTATACTTCTGCTACATGTTAGCACCTTACTTACAATCTGTGGTTCGTTGCAATTCCCTCGTAACTTTGGCGTTACCACAAGATTCAAATTTACCCCAGTTCAATGCTGACATTGAAACAGAGGATATAATCGTGTTCAATTAATGTTGCAAAACTGGTATCTTCCCTCTTCTTATTCTATAGGCAAAAATTTAGGCTGAATGTGTTGTCAGTTCTGATTATGACAGCCTACAGCGGTGCTCCGTGTGTAATTTGGTTCTGGAAGCTGGAAGTGATGAAACTACACTTATCATTTCCAGTAGAATATCCGAGTCCATTCTGATATTGGAGCCATCTTCTGTTAATGAAAGAAGATACTGTATTCTTGGCATCCTTCAGATGTGACGCACAGAATCTGCTACATCACATGTCTGAACTTTTCCATCTCAAAAGTGGCGGATCTGGAATTTTACATTCTGTTGGTCGTTGCAGTTCGTCCGTTGTCTTGGTACATGTTGCCACTCGATTCAAGTTTACTTCGGCTCAATACCGACGTCGAAACAGGGGATATAATTGCATTGCGTTAATGTCGCAAAACTGGCTTCTTCCTTGTCCCTGTTCTGTAGGTGAAAACTTAGGCTGAATGGGCTGTCGTTAATTCTGATCATGACTGCCTACGACGGTTCACGGTGTGTAATTCGGTTCTGGGAGCTGGAAGTGATGAAACTACATTTGCTGTTTCCAGTATATCTGATTCAATCCATCCTCATTTTGGAGCCATCTTCTGTCAATATAACAAACAAGATACTGTTTTCTTGACTTCCTTCAGATGTGACGAACGCAACCTACTAGATATCACATCTCCAAAGTTTTCCATCTCAAAAGTGGTGGATTTGGAATTTCATAGTAGCAGGGGGTGCCAAGCTTGACACTCCCACATTTCGGCACTTGTATGTAATCCATGCAGATTAGCCTAACTAGTATACACTAGAATAAAATTTACATTTTAGGAGGCGGTGCCACTGGATCCGCCCCTGCAAAGAACAAGAGCAGGATATGGCCTACTTCCTGTACTAAAGATGCAGATGCTCACCTTCATGCTGAACTGAAGGAAGTAGTAGTCCAGGTTAGCCCCTCAAATCTACTCCTGCTTGCAAGATCAAAGAACTGATTTTCCTTCAATAAATTTCCCTTGATACATTGTAATTAGCTTTTCTGATAAATGCTTCTAGCTGATTTGTCGCACCATGTCTGCATTTGCTTCATATCCTCTTAAGCTAGTATCTATCATGTCCCGGTGAATCTGATAGTGCAGACACAGAATAATTCTTGTGAAGATGCAACTTCACCATAGCGTTACTTTCCGAGGACTAGTATCCTGCCTGACGGATTATTTCTTGCGTTTTTGCTTTCCAGTGATGGTCTATGTTGTCGTTAGGAAGGCCAATCAGGATATACGTGCAGCAAGTTACTGCTGTTAGATTTTACCGGCGCGCTGAAGCATGCCTTTTCTTTTCAAGTCCTTGTGGTTGTGGTAAGACGGTAAGAGTATGTGGTCCAAAATGTAATTTACTCTTATGGCTATATAAATAAAATTATATAACTTGATCTACTTTAAAACTCCTTCTCAAGAGAGTTTATTATTGGTTTTCATGGAAGTATCTACATGAAAAGGAAGTATTTAGGATCATGTTTTAGGTGCAGTGCAGCCTCTATGCCGAAAAACACACTGCCTGTTACACAAGGGAATCGTAGCCTCATACATAAGTTGGCCAAACAAAGCAAACAACCCAGGTTTGTCGTTACCTTTATATCCCTGTGATCTTTAAAGCAGCAAGCAAAGAATCTGATGATGGATGTGGTGTGTAGAAGCAAAGAATTCACAGCTTTTGCTTTTGAGAGAGAAAGCAAAGCAAGCACAAGGAAAGCAGCTAATGTGTACGCATTGCTTATGCATGGGCTGTTTCCCATGCTAGCTAGTTGAGCTTGTATTCATCCGTCACTACGCGAGGTCAGTGCAGGAATTAATCAAGGTAACTACATCAATCCTTTGTAATCTGCAGATTGTTTAATTTCTTCTCCAAATTATACTTCCTTGAACAAAGCATCATGTTGTAACTTCTCCAAATGATTGTGTCGATCTCTTGTGCTTTATTTAGGAAAGGAAGGAAATTGGATCTGGAGATTGCTGTAGACTGTTCTATGGGTTAGAGATTCCAACCGGAACTGCTGACATTTGAACGATTGATTCGATTCATCATGCCTACACCAGAGGTATGTTGTCCAGCACGCATGCACTTCAATCCTCAGTGTTTAATGCTGCAGATTTGTGACTTACTTGGTTCCTTTAGCTAGTGAGCTCATCGGACTAGGATCTTTTCATCAATTAGTTGTGTTCCTCCGTAGGAGCTTTTTCATTTTGTCATGATGCACCTTGTAGTTTGAAATGAAATAATTGAAGAAACAAGGATAAAGTGATGAACCACATTTGATATTGTTGTTGTTGAACATTGCAGGAGATCAAGATCCAAGCAAAAACCATCGATGCTGCAGCAGAAGAGATAATTGGCATTTTGGAGGATACAAGCAAAGGAAATGTGATCTTCGTCAGTGGTTGGCATGGATTTGGGGCATCAGCGGCACTCAAGGTAGTAGCGCAACGTCTGAAATCATCGAAATCAAAGTTTGACAGGGTTATTCATGTGGATTGCTCGTTGTGGAAAAGCATGAGGGCCCTGCAAAAGGCAATCGCGGAGGAGCTGGAGCTTCCGCTGTCGGTGATGGCCATCTTCGATTGGTGGGACGAGGAGGATGATTTTAATTTGATAGACGAAGACTCTCGAGGGGTGATAGCAGATATCAGCACAGAAATCTTCAGAAAGCTTGCTAACAGCAGATTTGTAGTGATATTTCACAATGGGAGTGACAAATACATTGATCTGTACGAGTGTGGTGTCCCAGTAATACCAATTTTGAATAATAGGGTGCTGTGGACCTGGCACGGGAGGTTTCGACCGAGTTTTAGTTCCAGAACCAGAATCTGGAGAGAAGGAAACATGGAGGTCTCTAACATGAGGCTGCATACTGATGTTGTTGTCGACTATTCTCATGATGATTGCATCCGTGATGAAGCATTATTGGAAGAGGCCAAGGAGGTTGTCACTTATTTGGGTATTCCAGAGCCTTACATGAACCATATGATAGTTGAGAAGTGCTTCCAGTACGCCTATGCACTGGGATCTGCCAGGCTCCCCGACCGGGGGAACTGGGGGTACTGGGAGAGGAACTGGGGGAACCATGCTTCAAACTACTTGGTATGCGATGGGATTATACAAGGGCAAGGTGATACATCAGCATGGGGAGTTGCCGATGCTCTACAGAGAAACGTGCATTTGGATTGGCTTCTAGACTCGAGAGAGTCGGCTTCTGATGGCATTCGTCGTCACCTGCAGCTGCAGTGCAGGCTTCGTGACCGCTGGGTTTTGGTGGTACACAAGAGAGATAAGGGCCTGCCACCTGATGAGATTGGCATGCTGCTTTCTGAGGCGACATCCTTCTTCGCCTTGCCATATAGTAAACGCCATAGCCCAATCACGACATTACCAGATGGCATATTCCAACATTCACACAGCAGCAAGCTGCGTGTGTTACATCTCTGTTATTGCAGATTCGGTTTTGAATCGCCTCCCTTCCTGTGTTGCAGCCAGCTAAGATTCCTCCTGCTAGATACATGCAGTAATATCGCATCTGATAAGCATCCAATCCACAACGAAGTCATGTCATGCTTCCAGAAGCTATGGGTGCTGCACCTGAGCTATACAGACTGGTATCGATTACTATCAGAAGAGATGATGAACTTTATGGCTGACCTCAGGGAGTTGTATGTAAAGGGACATTGGGGCATAAATGATTTACGTGGCAGGGGACCTTCCCTTGTCAAGGTCCACGTAGAATCATGGAACTACTTTATTAATCATGCACCATTCCCTGACCTGTCCAGCGCAAGCTTCCTCAAGACGATCATCCTTGACAATTGTTTTGAACTGGAACAAGTTGTCCCCCCCCGTGCTGCCCCCATCGCTTGAGTCATTCACCTTCAAAACTAGATCTTATGGCACCAACACATCTAGCATTTCCTTCCGGGGTTGTTCTCAGTTGAAGAGTATACTACTGGTAGGAAAAATGGAGAGACTCGAGGAGCTGGACCTCTCGGGCACAATAGTGAAAACCCTTGA
The DNA here is from genome assembly GCF_002162155.2 of Triticum dicoccoides. NCBI lineage: Eukaryota > Viridiplantae > Streptophyta > Magnoliopsida > Poales > Poaceae > Triticum > Triticum dicoccoides. The sequence goes on from NC_041391.1 coordinate 32,085,719, forward strand.
CCTCAGGGAAGTGATAGCCCAAAACCTCAAACGTCTCATCTTGCTGGGCTGCGAGAAGCTCTGTGCAATATTATGGCCATCAGAATACATCATGACAAAGGTTTTGGAGGTACTGCACATCAACACCATACGATCTACATCACCTGGCCAAGCTAATTGGGAAGAAAAACCCAGGGATCCTATTGCAGCTATGGGGTCATCATCTATTCTTGTTGCTACTGCTACAGATCTGGGCATCAGTCCACATGCACCATTTGAAGTTAAATGGTACATCTCTGCAACGGATACAAGGATCCTTAGGTCGCTTGAACCGATTAAAAGATATATTGAGCAGAGTCATGTATATATGGAAATGGGTTCATCTCCTACAAGTGGTGCTACTGCTGGTGACAGTGAAGTTGCTCAAGGAATCCGGAGTCTGTGTCAGCCTGATAATTATTTATATGCAAGGGATGCCTTCTTTCAAAGGGACCTACAGGCTGGCGCTGATAATGAAGGTGCAATCAGCTGGATGTGGGCTTACCCAGCTACTCCTACTCCAAGGGCTCAAGACTGGTATGTTCACATACAAGATAAGCCCGAGGTGAAGAGGGGACTACTACAGCAAAAACAGAGCAACACTGAAGGAATTAATGTTAGTGCCGTTTTTCCTGGTTTCATAGTTAACAATGCTCGCATGCTTCACGTGCATGATAGCTCATCCATCACTTGCATCACATGCCCTCAACCACAAGGTTCATGCTGGAGGTGGCTTGAATGGTGCCGAGTCGAGAGATGTCCCAAGCTGCGTACTGTCTTTTATACTCCCCAACCAAGTAAGGGTGATAGCTTCTGCTATGAGTTGGCCACATTTTGGGCATCTGAACTCCCAGAGGCATGCTACATCTGTGATTGGAGTGCACTACATATGTTTTCCTTTGCACACATAGTACTATTGCACCTGGACCATTGCCCTAGGCTCATACATGTGCTTCCATTGTCTGACTCTCTGGACACTTTGCCTCATATGGATACCCTGGAGATTGTGTGTTGTGGTGATCTAAGGGAGGTCTTCGCTCTGTACCCTAAGCAAAAGCGCCAGAGAATTATAGGATGCCCCAAGCTAAGGCGCATTCACCTGTACGAGCTCCCCAGCCTGCAGCACATCTGTGGGAGCAGAATATCCGCGCCCAACTTGGAGACCGTCAAGATCAGGGGTTGCTGGAGCCTTAGGAGCCTACCAGCCGTCAGCGGAAACAGCGAGAAGCTGCCTAGTGTGGACTGCGAGAAGGAATGGTGGGATAACCTGGAGTGGGACGGGGTGGAGGCGAACCACCACCCTTCGTTCTATGATCATAACCACTCGTCACACTACAAGACCCAGCAGCAAAGAGGCACAGTACTAAGGTGAGATACATATGACCTGGCTCTCTTTTCATCGCCAACTCTATTGGAGCGCCAGCCAACATGTTTCACCATTCCTAATTTGTACTAGTCTAGTTCCGATACTATGTATGTGTAGTGAACCAATCAACTCATTGATGATTTGTTTTTGCTGCACCGTAGGTAATCAGTTCCTTCCATGGGACAGGAGTGTCGATCCTGTCATCCTATGGTGCCCCTTACGCAGCGGATGTCTTCGCTGCAGTGTATCGTTTCGTGTTGCTTTCTCTACTTCATGTTGTTTTGATTGGTTTGGTTGTGCTTTTGCATCTGCAACGCCGAGGCGCGGAGCCTCTGCAGCTGCATGGATCTGCATTGCCATGGTGTGGCGGTGCGGTGCCATCCTCAGAGTTTGATTTGGTTTTGATTTGATTTGGTTGGTTTGGGCAGCTCCGCTCGATTGAGCCATTTATGTGTCAAAGTAAGCATCCGTCATCCAGTTTGATAGATGATGCATATTGCAAGCTTTGATCAAGATGGAGAAATAAATGAGAGTGCATTCAGCCTGGGCAGTATGAGCGACCTGCCTGCTTATGTTGCTCACATGCATGCTGCTCTTGTGTGATTTGTGTTGTGGTGCGTGATTTGTCAGCTATGGACTGATTGTTGTAATAATAATTGAACTATTAGTCTGACCTCTTGCGTGAATGTTGTTGATGATTTGTGTTAATCCATTGCTTGATTAAGGTTGTTGCAATTCTGCGTTTTTTCATATCCCAGGAATAAAAGAAGCCCCGAGAATGTATTCAGATGGATTGGTTGACTGAACACGAAGCCCTTGCTCTGTCGCCATTCGCAGGTCCCATTTTCTCCTGTCGCTCTCGCGCTATCTCCTCAGCCTAATCGGTGCCGCCGCTGCCCTGGATTTGATGCCGCCGCCGTCTAATCGCTGCAGCTGGCCGTGGCCGATGCAGGCCAAGTGTTGGTGGCTGGAGACGAGCCAGTGGCGTCTAGGCGGAGATGGCCTGAAACCGAGGAGGCGATGCATAAGGCGAGAGAGCAGAGAAGTCTCTCTCTGCGCGCCGTCTTTTGGGGGCGCTGGCAGCGGACCGGAGCTCGACCCGCCGATGTGGACTGCCCTGGCCCCCGCTCCCGTCGCCCCTCGGAGCAGAGGAACTCCGGAAGCGGAGCTCGATCCGCCAGCCACTGTTCTGATGCATGTGTGTGCATTTACTTGGTTGTAGCAAACTGCTTGTCTTTTGGTTTGGTCACTGCCTGAGAAAGGAGAGACTAGGCTAGTTGTTGGGTTGTGAGTTCTTTGTCATTTCAATAACTGTCCAAGGAGATTCATGGCGATGAACAATCACACAAACACTTATTGTTACTTACAAACCGGATAAGAAAATTTCTCAAAAAAAAAAAAAAGGGGATAAACACACAATCAGAGTTTCAGAGAAGCATCCTCCCACCTTGTTCTTCATTTCTCTGTTTATCTCCCTTGAGGATTTGAGCTGTGTTGTTTGTGGAAGAAGTGAGGTTTGTTCTTCCATACAGAAATATGAGAGGCATATAGCACAGTTTTTTTTTTCCTCTCATAGGCTGCTGCAGATATTGAGAAATCACCTCCTTTTTCTTGGTGCAGCCTCTCTTTTCACAAAGCGAGAATAACTCCATTCTGCTTGAATATTACCAATATGAAAATGAAAATGAAACTAACCTGTCTTGTGTATGCCAGCAAGAAGCAGATCACTCGTAGCTGTGCATGTTGTGGTCTGAGTCTGACTATGCATCAACTGAACTTTAACTTCCGCCTATGTTTTGTTTACTTTAATTTTCTAGAAATCACACAACTTGTAAGTACTCTACGCTTGAATAAGAATTGACTTCAGTTTTTGTCTTATCTTTTGATTATTTCCCTTCCATAGAAATGGCACAACCACAACTTGTAAGAACTCTGTGCTGTGCATGAATGAAAATTGGTACTACTGCACACATTGTCTGTCTCATCCTTCGCTCTGTTCTTTTTCTCTTGCCATCCAGAAACCACCAGTGCTCCATTCCGGCTATGTGTGTGGATACTGCCATCGCCTCGTCGACCAGCATTGCCACCGTCCATGACGCCTGCAGTCATCACCAAGCATCACTGTATGTGGACCCAAATCATCGCCGCAAGCAGCTGCAACATGCAAAGCCAACGGGGCGCTATACTGAACGCGATTGCGTGAGTGGTAGCAGCAGCAGGTCCTCACTTGCACGTACCTGCTGACAGTGATGAGCAGTAAGAATGCACACTTGCGAGGCAACCTCTGCTTTATTTTCCTCAATACCGACGAATATTCTCCAGGTACAAGCAATTTTTTTACTAATTCTATTGTAGCTTGTAAGTCCACGTAATTTATCCCTGAAATACAAAATGTTGCATTCTGGAGCACATGCATGTAGATGTGAAATGACAAGCTTGTTAGGTAAATCTTTACATCGATTTGCCTTTTTTCTGTGAAGCAGCCGGTTCATAAACTGAAATCCAAAATGTTGCATCCTGGATTATATGCACTCCAGAAGTGAAGTGCTTATTAAGTAAATCTGAACATATTCATGAATTCACACCAATCACAACCAGGCTATGAGCTTTTCTACCCTAGCTTTCATGCTATTCATACATGACATTACTTAGTTCATCTGGATATATATTTTTAATCATTTTTCTAGGATGTAGATTTTGGATAAAATATATTTATTTTAATGATATGTCAGTTTTAGTATAGAAGCAAATTAATTCAAATAAGTGTTATCTACATGGTGGAATAACTAGCAGAAAAGAGTACAAAATATAATATGTGAATGACCCAAGGGCGTGGATCACCATACAGATGAGAGTGCAATGATAAACTATGTGTCCATAGATCTAAAAAAAAAACTATGTGTCCATAGTTGTAAACTTTACAGGCAGTTCACAGTAGCAGAAAAGTAGGAAAACCCATTATCCTAACCATAACAAGGTCACAAAAACATTATGCCGAATAGAACATTTAATGCAAACGCCTGCCAGAGAAGGACCTTAATAAAGCAATGGGTTAATATAATATGCTGCACATGGGACCTTAATCAAGCAGTGGATTAACACAAATCATCACCAACATTTGTACGGAAGTCGTAGCAATAATTCTCAATTATTATTACAGTAATCAGTCCGTAGCTGAAAAATCAAACACCACAGCACAACACCACACAGGCTGAAAATCACACACCACATCATCCCACACACCACACCACACCATCTAAGCAGCTTGAGCAGGCAGAGTGCTCATAGTCACACTGCTCAGGCTGAATGCACTCTCTTATTCATTTCTATCTTGCTCAAAGCTTGTAACATACATCTTCTATCCAACCAGATGATGTATGCTTACTTTGATGCGCAATGGCTCAGTTGAGCGGAGCTGACCAAACCAATCAAATCAAATCAAACCAAACTCGTGGATGCACCACCACACCATGGCAATGCAGATCCATGCCGTTGCAGAGGCGCTGCGCCTCTGCAGGGCAGACCCAAAGCACAAACCAAACCAATCAAAACAATAGGGAAAGCAACATGAAACCATACATCGCAGCCAAGACATCCACTGTCCAGGAAGCACCACAGGATGACAGAGTCGACGCTCGCATAGAGATCGACCCATGGAAGGAACTGATTACCTACGGTGCAGCAAAAACAAATCGTCAATGAGATGATTGATTCACCACAGGCACATAATACCAGAACTAGAATGGTGTAGATTGGACGGTAAATTATGTTGGCTTGCACTATAATCGAGTTATCGATGAAAGGAGAGATGAGCCATATGTATGTCACCTTAAAACTGTGCCTCTTGGCAGCTGGGCCTTGTAGCATGATGAGTGGCTATGCTCATAGAGTGAAGAGTGGTGGTTCGCCTCCACCCCGTCCCACTCAAGGTTATCCCACCATTCCTTCTCACAGTCCACACTAGGCAGCTTCTTGTTGTTTCCGCTGACAGCAGGAAGGCACCTGAGGCTCCAGCAGCCCCTGATCTTGACGGTCTCCAAGTTGGGAGCGGACATCCTGCTCCCACAGATGCGCCGCAGGCTGGGAAGCTCATACAGGTGGATGCGCCTTAGCTTGGGAAACTGTATAACTTTCTGCTCCTTTTGCTTAGGGTCCAAAGCAAAGACCTCTTTAAGATCACCACAACACACAATTTCCAGAGTATCCAGGCAAGGCAAAGTGTCCACAGACTCGGATAAGGGAAGCACATGTACGAGCCTAGGGCAGTAGTCCAAGTGTAACAGTACTATGTTTATAGAGGAAAACACATGCATTGCACTCCAATACCAGATGTAGCGTGCCTTCAGGAGTTGAGATGCCCAGAATGTGCTCAATTGATGACAGAAGCTATCACCCTCACTTTGTTGGGCAGTACGAAAGACAGTACGCAGCTCGGGGCACCTCTCGACTCGGCACCATTCAAGGCTCCTCCAGTATGAACCTTGCGGGCATGTGATGCAAGTGATGGAGGAGCTATCATGCACGTGTAGCATGCGAGCTTTGTTAAATACAAAACGAGAGGGTGAATCAGAACTAATATTAATTCCTTCGATGTTGCTCTGTTGTGGCTGCCGCAGTCTCCTCTTCATCTCCTGATTATCTTGTATGTGAACATACAAGTCTTGAGACGTTGGGCTAGGACTAGCAGGGCAAGCCCACATCCAGTTGATTGCACCTTCATCATCAGCACCAGCTTGTAGGTTGCTCTGAAAGAAGGCATCGTTTGCATATGAATAATTATCAGGTTGACACAGACTCCTGATTTCTTGAGCAGCTTCGCTGTCATCAACAATGGCACCACTTATAGGAGATGAACCCATTTCCATATATACATGACTCTGCTCCATATTTTTAACCGGTTCAAGCGACCTAAGGAGCCTTGTATCCCTTGTGCAGATGTACCATTTGAAGTCAAAGGACGCATGCCCACTGATGCCCAGTTCAGTAGCCGTAGCAAAATGAATAGATGATGATCCCACAGCTGCAATAGGGTCCCTGGGTTCTTCTTCCCAATCAGCTTGGCCAGGTGATGTATACCATATGGTGTTGATGTGCAGCACCTCCAAAACATTTGTCCTATGGTATGATGCCCATAATATTGCACAGAGCTTCTCACAGCCCAGCAAGATGAGACGTTTGAGCTTTGGAGTTTCCACTTCTCTAAGGTCGAGTGTTTTCACAGCTGTGCCTGAGAGGTCCAGCTCCTCAAGGCGCTCTAGTGCTCCTATTAGTAGTATACTCTTCAACTGAGAACAACCCCGGAAGGAAATGCTAGATGTGTTGGTGCCATAAGATCTAGTTTTGAAGGTGAATGACTCAAGCGATGGGGGCAGCACGCCGGGGACAACCTGTTCCAGTTCAAAACAATTGTCAAGGATGATCGTCTTGAGGAAGCTTGCGCTAGACAGGTCAGGCAAGTAGTATTCTATCTTGTTTGAGAAGTAGTAGTCTTCCTGTACGTGGACCTTGACAAGGGAAGGAAACCTGCCACGTAAACTACCAATCTTCCAATCCTTGACTCCCTCTACATACAACTCCCTGAGGTCAGCCATAAAGTTCATCATCTCTTCTGATAGTAATCGATACCAGTCTGTATAGCTCAGGTGCAGCACCCATAGCTTCTGGAAGCATGACATGTCTTCGTTGTGGCTTGGATGCTTATCAGATGGGATATTTCTGCAGTTGTTCAGCTGAAGGAGTCTTATCTGGCTGCAACACAGGAAGGGAGGCGATTCAAAACTGAAGCCGCACCAAGAGAGATGTAACACGCGCAGCTTGCTGCTGTATGAATGTTGGAATATGCCATCTGGTAATGTCGTCATCTGGTAGATGTTGCTATCTGGTAAGATGAAGCAGGATGTCGCCTCAGAAAGATCCATGCCAATATTATCAGGTAGGAGGCCCTTCTTGTGTTGCACCAAAAGCAAGCGGTCATGAAGCCTGCACTGCAGGTGGCGAAGAACGTCATCATCAGTGCGGAAACGAAGCCAATCCATAGACATGTTTCTCTGTAGAGCATCGGCTACTCCCCATGCCGAACTATCGCCTTGCCCTTGTATAATCCCGTCGCACACAAAGTAGTTAAAAACATGGTCCTCCCAGTTCCCCCAACCGAACCAACTGACAGATCCCAGTGCATAGGCATACTGGAAACACTTGTCAACTATTATATGGTTCATGTAAGGCTCTGGAATACCCATATAAGCGACAATCTCCTTGGCCTCTTCCAATAGTGCTTCATCACGGATGCAGTCATCATGAGAAAAATTGACAACAACATCAGTATGCAGCTCCATCTTTGTCCGTTTACGGAAACGTATGTATTTGGATTGAAACCTCCCGTGCCAGGTCCACAACACCTTGATACTCAAAACTGATGTTACCGGAACACCACACTTATACAGGTCAATGTATTTGTCACTCCCATTGTGAAATATCACCACAAATCTACTGCTAGCAAGCTTTCTGAAGATTTCTGTTCTGATATTTGGTATCACCCCTCGAGAGCCTTCGTCTATCCCACTGAAATCATCCTCCTCGTCCCGCCGATCGAAGATGGCCATCACCGATGGTGGAAGCTCTAGCTCCTCCGCGACCGACTTTTGCAGGGCCCTCATGCTTTTCCACAGCGAGCAATCCACATGAACAACCCTGTCAAAGTTTGATTTTGATGATTTCAGGCGTTGAGCTACTGCCTTGAGTGTTGCTGATGCCCCAAATCCATGCCAACCACGGACGAAGATCACATTTCCTTTGCTTGTATCCTCCAAAACGTCCAGTATCTCTCCTGCGGCAGCATCGATATTTTTTACTTGAATATTGATCTCCTGCGATGTTCAATAAAATAAATAAAGATATCAAAATGTGGTTTTATCACTTTAGTCTTGTTTCTTTACTTCTTTCATTTCAAACTAGAAGGCGCAGCATGACTAAAAATGGAAAGGTTCCTACGAATGAATACCAACCACACATTTTAATGAAGCTCTAGCTCACTGCTCAGTAGCTAGCTAATAAACCAAGTTGCAAATTTGCATCATTAATCACTGAAGTTCTAGGTGTGTGATGGACTACCTTTGGTTTAGACATGATGAATCAAATCAAAATCAATCCTTCGAACGTCAGCAGCTCCGTTTCGAATCTCTAGCCCATAGATCAGTCTACAGCGTTCTCAGGATCCAATTTCCTTCAATTCCTAAATAAAGCACAAGAGATGGACGCCATCATTTGGAGAAGTTATAAAATGATGCTTTGTTCAAAGGAAGGTGTAAATTTCGAGAAGCAATTAATCAATCTGAAGATATGCTAATATATAGAGAGGATTGATGTAATTACCTTGGTTAATTGCGGCACTGGCACAACCTTTGATATGCTACACGAAGTGAGGAATGGATATAAGCTTAGCTAGCTAGTATGGGAAATGGCCCATGCATACCCATACACATTAGCTGCTTTCCTTGCGGTTGCTTTGCTTTTCTCTTTGCTTTCCCTCTCAAAAGCAAAAGCTGTGAATTCTTTGCTTCTGCACATCAGGACCCATCATCAGGTTCTTTGCTTGCTGCATTTAGTGGTCACAGGGATATAAAGGAAAAGATAAATCTGCGTAGTTTGCTTTGTTGTCTGTCATGTCATCCCGTTAGTTGACCAACTTATGTATGAGGCTACCATTCCCTTGTAAAGGTCATGAATAATAATAAATCTCGCATGAGAAAGAGTATTAAAGTAGTTCAAGTTATATATACTTGTATCATTATTTCATATAGCCATACGAGTGGATTTCATTTTCGACCACATAATCTTACCACAGTCAAATTGACGTGTGGACGCCTAGTACAAGACTTGAAAAAAAAAGGCATGCTTCAGCATGCCGGTAAAATCTAACAGCAGTCCCTCGCTGCAATTATCAGCATTATCCTGTTAATTGCTGCAGTTAACAGCATGCCGGTAAAATCTAGAGAAAAGTATACTTTTCGTCCCTCAACTTTCGGCGAAGTCTAAATTTAGTCCCTCAACTTCAAAACCAGACAAGTTGCATCCTAAACTTTTAAAACCGGACAAATTTGGTCCTTCGAATCATCCAAAGCAGTATTTGGCGATGATGTGGCCTGGTTTTGATTTAATTGGATTGGGTTAGCAAAGGGGCCCACGGTTCAGTGACTATCTAACAGAGGGTTAGGACTTGCCCTAATCCTACCTAATGCTACGGGGCTGGGTCTAGACTAATCTTGTTGTGTCAGTCTCGCCAGATTTAGCCGCCTGTGACTAAAAGCTGCAGCGGAGACACACTGGGAGGCCACGGGAGTAGGTGAGGAGGGTCTGGGAGGCTGCCCCTTGCTCTCCCATGGCTAAGTGAGGCTACGACCGACCATATGGTCGCCAGAGCGACGGCGGCGAGCTCGTGTCATGCGTTGGAGCAGCACGGCGGCGCTGTGCGGTGAGGTAGCTATTGAGCTTGGGGAGGTGCACAAGGAGAGATGAAAGGACCGGGGAGGTAGCTACTGAGCTATGGGAATGGCATGGAGAGGATAAGAAATCATCCTACTAGGTTCTCAAGACAGGATAAAAGAAATTGTCCGTCAGACAGGATACTTATCCTCAGAAAGTAACATTATCCTAGAAGAGTTATTAATCGTGTTTGCACCATCAGGTTCACAAGAACATGATAGTTGCTAACTTGAGAGGATCTGAAGCAGTAATTGCTAGTTGGAATCAAGTCCAAGCCAATTCCAATTCCTGTTTGGATGTGGAGTATTTGTTAAGTAAATTTGTACATATTCGCGAAGTCATAATAATCACAACCCGATTATGAGCTTTCCTACTATACCTAGCTGTTCAGAGAAGTTGGTAACTCATTTTCATGATATTCATACATAATATTGGTTATAAATGTTTTAGGCTCCCATTTTATTTCGCAACACATTGCCTGCCTGAAGGTTTTTTTTTACAAAATTTGTTTTGATGCTAAAGCTATTCAGGAAATTTAGCTGACGTGCTGAGTTGTGTTTCAGGCAGATGTGCGTTGTATGATCTCTGATGTCTCCCACTAGAAGAGAAGGAAGATAAAGAAAGAAAAGGCATACGAAGGTGTGAAGCAATTGAAAGCCAGTCTTAATATAGGGAACGTATTCCCCTGGCGCTTTCATCACATGGCGGCATTCTTTATTCCTTCCTTGAGTTCCCGGCCTGATGTGATCATGTGAAGGGCAACGTTGAAGCTGAGCGGTGCGGTGGCGACTGGTGAGCTCATCACTGTACCTTCCCGTGGGCGCTGCTTCTGCACGCTAGCATCAATTCAAGTAATTCCTGGAGGGAAATTAATTTAAGAGATTGCCTGCCCATGCTACAATTCCTTACTGAAAATGACTAGAGTACCTTCAGGCCTGATGGCGACCTCCCTCGTCCTTGATGAATGTATCCGGCGTCACTCTACATGCTGCTGATGACGAGCCATCAAGTACGAGCGAGTGTGCATGTATTGATTTCATACAACAGATTGAGCAAGTTACTATGAGCTAATACTAATTAATCCCTCTGTCCCAAAATAAGTGTCTGGGACAGAGGGAGACTTTGTACTAAATAAGCGAGACTTATTTTGGGCCGGAGGGAGTAGGTATTAGCTCTGTCTCGACACTACATCAATTTATCACTGTATTGATTTTATTTTGCAGCATCCTTTAGTTTTTGTTTTCATATTGTGTTCTGCACACATACACCTGTGCCAGTTCATGTATTGAGATGGATTAAAAGCTTTGAGAATGATAGAGAAATAAATGAAGAGCACCATGCGTGTGCATGCTGCTTACATGCATGTTCTTCCTGTGTAATGTCGTGGTGTGTGATTTGTATGATATGGCCTGCTTACTGTAACAATAATCAAACTATCACTCGCACTTCTGCATAAGGTCCCTTGTGCGGCATATGAATCCGTCGCATGATTTAGGTCCCTTATCAGGCAGATGCTTGCAGTTTTATGTTGCGTTGGTTCTCCTGTAAATTTGCCATGATCATTCAAACTAGCTCTATTTGCACACAGATACACAGTTTGATCATTGCAAACTCATTCATTTCTAAAGTAGTAACACATAGCAAAAAAGATTGTACGCAATCTATCTACATTTATGAAAAAAATCATCCGGACACCTGCCTCCCACACTGCACACTATTTGCAATCTACCTTTATTTGTGATTTAGTTATGAAAAAATCATCCGGACACCTGCCTCCCATACTACATATTATTTACATATACTAGCGCATCTTTTCCATCAACATTGAAATCTTGGCCATTTAATTCTCAATAAGATCCGTCACAAAAAAGATCTTAATAAGATGATTTGTGCTGAGTACCACCATTCGACACTATCCAATGTATCTATTTATCTTTATTTATGAAAGAAGATTCGTCCGGCTACCTACCTCCCTTGCCGCCCATTATAAGAGATATGATACATATCCGTAGCTCTGTGGATGCCATATATATTTCCTCTTCCCATGCCACTAGTTAAGTGGTCCGCTAACATACAACACTCCTCGCCCAAGCAACATGTTACATCTCCTCCTCGTGTTATTGCCTTATCGATTGCTCTATTGTATGCATGGGAGGCGTCAGGATGTCCCCAATGATCTATCGCGTCCTCGCTCCTGTTGGCTACAAGTCCACAACTGGATCCTGGCAGCTGACATACAGAGCTGGTGAAACTAGTCGTACACGCACATCCGCCATCTACAACCGAGCTCTCTTGAACGATCGAGTCATGTGTCGTCATTGTCTGGTCCTTGGCGTGCTCGTACTGCCTTGCCAGCCATCATCGACAGTGCAGCTCCGTTTGCCTACATGGACGGTTGTGTGGAAGGAGCAGACCCGCATCTTCAAGGAACAGCTACATCTTCAGTGTGGTTGCAGGACGAAATCGAACGTACCCTCTTGCTTTTGTGTGTTTTCGGTATAGATGGCCCAAAAGAGGTGAAAATATAAGTCTTTCTAGAGATTCTACTATCGACTACATACCCAGTAAAATGAGTGAATCTACACTTTAAAATATGTCTATATACATCCGTATGTAGTCCATAGTAGAATGTCTAAAAAGACTTATATTTAGGAAGGGAGGGAGTAGTAGCTAGTATACAACAAGTCAATAAATACATACATAGTGTTTTTGGTGCTTTTAACATTCTCTATTGTCACTTGTATCCTAGTGTTGACGGAACAAGTTATACTATCCTGGCTGCAGTGCAGCAACAAGTTTTATCAGACTGCAGCCAAAAGTTTTATCAAACTTGGAACAAGAGGGGGTGCTCCGCCAAACCCCAAAAGCAAAGGGAAGCATGTACACGGTATAAACATGACAGAAATCTCAAGCGAAGGTATTAAAAAAAATGTCACAGCTGCACATCCTAGCTGCAATAATTTGAATGTGGTGTTTTGCTTCTTGTGTCTTAACATGAGACCATGAGTGTCCAGGAGAACGCTACATCTACTACATGTAATGCACTAACAACGAAGGTATTAACTGAATATGTCGTAGGATTTTCTGCCAAATTTAAGAGCGGGTTGCAGGAAACTTTTGACACCTTCTTCGCATTCCAATGTCTCCTAGCACTGAGCATCATCAAACCGTAGCCAACTGTCCAGCTGGAAAGGAAGACTCTTTGATTGCGGTGTCCCAACAAACCGTAGCTCCTTCAGCTTTAGTGGCAAACTGTCCAGCTGGAAAGGAAGCCTCTCCAATTTTGGACAATTGTCAATCACAAGTCGCTCTAGGGATGGGAATTCCATACCCTTGTCCCCAATAGTTTCCAACGAGTAGTTACGAGTAAGACTGAGACTCTTGAGGCAACGAAATGTTTTTGTCTTGTCCTGTCCATTGCACAATTTGTCACCATGGCACCTCATAAATGCTTGCACTATACCAGAACAGGAAACTATATGAAGTTGTTCAAGGCGAGGCAAATACATAACCCAAGAGAGGTGCAATAGCCGTCCGCAGTAAAACAATTCCAAATGAATGAGCCTTGGGAATATAAATGCTGGAGTTGCTCCCATCCACTTTATCTCTCTCAAGGATCTCATCATAGTTAAGCTGAGGTTGTTGAGAGCACCAAAACAGTTGTTTGGTTGTTCCGTATCATGTCTTACTGTTATTTCTCGAGTGTCAATTTCTTCACTGATATCCAGTTCATACAAGGTCCTTTGTGCAAAGTCGGTTGATAAAATATCATTGAATGTACCTACGTCCAGCAGAGCCAAATATCTAACAGGGAGGTTCGCTTCTCCTAGTGACTCAAGCTGAGCAGAACCTTCGACCACAATACCAAGCGCTTTCAACTGAGGTAGGGTGCCCAACTCTCGGAATATTGACTCAGGTAGGGATAGGGTAAGAAACTCCTCAAGTCTATTACCTGCAATGCTTTAAGGCTAGACACGACACCAGCTGGTATTCTCACGTAACCACCAGCAGACCATAGGTACAAGAACTTGAGGTTGATGAGCTTTCCAAAGGAGCGAGGCACTTCAGTTGCCCCAAATTCATTTCGTGACAAATCAAGGTATTCCAGCTTTACCAAGGAACATAATTCTTCCGGTATCCTCTTGACGTTGTTTCCGCTCAAATCCAGATATGTCGGTGAACTGCAATTCTTAATTGCTTCAACAATTATGCTTTCATCCAATTTGTTGTTCCGAAGGCACAAGATCCTCAGTTTTATGGGATCAAGATTGAACCTAATAGGAATCCTGCTGAACATCAAGGAGATGCACTCAGCTTTGTTCGAAAGGATAATAACTTTTTTTGTCTCTGCCACCTGGTGCAGCCACAATCCATTTGTCATTGTTCTCACCAAAGTCATAAGATATCCATAAAGCCATATCACGAATCACATCATGCACTTTAACATATCCATTATATTCGCAGCCCTCTAGCATACAGCTGTAAGGTCAGCTATCAAACTATATGATTTTTGGAAGGAAGATTCTATATCCTGCTCATTCACTAGACCTAAGCCCATCCAACATTGAGCAAGGTCAACTTTGCGAATCATCGCATCCTCTGGCCACAATGCACAAGTCAAAAAACAACATCTCAAGGTGTCGTTTCTTAAATTGTCATAACTAAACTTCAGTTGCCTAAAAACATTAGTTTCCATACCAAGTTCTATTGGGTCTTTGTCGTCAGCGCATCATGATTGCTGCATATATTGGATGGCAGTTTCCCATTGATACTCATCTTTCCAATACATTGCCTTTCCAATAGTTATCAAAGCTAATGGCAAGCCTTTCAGTTCCCTCATAAGTTCTCTAGCAAGAGCTTCAATATGGGGACTAGAAAGAGTTTCTTCACCAATATTTTCTTCAAATAGCTGCCATGCCTCATGCTCCTGCATATATGCGACTTTTAACTCTTTCTTGACCTTCATTTGGCCACAAACTTTTCTTAATCTTGTTGTTAGCACCTGGACCCCATATTCCAATCATTCCAACTGTTGGTTCATCCTTAATGAAGTGGAGAGCCTCTTGAAGGTTACGGTTCTCAGCTGACATAGATGGACCAGGCATCTCTTGGACAGGAGGTGGCATTGACTCAATTGCAACAGTACTGGGGCAACTACTGAGACATTCTTGAACCTCGCGAAGCTTCTCACATGCCAGGATAGTAACATCCTTCTTCAACTTACAGTCCACCGAGATTACATGCATAACATCAATGATTTTGGCCACTTTTTCCAGCCATCTGTCGACCTCATTTGTTGATTTCTTGCCTTCTCGCTCAGCATTCTTAATCTTCTGACATACATCATTTTTTTCGCAATCAAGTCTTTGGTGGAATCCTCGAGACTTCCCACAATTCTTTCCTCCTTCAGGTTTAAAAATAACATGCATGTATTAGTACTCATTAAGGGACAGAAGATGCTTACAAACACATTAAGATCGGTCGCAATTGATCACCTCGGGAACTTCCTCAGCTAGCATGTTGGTGCCTTCTCTACTCTTGCAGTTCTCTTTGGGCTTCGTAGGCACATATACAATCATCAAATCCACCTCATCAACCACTTTGCCGGCCTCTTCATGGAATATTTTTTCAGTGATATCCTCATCTCTAAGACCCTCGGGCACTTTCGTGCTCTGGAAGATGATCTTGTCAGCATTCTGGGTAACTTGCGGTGCCCTCTGCTGTGGTTGCAATGTTATCTGAACAAGATACTCGTTGCATCCTGGTGTCACAATGCCTTTGTCTGGCCATATGGTGTACTGCTGGCTTGGTCTTTCAATTTTGAAGGCAAAAGAGGCCTTTGTCTTGTTGGATAGCTTAACTGACCATGACATCTCCTCGTTAAGCTTAAGCTCGAGCAGCTCAATACGAAGCATGTCATCGTCCAGATAGGCGCTTTCCTGCGAGAAAAGAGAGAGATGCGTAATCGGAAATTACACGTTTTTTGGAAAATATGTATAATTTAGGCTACTAGGACAGTTGTCAGACGCAAATTTGGGATTATGCTAACCTAGCAGGGTTAGGATTAGCTAACCAATGTATTTTAATCTAGAACAAAATTAACACAGCCTGAGAGTTGAATAGTTGACTATCCCACACTTCATTAGCTCTCTGATCTCAATAACACTGTTATCTCCTTTGATTTCAAATGATGCATTCCTTTCCACAGTTTTGATTACAAGGTATCTTAAACTAGCTATAGCTTACCTGGCCAGTGTGCCCATCCATACTTTCAGATTCACCCAGAATGTTTATTATCTCCAATATGGAAGGTCTATGTCCTGATTCTTGTTGCCTGCAGCGTACCGATATTTCAATGCATCTAGTTACTTGCCGGTATTCTAGTAAGGTCGGTGGTTTATTCCACCTGTGTCTCCACCTTCGAAGTACCTACATTTAACAAAAGGCTAATTATTTATGATAATCCCAGAATCTTACAGTACCATTTTCTAGTTCAAGGCCAGACATTAGACGCATAGTGTGTGTTCGCCACAGCGCCTTAAACTAATCCATCCATCCACACACGTGTGATATGTATGAAAAAAAAAGATGTTGTTTAAAGTAGATATATGCCATTCAGTACTATACTATGCAAATTAAAGCATGAACAAAAGATGCAGGCAAAACATTCTTGCTGTTCTAAAAAGTGAGAGATATCACTTAAATTATTTTTGTGAGGGACGCTCTTACACCCCGTTACCAATTCTGTGATTATGACACCCAAACTGTATATGTCACACTTGAATGAAGTTTTGCCATCTTTCTCGTATTCTGGAGCGAGATATCCTCTGCAATAAAATACAATAGTGTGATGCATTATGACACAAAGTAAATGTGGGGCTGTAATGATAGAAACTGTAAATAATGGTCCTTGTAGCTTACGGTGTTCCAAAACGTTGACCCGTAGTATGCGACATTTCATTTGATCTTGACAACCCAAAATCAGTAATTTTTGGAACCATATGATCATCAAGTAATATATTTGGCGGTTTAAGATCCATATGAATAAAAAAAATTCCTCGTGAAGATAACACAGACCCTTGCAAATTCCAGAGATTATTGCATAACGTGGTTCCCATTCAAGTCCCCTTAATTCATCTGTAGAATAATAAATACACAAAAAGGTAAGAAGTTATGTTAAACTTCATACTGAGCAACGATGGAACATTTTAGATGCAAGTCTGTCACTAAGGTTGCTCTGGACTTGAAAACTGAGCACTAGTCCAGGCAGTAAGGTAAAGAAGTAATAAAGAAGAGCTGCATCAATTGCAATAAGACCTTACCAGTAATGTGCTTATCAAGACTTCCATTGCGGATGTACTCAAAACAGAGCAATCTTTCTCTTACGCTTACAAGGTTAATTTCTCCTGCCTCTTTTCTCGATGTATGATGTGTATTAGAACAGAAGCCAAGAAACCGGACTACATTTTGATAGTTGGTGTTCATCAGGCTATTAAACTCACGGCGAAATGACACGTCATCAATTGTGATTTGGTTGACTTCAATCCTCTTGACAGCAACAATAATCCCATTTTGGAGTTCACCCTATTAGTCAGCATTTAAATGATGGTCAGCTTACAATACCAAAACAGCAGGTGAGTTTCCTGCTGTAATTTTAACAATAAATGCAAGTTCTTAATATTAAAGGATACGGAACAAAATAAGATGAATAGGTGGTACTTTTTTTTTATCGAACTAGCGACATTATACTGAACTTCATATCTTTATGTATGTTCTCAATGGTGAACTGTACCTTGTAAACCGCTCCAAATCCACCCTGACCAATTTTTCTGTCGTCGGAGAAATCGTTCGTGATGCTTTGTAAGAGTGCTAATGGCAGATCCTTGGGTTCCTCGTCTCCATTGAGTATACGCTCCAGCAGGGTTTCGTCCCCCATTCAGAACTAGCTACACAGTGTTATTCAGAACTAAAGCATGAAAACAAATTAGTTTACTTGAGGCAAAGAGGCCTGCAGAAATTGGTACCTGCTAGAGATTTAGTCCAATACTGCATCTGTACTTAGTGGTCTAGTAGGAAGCACGAAGTGGAACTGCTCCAATCGATGCCTGCACAAGCAAAAACACACCTCTTACGGTTAGTGTTGCAAAAAGGGGGATACAACAGAAGAGAAAAGAGAGGAGGGGAAAGGGCAGGCATACCCATTGCAGAAGCAGAAGCTGAAGCTGAAGCTCAAGATCGCCGCGTTGAGCGCCAATGAAAGGAAGAGGAAGGGACAACGTTAGCAGCTAGGCGAAACGATGACAGGTAGCCGTTGTTTTCCTCTCGCCCCAACATGTGCGCTGCTTGGCGACGGCTGGCTGACTCTAGAAGCACAAGGAGGTTGGCGGCAAGGAGGAAGAAGGAGAGGCGACATGAACAGCTAGCCACCTCCGATTACTCCCTGTGAAGTGTGAAATCGACATCAATCAAAGCGAAGCATTCATCAGTTCCTCCCCGAGATTAATAACTAGCAACAACATGAAACAGGGGAGGTGGTACCCCAGGCTTTGTGTAAGGAATGGAATGGATGCCTGCTCAACCAGGTGTACCAAAGTTGATGATCCTCTTATCCATCCTACAGACCCAGCACTCAAATGCACAACCAACACTAGTAACCACTAAACGCACGCGTCGTTCAGAATCAGAGCGGTGATACTAGCAGCCGCACAGAGCGAATACGCCCAATATTGAAAATTGGAAACATGAGATGTCGCAAACAGCTGCACGCCAAATCCATCATCTTCTTCCACGTCTCCAATCTCCAAATCACCGCGGACTAGCCGTCAACAAAAGCAACGCACCCATCCATTGCTCCCCAAGACTGATTACCGACAGAGAGAAAAAAAAAAGAAAAAACAGGGGAGAGGAGGGCGCCCCCGGCTCGCGGACCGAGCGGGCCCCCGCGTACCAGTGGGGACGCAGCCGCGATCAGATTGATCTAGAGTTGTACAGAAAGAATCGTACTGTACTTGTGATCTAGAGTTGTGCAGAAAGATTCAGTTTTGTGCTTGGGAGGACTAGGATAGCAAAGATCTAGTACTTATCTATTAGTACAAATCGGATAGCAAAAGGAAAATGATGCAAAAAATCGGAGGTTTGTAACTGTTACCAGGTGAGAACAAGTTGAAGAAACTGAAGGTGCTGATGCTGTTTGGGCCGTGCAGTGGAGAAGGAAGGAAGCTCGGACGCCGGCGGCGCGTTCGCCGCGAGGAGAAGGACGGAAGCAAGGAGAAGGACGCCGGATGGATCTGGCGTAAACAAAACAAGGGGGCCGTCGCCGGGTCGTCGGCCTTCGGCCTTGTCTCTCTGTCTCACTGTTCCGTGGGCCCAGCTCCACGTCGCCTCCAAGGATGTGTGTCCCCTCCCTCGTGGCACTAACATGAATGAAGCCAATCAATAAGGAAACACCACTAACTATATGCTTATAAATACAAATGTCACGTCTGATAATTGTTACTCAGTGGAGGAGAGAAAGTGTTTTCTTTTTCCTTCTTAATTAAAATGCAAAGTCTTTTTCATGCGCGCACATCGATGCATCGATGGTTCTCATGGGCTGCTCCCCTCCATCCAACAGATTCAGCTCGCGGTCGGCGATTCACCTCTGACGCGTTCGGTAAGCTGCATTCCCCTCAACCAGGCCCGCGCGGGATGAAATCGGTCTGTTTGGTTGTCTGCGTTTACTGTTGGGCCTGCATAGCACCAACTTAGATGGATGGGTCAGATCCTGTTGAGCATACCTTGGTTTAGTCCAGCAGTGAGGGTTTCTGTGATGTAGACATAATGCTTTCACTCAAAGAAACATAGAGACAAAAATTCACTGTAGGTCCTATAACTTGCGCCCATGGTCACTTTAGTCCCTGTGGTTCAAAATACCCAAAATACCATCCCTCAACTTGCTCTAGGGGTTCACAAATGGTCCATTATACGATTTCTTGTACGTATGCGCTGATCTGGCCTCAGTCAACCCGTGGCACCTGTGCGCTGACTGCCATGTCTTTAGTCCGCCTGAATACGAAGGGTAGCCATTTTTTTTTGCAAAAACGCCAGTGATTAAAAGAGCCGCTCCGACCCCTGGTCGGACCGGTTCCCCCGCTCGCTCTCTTTTCCCCTGTTCGTCGTCGCAGCCCAGGTGGTTATGTCAAGGTCGCCGGCGTGGGCGCGTGTGGCGACGGCGCCATGAGCTCGTCGTGGGACGCCGAGCCGCCGCCGTCCGCGCCGTTTGGGAGGGGCCTGCCTGACGTCCCTTTCGCACCCACGCAGCGTCAGGACCATGCCTCGCCGCCCCTCTACAGTACGTCACCATCATCGACACCTTCTCTGATCGATCTGTCGATTTTAGCTTTGGGAAAGAGTGCGTGTTCGATTCGATTCGATTACGCACATGTGTTAGGGTTTGGGCTATTTCTTTCCCCTTTGTCACAGATGGTGTATGCGTGTAGGGTTTTAGAAGTGGATCGTGAACTTAGTGTCAGAGAAAAATTAGGGTTTACTGTGGGCTTTGGATGGGGTGTTTGCAATTGAATTAGGGTTTACATAGCAAAATTAGGGTTTGATGTTGTGCTGGATATCTTAGGGAAAGACCACACCCTGTTAAATTGGCCAAAAATGTTTGCTTTATATGGCCTTGTTGTTGATCATATGGCATTTTGTTCATGAGATGACTGTTTGCTTGTCAGATCCGCCCAAAAAACATGTTTTTGACGTGAAAGATCATATATTTGTTTAGTGGAGGCCATGAATCCGTGCTTTTGTTCTGAAAATGTCTGAATTTTGTAATTTTTGAACCTGTCTGAAATATCTATTTCTGAACATTGCCACTTTGCTTGGTTTGGTGCAGTTACATTGTGTCTATTTCCTTACTCAGATGCTCTCAAATATCATGATTGGTTTGGTGCAGTGTCTGCATGTCTTAATTTATCAGAAATGGCTGAATTTACTACTGTCTATGTCTGTTATTACTGTCTGAACATGTCTGTTTTTCTGGTCTGAACATTGTCACTTTGATTAATTTGCAGGACCCCTAAGCAACCACTTCTCCGTTGAGGTCATATATGGTGGCTATTTCCTTTGTGTAGGCAAGCATAGGGATTACCATAAAGGCCACTCCATTTGGTATGACTACTGTGACATAGATAATTGGACACCTACTGTTGTTGCTAGTCTAGTGGAGGAAATTGGGTATGAGTTTGAGGGCACACTACTAGGGAAAAGCCTAGTAGTAGCGCGGGTTGAATAGCTAGTAGTAGCGCGGGCACCCGCGCTACTACTACGGCGCTACAGCTAACTTGTAGTAGTAGCATGGGTGCGCCCGCGCTACTACTATGTCTGTTAGTAGTAGCGTGGGTAC
>NC_041391.1:32107134-32114531 GCF_002162155.2 Triticum dicoccoides
TGAAACCAAAAAAATCTCAATCCCGTGCGTGCTGTCAATGGCAGCAATGCTTCGATCCAGCGACGTTAGGGGTCGTCGGAGCTGCGGAAGGGCAGAGGCAGACGAGATCCAGCACCAGCTGCTGTAGAGGCCCCAGATCCATGGCTGAGCAAGGAGGCAGCGTGTGGCTCCTCTTCGCAGCCAAGGCAGCGAGCTCCTGGTCGTCCATGGCGATGACCTGCACGGGCACGCACATGGGAGGGTGAGTGAAAACAGAGGGCAGAGGGATAAAGAGAAAGAAGAGAGAGAGGAAGGAGATGGAGGAAGCATCTTGGCTATTCGTTGATGGTAAGGTGCTCCGGTGTGGTGGCGGGAGGCGAGGGGGAAGACCGGCGAGCTGCTGGATGCCAGCGGCGCGAGGCGACGGCCTTGTTGGGGGCCATGGAGGATGAGACACGCTTGGGCAAGAGCGCCATGGGAGAGCCTATGGAGAGAGAGGGGGAGAGGGATGGGGGAGAGGAGTGATTTGGACGAGGAGATGGGGATTTCTGGGCTGTTAGAAAACCCACTACTTAGTAGTAGCATGGGTTTATAACCCTCTCTACTACTATGGCATGTCCCGGGGGGCACGGTAGAGACCGCTTAGTAGTAGCGAGGGTTAAAAACCCGCGCTACTACTATCAACTTAGTAGTAGCGAGGGGTAAAAACCCGCGCTACTAGTAAGTAGCAGTAGTGAGGGGTATAAACCCGCGCTACTAGTAAGTATTTGTGTATAAGCTTTTCCCTAGTAGTGGCAGGATCAGGGCTTACTGATGTGTTTCGGGTTGACGGTGGAATTTGAATGAATGCCCGGTATGCGGTGCATTGCGGTATAAGATCAGACGAGATGACCCTGGTGATGTTGAGGGTGAGCGCCCCAGGAAGAAGGTTCCTGCCAAGGTGATGTGATATGCTCCTATAATACCACGATTGAAACGTCTATTAAAAAAAGAGCATGTCAAGTTGTTGCGATGGCACACAGAAGATCGTAAGAAAGACGGGATGTTGGGAGTACCCGTTGATGGCTCGAAGTGGAGAAAAATCGAAAGAAAGTGGCCTGACTTTGCAGGTAACGTAAGGAACTTATGGTTTGGTTTAAGTGCAGATGACATTAATCCTTCTGGGGAGCAGAGCAGCAACCATAGCACCTGTCCCATGACTCTATGTATCTATAACCTTCCTCCTTGGTTGTGCATGAAGCGGAAGTTCATTATGATGCCAGTGCTAATCCAAGACCCTAAGCAACCCGGCAACGACATTGATGTGTGTATCTAAGGCCATTATTTGAAAAACTTTTACAGTTGTGGGATAAAAAAGGTGTACGTGTGTGGGATGGGCATAAACAGCAGGAATTTGACCTACGAGCGTTGCTGCTTGTAACCATCAATCATTGACCTGCTCTTAGTAACCTTTCAGGACAAAGAAACAAGGGATACAACGCATGCACACACTGTTTACATGAGACTGAAAGTATATATTTGGACAAATACAAGAAGAATGTGTACCTGGGACATCGTCGGTTTTTTCCGAGCAAGCATGCCTTAAGAAAGAAAGGCAGGCATTCAAAGATGAGGCGGATCACCGGAAGAAGCATGTCCTACAAGGCGCAGCATGACTAAAATTGGAAAAGTTCCTAGGAATGAATACTACTAATGAAGTTCTAGCTCACTACTCAGTAGCTAGCTAATGAAACCAAGTTACAAATCTGCATCATTAATCATTGAAGTTCGAGGTGTGTGATGGACTACCTCCGGTGCAGGCATGATGAATCAAATCAATCCTTCAAACCTCAGCAGCTCCATTTGGAATCTCTAACCCATAGATCAGTCTACAGCATTCTCGGGATCCAATTTCCTTCCTTTCCTAAATAAAGCACAAGAGATGGACGGCATCATTTGGAGAAGTTATAACATGATGCTTTGTTCAAAGGAAGGTGTAAATTTCGAGAAGCAATTAATCAATCTGAAGATATGCTAATATATACAGACAGGCCCGGCCGTGAGGGGGGGCAGGGGGGGCGGCCGCCCCGGGCCCCCAAAGTTCAGGGGGCCCTCCCCAAGTGTGCAGTCAGGTTAGTACTAAGGAAACTATGGGCCGTGGCCCAGGGAAGTAACCAAGCGTGGGACGCAGTCAAGCGCAAACATAGCGATTTTTCCTATTCCTTTATGAATCAATCCCAGATCCTACGCCGTTCCTTTTTGCGATAATAAACATGGCAACATCGTCATGTTCCTTTTCTCGAATATCATTCGTAATTCTGATCGCCAGTTCGCCGTCTCGCCGATGCCGATTTCTGTTCCCGGGGCCGGTTCTGTACGGGAAGCCGCTTTGCTCTCCCACCTCGAGCACTGAACATGCAGACACACACATCGCCGATTCGCCGAGTGCTGCAGCCAGAGGCAAGTCCACATCGCGTCATCGGCTCATCGCTGAAGGCCCTACAACCAAAGCCGAATGGATCCATCCAAGGTAGTACTCCCCAATCTCTACTCCCTATATGTTTAGTACTTACTATTATGTAATTTTATCCTCATATATGATGCATAGCTGGATCCATCCAAGGTAGTACTCCCCAACCTTTGCTTCCATTATTTATTTATTTCCAACACAGTGAAAAAAGATAGTGTGTGGATGACTTGATACATTCAGATATGCGCTCTTGATAAAATTTCAAGAGTAATACTGGTGCTTGATTGAACTTAGATGGTGAATTACGATAGTTGTTGACTTGTTGTGGAGGAAGAGAAACAAATTGATGGGGATGCTGAACGAGAACAAGAGGAAATGTTGACATCAATACCGGTGATAAAAATGTAAGTTTTGTCCTGGGATTACAGTTATTTCAACAAGTGCACATACACAATCTGCTAGTGTAGAAGAACATCCAGTGTTGCCTTTTTTTAAGTAAAGATTATGAAACTTGCTTTCTCAGATAGTGCAATGTATGCTATTTTGATTTTCGAGCACGTGAGAGAATTCAATTTTTATCCTAGTACCTCTATAGTCCATAGCTTAATTATCATCTTATTTACAGTGCATGTAACTATCGCATCCGTTGAAAGAAAGCTTTTCAAAGTTAAAATTATTGAAGGACTATTTGAGATCAACAATGACTCAAGAGAGTTTAAATGGCTTGCCAAGATTATGCAGCAACACGAATTTACTGAAAGAGATTGACGCCGACCCCTTCATAAGTGACTTTGCATTGAGAAATGATAGAAGTTTTAAAAGGTAACATGTATAATTATTTTATATGTATATTGTTTTGCATGCATTTAAGCGTTTATTGGTAACATTTCATATACACACATAGTCATTATTATTACAATATTTACAATATTGGTTATACTAAGGGCCCCGAGTTTTGGTTTCGCCCCGGCCCCCCAAAATCTCAGGACCGGCCCTGTATACAGAGGATTGATGTAGTTACCTTGGTTAATTGCTGCGGTGGCACAAGCCTTCATACGCCACAGAAGCAAACTGAAAGTTGCACGCCCTCGCATATCGAGGAATGGATACAAGGTTAGCTAGATAGTATGGGAAACATCGGCCCATGCCTATGCATATACATTACCTGCTTTCCATGCGTATGCTTTGCTTTTTCTCTTTGCTTTCCCTCTCAAAAGCTAAAGCTGTGAATTCTTTGCTTCTGCACATCAGGACCCATCATCAGGTTCTTTGCTTGCTGCAGTCAGTGGTCACAGGGATATAAAGGAAAAGATAAATCTGCGTAGTTTGCTTTGTTGTCTGTCATGTCATCCCGTTAGTTGACCAACTTATGTATGAGGCTACCATTCCCTTGTAAAGGTCATGAATAATAATAAATCTCGCATGAGAAAGAGTATTAAAGTAGTTCAAGCTCGATATACTTGTATTTATCATTATTTCGTATAGCCATACGAGTGGATTTCATTTTCGATGACAAAATCTTACCACAGTCAAATTGGCGTGTGGACGCCTAGTACAAGACCTGAAAAAAAGGCATGCTTCAGCATGCCGGTAAAATCTAACGGCAGTCCCTCACTGCAGTTAACACTTAACAGCATGCCGGTAAAATCTAACGGCATTATCCTGATTGGCCTTCCTAACGACAACACCACTGGAAAGCAAAAGACAAGAAATCATCCGCCAAACAGGATACTTATCCTTGGAGAGTAATGCTATGGTGAAGTTTCATCTTTAGAAGACTTAATCGTGTTTGCACCATCAGGTTCACGTACCAGAACATGATATCTGCTAACTTGAGAGGATCTGAAGCAGTAATTTCTAGTTGGAATCAATATTTTAAATAGCGTGCTATGGAAAATAGCGCCGGACCTCCAAATCAGCTATAGCAGGCTAAAGCAGGCTATAGCGGCTATTTATGAAGGCGACTATTTAGCGGCACCCTGCTGAAAAGGCTATAGCGGGCTATAGCGGAGCTATAGCCGACTATTGAAAACTATGGTTGGAATCAAGTAAAAGCCAATTCCAATTCCTGTTTGGATGTGGGGTGTTTGTTATGTAAATATGTACATATTCGCGAAGTCATAATAATCACAACTTGATTATGAGCTTTCCTACTATACCTAGCTGTTCAGAGAAGTTGGTAACTCATTTTCATGATATTCATACATAATATTAGTTTCAAATGTTTTAGGCTCCCATTTTATTTTGCAAACAAATGCTTGCCTGAAGGCTTTCTCTCTTTTTTTTTACAAATTTTGTTTTCATGCCATAGCTATGCAAGAAATTTAGCTGACGTGCTGAGTTGTTTTTCAGACAGCTGTGCGTTGTATGACCTCTGATGTCTCCTACTGAAAGAGAAGGAAGATAAAGAAAGAAAAGGCACATGAAGGGAAGCGGAGTTTCTGCGCTCGAGCGCAGGTGAGCGCGTTATCTGGTCGCTACGTTTACGTTCATCCGAGACGATGCATTCAATGTTGCGGGCCAGTGCGGTCGGGAGGTTATCCGAGTAAGCGAATGGTTACGCGTGACAATGAACCTGGGCGGTGGGCCATGTAACGGAGGACGGACGGCCGCCGTAACGCTCCTGGAGTTGAGCCGTGGACCTGGAAGCTGCCCGACGTCCTGTTCCGTGGTTCAGGAAAGTACCTTTTCCGTCCATCCCAGGTACAGTAGGTGTTAATTGCTACGGCGAGCGGTGGGAGCTGCCGAGTCCATCCACTCACCCCAAGAACAGAGCTGGCGGCAGAGGAAGCTGTCGTCGTCCATCCACTACACCCACTTCTACGATTCAGTCCGAGTAAGCTGCCCTCGTTGCGGCCATGGAATTCCTGATGCAGCCCATTCGCAGGTGAGGGGCCGTTTCTAAGATGCTTGAGGGTGTTTGTGCGAATCGTTGATTGGATTCTTGTAGCGACTGAATCCTCTTTTTGGTTTGTGCGTCGTCAGGACGACAGTGCTATAGGAGGTTAACGACAGTGAAATCCCCCTGGAGCCACTGAGATACCTGGTGCCAGTGCAGCTGGTGGAGTAGCAGCAATCGATGGTGGAAGCAGGGAGCGCGAATGGCCAGATCTGCGCTCAGCAGGGGAGGATGGCGGCGGAGGGAGCGGATCCTCCACCGGCGTCTGGACTGTCGGCTTGAACGGTGAACCCGCAGGCCCTAGGCTAGCGGAAAAAGGTGTGAATCTGAACCCATTTTGTTCAGTGGTGCTGTACAGATTTACCGGTTGCTATTCGGTTAGTTGGTCTGCAAGATTATGCTGCCTGCTTTAGTGTGTATGATTGGTGGTGACAGTGTAGGATTCTTTGGATTTCAAACCGCCGCCTGTTAAATTTGGTGTCGATTTCAGATAGTTTGGTTGCATTAACAGAGGGAACAGGGTTATAGGTTTGTGGTGGGTGTCTGAGCCTGATTGCAAGGGTCATCCTGTATGATGGAACGCCAACTTAGCATTTGCAAAACAACCCTGGAGCACACATGGGGATTTTTGTGTGTGCTGCGTCTGAAAACAATGCATAGGAGCTATTAAACAGGGCGTTCATAGTGATGAAAACGTACAGGAGGGAACACTTTCTGTAACTAAGCATATGTTAATACTTAATACATGCAGTTATGATTTACCTGTATCTCATACGGCACTTCCGATAAGATTTTCAGAAATTTGTGGCTGTTACAGACATGGTCGAGTACCCTCCTGATGCAAGATATGGATTTTCTCTGGTTGTTGTTGGTGTGCAGGGTGCGAGTTGGTGCTGCTGCTCCAGGAAGAACGCGTGTCCGGACCGCACGTCGGCATTGGAGAAAACGATCCGGTCTTTTGCAGATAATCCGGTCTTTTGGAGGAACGAGTTTTGACTCGCTGGGGAAGTGTATGATTTCTACACTTTGTACTAGTTAACTGCCCGTGGGTTGAAACGGGGCCATACATATTTTTATTTTTATTTTTTGCGGGCGACATATTTTAGGGGTTTAACATCAATTGTATCAAACATGTACCTCATAATACAATCCAATCTTTTTTGGTAGATATTATATTTAAGGATTGAACTCTGAGCAATAAAAAGTGAAACAATTCATAAGGAAATATAAATATACTCTTAAGTTATTTTCACATTAAGAGGATGGCCATAGCCTGGATAGAGCTAAGAGAATTTACCTTCTAGAAATTTTGTCAACATAGAAATCGATGGATTGGCATATCAAAGAAAAGTGAGCCTCTTCTGGAGATAGATAGAACATAAACTAATTTACAGTCTCAAATCTCTTCTCCAGATGAAGCATCATCGGAATGACTTGGTCCTAGTGTAAAAAGCATCCAATGTGAGGCGTTGAGTTAACTAAACAAACCTACAAAGTCAATTGTCCATCGACCAACAAAAGGGGGAAAGGGAAGTACCATACTTTTCATGAAGAGGCATACATTGCTCATTGCCCCTCAAACAGTTCCATCATGGACCATCTATTCCATGTTTTTGCATCTTTGACTTTGTTATTATACTCGTCCTATAGACCAATGCCAAGCTTTTTTAAGCAAGATTCAACATCATCCTGACTCCTGTGAAGGTGCGACTTCAGCATCAGAGTCTTCTTGATCAATTCCATCAGCAACTGATGGTTCTATTATTTGTTAGACACTTCGTTCGTTTTAGCCTTTTCTACATACGAATCAAACCAACTGCTCCAGCTTACACCTTCAAGTTCTTCAGGATTTTCTTGCATAACCATATTTTGTTGACTCTCCTCATCCTTTCTAACCATGTAGACCATTAAGGAGCCCCCATCTTCTCCAGTTCTGGCACTGCCACTATTTCAAACCGGCAAAGATTTACAAATATAAAACCAAGTTCAAGCTGAATTATAGTTGTTAGTTCAGATCAGCATTTTGAGTACCCCGTGGATAAATTCAGAACAAGAAATCATAATGGCTAC
>NC_041391.1:32114835-32116581 GCF_002162155.2 Triticum dicoccoides
GGGGGGGGGGGATATAGCTGGGCACAAGCTGCAGATATAGCATGTACTGCGTATTTGTAAGACTTCCCTACATCAGATGCTTTGAATCTGGAGAATTCCCCTTGGCATTGAAATAGTTATTGTTTCCATAACATACAACCATCAGGGTGTTCCATTAGTATTTTATCCATTTACGAAAGAGATTCTCAGAGCTATCATATGACTTCGGTCGACAAAGCAACAATTCCACGATATGCTGCTTTATGTCGCTGGGTACTAGCGACTTTGTTCTGCAATTCAGAAGCAAAAGAAAGTGAAAAGTACCTATTAAGGCGGAAGAGGGAAAGGTGGACTAAAGTAATACTTTAAAACAAGGTTGGATAGTTTACGGTTCTGTTTGACACTTAACTGTATGTTGTAAAAAGGAATCAAATATGCAATATACAGTATACAATATGCAATAAGCATAGCGTGGTGAAATAAAAATTCACATCATGAGGTCATTCTCGACATCTTATTGATTTCATCTCCTCCAAAGTATTTCATCTTCCCAAGAGTCATAAAGCTCATATTGCACAGTTGTGCTTTTGGGAGGAATAGATGATGTCTCTACGGGGATAAAATCTTCAGGGAGAATTGCCATCATATCTCTTTTCAACACTTTCAGCCTTTCAGGTACTTGAAATACTTTCCTTCTAAAATGGCAAGTTCTGCAGGAATGCACGTGATAAACGCAGATGAAGACGCAATCAGTTGTAACAACAAAGCAGTGCTTTTTTTAACACAAGGAAGGCGCCAGCAAGCACCAAATTTCGATTCAACTCATAGGCAATGTACAACATGTATTACATATCCCTGTATCTGGAAATTGAGAAAGGAGAGCAAAACAGGGCAAGAGCCATTGGTATGAGCAGAATGAGTACAATTGAAAACATGTTCTACTCTTGAGTTGAGTACCTGATGAGCATAGTTGTGAGCAATTCCATTAGTATTCCTAGAGATGTGGTAAACAGCAAAATGGAATTGTGAAGTGTCTTGAAAGAACTCGCTAATAGGTTGTCTGCATCTCCAAGTACTGATGGGGTTGTTGATATCTCTGGATGCAACCACCTTGGCCAAAGAAAGATTGTCTGTAAGGAAAGTAATCCGCTGAAGTTGAAGCCTACAAGCAACCTTTGCAGCAAACTGAAGTGCAAGAGCTCCAGTGACGAGAGGCGAGGCGGCAGAGTCAGTAGAAGCTTGGATCATAATCATCGAATCTGTCCAGTCGCCATCAAATCCCCCTGACCTGGTATGTTCTTTTTCTTCCAAGACTCTTCAATTGCTAAATCAGACTTGAGTGTACAACCTTGCTGGAAATTTTCATGGCATTGAGGGAACATGGTAGAAGACTCATCAGGAGGAGCAGGTTGGCTTCCTGGATTATGTTGTTGGGTGTCCTGCATAATTTGAGTTGATGCAATGGCAAGCGCAGCCTGATGAACCTGATGCAGATACGAGGTTTTCCTGCAAAACAGAGTATCGTTTCTTGCTTTCCATAAACGCCACAAGAAAGTAAATATGTTAGGGACCGAAGCTTGTGGGCGATTCATGTTAATTAGAGCCAAAACAATATCAGCAACAGAATTATGAGGTTGTGCAAGAAGGTCAGATTTTATATACCAAGGATGTCCAAATCAAGCGGCTCTAGAAGAACTGCAAAGAATCAACAATTCAGATGGCAGGATTATTTCCCCCAGCTAAAAGGAAGTAGATTGGATGACCGAC
>NC_041391.1:32116591-32119632 GCF_002162155.2 Triticum dicoccoides
CCTTGGTTAATTGCTGCGGTGGCACAAGCCTTCATACGCCACAGAAGCAAACTGAAAGTTGCACGCCCTCGCATATCGAGGAATGGATACAAGGTTAGCTAGATAGTATGGGAAACATCGGCCCATGCCTATGCATATACATTACCTGCTTTCCATGCGTATGCTTTGCTTTTTCTCTTTGCTTTCCCTCTCAAAAGCTAAAGCTGTGAATTCTTTGCTTCTGCACATCAGGACCCATCATCAGGTTCTTTGCTTGCTGCAGTCAGTGGTCACAGGGATATAAAGGAAAAGATAAATCTGCGTAGTTTGCTTTGTTGTCTGTCATGTCATCCCGTTAGTTGACCAACTTATGTATGAGGCTACCATTCCCTTGTAAAGGTCATGAATAATAATAAATCTCGCATGAGAAAGAGTATTAAAGTAGTTCAAGCTCGATATACTTGTATTTATCATTATTTCGTATAGCCATACGAGTGGATTTCATTTTCGATGACAAAATCTTACCACAGTCAAATTGGCGTGTGGACGCCTAGTACAAGACCTGAAAAAAAGGCATGCTTCAGCATGCCGGTAAAATCTAACGGCAGTCCCTCACTGCAGTTAACACTTAACAGCATGCCGGTAAAATCTAACGGCATTATCCTGATTGGCCTTCCTAACGACAACACCACTGGAAAGCAAAAGACAAGAAATCATCCGCCAAACAGGATACTTATCCTCGGAGAGTAATGCTGTGGTGAAGTTTCATCTTTAGAAGACTTAATCGTGTTTGCACCATCAGGTTCACGTACCAGAACATGATATCTGCTAACTTGAGAGGATCTGAAGCAGTAATTTCTAGTTGGAATCAATATTTTAAATAGCGTGCTATGGAAAATAGCGGCGGACCTCCAAATCAGCTATAGCAGGCTAAAGCAGGCTATAGCGGCTATTTATGAAGGCGACTATTTAGCGGCACCCTGCTGAAAAGGCTATAGCGGGCTATAGCGGAGCTATAGCCGACTATTTAAAACTATGATTGGAATCAAGTAAAAGCCAATTCCAGTTCCTGTTTGGATGTGGGGTGTTTGTTAAGTAAATATGTACATATTCGCGAAGTCATAATAATCACAACTTGATTATGAGCTTTCCTACTATACCTAGCTGTTCAGAGAAGTTGGTAACTCATTTTCATGATATTCATACATAATATTAGTTTCAAATGTTTTAGGCTCCCATTTTATTTTGCAAACAAATGCTTGCCTGAAGGCTTTCTCTCTTTTTTTTTTACAAATTTTGTTTTCATGCCATAGCTATGCAAGAAATTTAGCTGACGTGCTGAGTTGTTTTTCAGACAGCTGTGCGTTGTATGACCTCTGATGTCTCCTACTGAAAGAGAAGGAAGATAAAGAAAGAAAAGGCACATGAAGGGAAGCCGAGTTTCTGCGCTCGAGCGCAGGTGAGCGCGTTATCTGGTCGCTACGTTTACGTTCATCCGAGACGATGCATTCAATGTTGCGGGCCAGTGCGGTCGGGAGGTTATCCGAGTAAGCGAATGGTTATGCGTGACAATGAACCTGGGCGGTGGGCCATGTAACGGAGGACGGACGGCCGCCGTAACGCTCCTGGAGTTGAGCCGTGGACCTGGAAGCTGCCCGACGTCCTGTTCCGTGGTTCAGGAAAGTACCTTTTCCGTCCATCCCAGGTACAGTAGGTGTTAATTGCTACGGCGAGCGGTGGGAGCTGCCGAGTCCATCCACTCACCCCAAGAACAGAGCTGGCGGCAGAGGAAGCTGTCGTCGTCCATCCACTACACCCACTTCTACGATTCAGTCCGAGTAAGCTGCCCTCGTTGCGGCCATGGAATTCCTGATGCAGCCCATTCGCAGGTGAGGGGCCGTTTCTAAGATGCTTGAGGGTGTTTGTGCGAATCGTTGATTGGATTCTTGTAGCGACTGAATCCTCTTTTTGGTTTGTGCGTCGTCAGGACGACAGTGCTATAGGAGGTTAACGACAGTGAAATCCCCCTGGAGCCACTGAGATACCTGGTGCCAGTGCAGCTGGTGGAGTAGCAGCAATCGATGGTGGAAGCAGGGAGCGCGAATGGCCAGATCTGCGCTCAGCAGGGGAGGATGGCGGCGGAGGGAGCGGATCCTCCACCGGCGTCTGGACTGTCGGCTTGAACGGTGAACCCGCAGGCCCTAGGCTAGCGGAAAAAGGTGTGAATCTGAACCCATTTTGTTCAGTAGTGCTGTACAGATTTACCGGTTGCTATTCGGTTAGTTGGTCTGCAAGATTATGCTGCCTGCTTTAGTGTGTATGATTGGTGGTGACAGTGTAGGATTCTTTGGATTTCAAACTGCCGCCTGTTAAATTTGGTGTCGATTTCAGATAGTTTGGTTGCATTAACAGAGGGAACAGGGTTATAGGTTTGTGGTGGGTGTCTGAGCCTGATTGCAAGGGTCATCCTGTATGATGGAACGCCAACTTAGCATTTGCAAAACAACCCTGGAGCACACATGGGGATTTTTGTGTGTGCTGCGTCTGAAAACAATGCATAGGAGCTATTAAACAGGGCGTTCATAGTGATGAAAACGTACAGGAGGGAACACTTTCTGTAACTAAGCATATGTTAATACTTAATACATGCAGTTATGATTTACCTGTATCTCATACGGCACTTCCGATAAGATTTTCAGAAATTTGTGGCTGTTACAGACATGGTCGAGTACCCTCCTGATGCAAGATATGGATTTTCTCTGGTTGTTGTTGGTGTGCAGGGTGCGAGTTGGTGCTGCTGCTCCAGGAAGAACGCGTGTCCGGACCGCACGTCGGCATTGGAGAAAACGATCCGGTCTTTTGCAGATAATCCGGTCTTTTGGAGGAACGAGTTTTGACTCGCTGGGGAAGTGTATGATTTCTACACTTTGTACTAGTTAACTGCCCGTGGGTTGAAACGGGGCCATACATATTTTTATTTTTATTTTTTGCGGGCGACATATTTTAGGGGTTTAACATCAATTGTATCAAACATGTACCTCATAATACAATCCAATCTTTTT
>NC_041391.1:32121840-32139002 GCF_002162155.2 Triticum dicoccoides
AAGCTTGGATCATAATCATCGAATCTGTCCAGTCGCCATCAAATCCCCCTGACCTGGTATGTTCTTTTTCTTCCAAGACTCTTCAATTGCTAAATCAGACTTGAGTGTACAACCTTGCTGGAAATTTTCATGGCATTGAGGGAACATGGTAGAAGACTCATCAGGAGGAGCAGGTTGGCTTCCTGGATTATGTTGTTGGGTGTCCTGCATAATTTGAGTTGATGCAATGGCAAGCGCAGCCTGATGAACCTGATGCAGATACGAGGTTTTCCTGCAAAACAGAGTATCGTTTCTTGCTTTCCATAAACGCCACAAGAAAGTAAATATGTTAGGGACCGAAGCTTGTGGGCGATTCATGTTAATTAGAGCCAAAACAATATCAGCAACAGAATTATGAGGTTGTGCAAGAAGGTCAGATTTTATATACCAAGGATGTCCAAATCAAGCGGCTCTAGAAGAACTGCAAAGAATCAACAATTCAGATGGCAGGATTATTTCCCCCAGCTAAAAGGAAGTAGATTGGATGACCGACGACCAACAGGCGGAAGGCGCCATACAAAGATTTGAGTAAGAGGTCCAGATTTTGCACTATCTGTTAGAAACAGGGGCACAAAGTTGACCACCTGCCCGGATAGAGGAGACATGTTGAAGCAGCCGCACAAACAGCAAGATGCAAGAATTGCAGGGTGGAGGGCCACAGGAGGAACTACTGCACTAGGGCTGGTGAACTGTGCATGCAACTAGGAGGCTGAAGAATTGTACTCCCTCCGTTCCTAAATATAAGTCTTTGTAGAGATTGCACTAGGTGGACTACATACGGAATAAAATGAGTGAATCTAAACTTAAAATGCATCTATATACATCCGTATGGGGTTTATAGTGCAATCTCTACAAAGACTTACATTTAGGAACGGAGGGAGTAGGCTACAGGTCCTGACGCTTAAAATCTTTGACAAGGAGAAATTTTTGTAGGCTATGTTCTGAAATTTATAGTTTTCATGCCGATGACCTGGTATGTGATGCGGATGTCTTGGAATGAATTGATATTTTTTTTTTGCTTTGAAATGTACGCAGTCATTGTGATTGCAAGCAGATCGTGTGTTTGCCTTGTTAACAGTAACGAAATTTTGATGCACATGTACTTGTCTTCAGGTTCGTTGGGGGAGTACTGTAATGTGGAAATTTAATTTTCATAGCAGCATTTACCAGATGGCCCATGCGACGTGCCGACGTTAGTCCAGAATATGCGTCCTTACGGCCCGTGACATTAGCAGACATTTGAGCCGTCCCACCTCTCATTGACGACGTTGCAATTATGTCTCGTCTCGTGCGTTCTAGTGGGCCCATGATTAGGTGGCCAGCCCTAATTAAGTCTGAACTTTCACGTGGTCTGTTGGGGATCTCGAAGCATAGAAACGGCATGGATACCGAGCGCAGCTGAGCTCGAGCGCATAATAGCACTTTCGCGCATGAAGGTGTGAAGCAACCGGAAAGCCACGGTCCTAATATAGGGATCATATCCCCCTGGTGCTTTCATCACATGGCGGTATTATTTATTCCTTCTTTGAGTTCCCGGCTTGATGTAAAGGGCCACGTTGAAGCCGAGCTGCGCGGTGGCGACTGGCGAGCTCATCACTTCTACCTCCTATATGTGTTACTGTTCGGGTTTTATCCTTCTGGCGTACTGTTAACTGCAGCAATTATCCTGCCGGCGTGCCCATGCCAGTATTATCCAATCTAACAGCATTACTTGAATCGAAAAGATTGGCTGCCCATGCAAAAATTCCTTACTCAAAACGACCAGAGTGCCTCCAGGACTGATGGCGACGTCCCTCGTCCTTGATGAATGTATCCGGCGTCACTCTACATGTGTGCTGATGACGAGCCATCAAGGACGAGCGAGTGTGCATGTGTTGATTTCCTACAACAGTTTGAGCAAATTACTATGAGCTAATACTAATTACTACCTTTGTCTCAAAATAAGTATCGCTAATTTAGTAGAAAGTCTGACACTTATTTTGGGACGGAGGGATACTTTGAACTAAACGGAAAGGTGCGATAGCACCCGGGAGCCCCGGCACCCTATTATCCCAGTCGTCCAGTTCCTTTAAGATTCTCACATTGTCTGACTTGTAGCAGATACTACCTGTACTTTCCAGTGATAAGTCTGCTAATCAGCTGCTCTCGTCCAGTTTGACAAGACGGGGTACTGTAGCCACATGGGATGCTTTTGACTCTGGTAAAAACCGTGCAGCGCTACTGTCCTCTCTCCTGTGTCACAGCCTCTGCAGCTCTCTGACTCTACCGACAGTGGGAGGAGGCCACATAAGGGCTAGCCACACCAAATCCGGCAGGAAATAGGGTTTAAAGTAGCCAAATGATTGAGAAAAAATATTTATTGTCAATCTAACCCTGCCGTTCAAACATCTCTTTAGTTAGAGTTAGTTCAGGGATAGAATCTAACTTTAACCTCTAAGTGAGTTAGAGTATCCAAACAGGAGGAGTCTCTCTCTCTCTCCATTGTTTGACATGAATACACAGTCTCTCTCTCCTCAGGCTTTCTTTCTCACATGCATTGTTTCTCTTAGCTCTCTCTCTCTCTTCTGACACACTCTCTGTCTCTCACCTGCATGCACACTTGCATTATAAAATCATTTCTCTGGAAAAACAAGGTTCTCTTTTTTATTTAAAATTCGAAATGTTCCTCTCCAAAGTCTGTGTCACGGGTGTTCTCTCGAAATGTTCTGCGCAGACTGGTGTGAGAGAGAGCATGAATCCTTAGCATCAGTTGTACCCCACGCCTGCCATATTACTATTCACTAGGCCTGCTAAACGGAACACTTGATAGAACATGGCACAGATCTCTAGGTACTGTATCTACATGAACGTACATGATAACTGGGTGTCCCGACCCCCGGACCTAAAAAGCTTGTCTCTTGGACTAAATCAGCGACACTTATTTTGGGACGGAGGGATACTTTGGACTAAATCAGCGACACTTATTTTAGGATGAAGGAAGTATACATTAGTTCTGTCTGGACACTACATCAATTTATCAATCTATTGATTTTATTTTGCAGCATCTTTTAGTTTTTGTTTTCATATTTTGTTCTGGACACATACACCCGTGCCAGTTCATGTATTGAGATGGATTAAAAGCTTTGAGAAAATAGAGAAATAAATAAAGAGCACCATGCGTGTTCATGCTACTTACATGCATGTTCTTTCTGTGTAATGTCGCGGTGTGTGTGATTTGTATGCTATGGGGTGCTTATTGTAATAGTAATTAAAGTATACTGGCACTTCTGCATAAATATTGATAATGATTTATGTTAATCCCATTTCTGAATTAAGGTCCCTTGTGCGGCACATGAATCCGTTGCATGATTTAGGTCCCTTGTCAGGCAAATGCTTGCAGTTTTCTGTTTGATCTCCTGTAAATTTGCCATGATCATTCAAACTAGCTATATTTGCACATAGATACACAGTTTGATCATTGCAACCTCATTCGTTTCTAAAGTAGTAACACATAGCAAAAAAGATTGTACGCAATCTATCTACATTTATGAAAAAAAAAATCATCAGCACACCTGCCTCCCATACTGCAAACTATTTGCAATCTACCTTCATTTGTGATTTATTTATGAAAAATTAATCCGGATACCTGCCTCCCATACTACACATTATTTATATATATTAGTACATCTTTTCCATCAACACTGAAATCTTGGTCATTTAATTATTAATAAGATTCGTCACAAAGAAATCTTCATAAGATGATTTGTGCTGAGTACCACCATTCGACACTATCCAATGTATCTATTTATCTTTATTTATGAAAGAAGATTCATCCGGCCACCTACCTCTAGGGCTGGACAAAAAGCTCGAAGCTCAGTGAGTCTAACGAGGGCTAAGCTGCTCGACTCGTTTGAGCTCGGCTCATTTTCTTAATAAACCAAGCCGAGCAGCAATTTTTTCTCGTTAACACTAACGAGTTAAACAATCGAGATTGTGAGTTTCGTGAGCTACTCGTTAAG
Source organism: Triticum dicoccoides (assembly GCF_002162155.2). Lineage (NCBI taxonomy): Eukaryota > Viridiplantae > Streptophyta > Magnoliopsida > Poales > Poaceae > Triticum > Triticum dicoccoides. The sequence goes on from NC_041391.1 coordinate 32,125,878, forward strand.
ATCGGTAGTAACGTAATTTTGTTCATTATAGAGAATTTTTCGGTGACTTCGAGCACTCCTAAGTCTATGGACGGGCTATTTTCCACAGTCACATCTTTGTCGTCTTCTCATATTCTCAATTTATCAAATCCTACTGGCTGTACCTATGTATGTTTGTAATTATATGCATGTGATGTATCTTGTTTACCGATGCATTTTCCTAATGAGCTGCTCGCGAGCGCTCGCGAACATATAACGAACCGAGCCAATCTTTATATTTAGCTCGTTATCCTTAACAAGCTTAACAATCCAAGCCTTAACGTTGACGAGCCTTAACGGGCCGAGTCTTAACGAGCCGAGTAGCTCGTTAGTCCAGCCCTACCTACCTCCCTTGCCACCTATTATAAGAGAGATGATACATATCCGTAGCTCTTTAGATGCCACATATATTTCCTCTTCCAATGCCACTAGTCAAGTGATCCGCTAACATACAACACTCCTCGCCCAAGCAACATGTTACATCTCCTCCTCGTGTTATTGCCTTATCGATTACTCTATTGTATGCATGGGAGGCGTCGGGAAGTCCCCAATGATCTATAGCGTCCTCGCTCTTGTTGGCTACCAGTCCACAACTGGATCCTCGCAGCTAACATACAGAGCTGGTGAAACTAGTCGTACACGCACATCCGTCATCTACAGCCGAGCATCTCTTGAACGATTAACTCATCTGTCGTCATTGTCTGGTCCTTGGCGCGCTCATGGACTGCCTTGCCAGCCATCATCGACATTGCAGCTCCGTCTGCCTACACGGACGGTTGGTGAGGGGGAGCTCCCAGAGGCAGATATGCCAAAGAAGAATTCATCGTATGCACCGTGAAACGTGTGGAAGGAGCAGACCCACATCTTCAAGGAACAGCTACATCTTCAGTGTGGTTGCAGGACGAAATCGAGCGTACCGTCTTGCTTTTGTGCGTTTTCGGTATAGATGGCCCAAAAGAGGTGAAAATCAAGTACTACAGCAGGTAATCTGTTTTTGCTAGCATTGTTGGTTTCACAGAGACGAGTAAAAGTTGGTTGCCTAAACGACGATCCAAAAGTTGCTGGTGCGACACATGCGTCCTTTACTTTTTGTGAATGTAAGCACTGTTGTACTACTAATTAAACAGTACAGGATGATAGTTACTTTTAACATTGCCAAATACCTTCATCAGTGATGAGCAAACAGATCAACTATCACGATTTTAAACCGCGGGCGAAGCAGCCGCGCTATCGCTGATTAAACTCTACCGAACGATTTGCATGGTTCAGGAAATCGAGGGAGATCGTGCCGTTCCTTCCTTTAATATCACGAAAAAAGAAAACCCTGATGCGATTTTAATCGTTGTCGACTGCTGAGTTATCTGCACTCTTGCCCTAATGAAGTGCAATTTGTCCAATCATTACTATTAGCTGTGACTTCCTAATCATATGCCAATTCTCAATGAGGCAGCCTGCCTGCTCAAGCGCAGTCGAGAAGAAGGTGCTCCATTGATCCTCCAGTCCGGCTGCCGGCATCACCTCCAGGGTCTGGTAGGGACACAAAATTGTCCTCCAGAACTCCTAAAAGATCTTTATAGTAATTAGATATGTATATTTCAGGTTCTCATGACCTACAGTTGTACCCTCATCCTGCTCTAGCTGAAAATATATCTTCTTTCTGTATTTTCCATTTGTAATCAAATAAAAAAAATTGTGTGTTCACCTTGGACAACCTGCCGCACTTTAGCTCTAAGTGCCCACTTCATCTCTTCTTCTCTGAGAAGTGCATGTAGTTTTTGCTCGGCCTGCACTTTAGATGCATGTTCTACCGCATCTAGTAAGTTGGATTCGGCTTTTAAATCGAGCTCATCTATATGGTGGATTAGTCTTTCCTTTTCCACCTTATAATCCTGCTTTTATTTTTGCCCAGCCCCCCAGGAACTGCCGCAGATGTCTAATCTTATTTTGTCATTGATCAATATTCGAGCTACGCTCTGTCGCCTTAGCCCATTCCCAGGCTATGAGATCAATGAAGCATGGTTTGATCATTAGAAGTAGCTATATGTGCACTGGGTTTGATCATTGCAAACTCATTCGTTTCTAAAGTAGAGTAGCAAAAAGGAATACATGATATATGGCCATGCCTTCCTTTCACTTTTCGGACTCTTCCACAATACTAACTGACGGACATCCTACACGTCACCTGAGGGGCTTTGGCGCTCGTCTACCTGATTTGTGTAGTAGTGTTAGACCAATGAGGGAGTAATAAACCATACCAAAGCATTAATTGAGTAAATGTTTTGTGTGCTATCATTCATTTATGTTATTCATGGTTATTATTTACATGCTTTAGCATATTTCGATCAATATGAAATTTGGGCATTTAATCCCTGAGATGCTTTGTGTCGACATTCCACCAGTCAACATTACCCAACTTAACTTTATTTGTGATCACTAGTAGAAAAGAGGGCTTTGGTTCAGGCCGGGTCAGCCCATTAGTCCCGGTTCAGTCCAGAACCGGGACCCATGGGGGCATTGGTCCCGGTTCGTGAGCCCAGGGACCGGCCGGGCCACGTGGGCCATTAGTCCCGGTTCTTCTGGACCTTTTGGTCCTGGTTGGTGGGATGAACCGGGACCAATGGGCCTGGCTCCTGGCCCACCACCATTGGTCCCGGTTGGTGGCTTGAACCGGGACAACAGGCTGCCCTTTAGTCCCGGTTCGTGCCACGAACCGGGACCATTGAGGTGCCTATATATACCCCTCGCCCGCGAGCAGAGCACTCCACTGCTCTGTTTTTCTCTGGCCGGGGAGGGGAGGGCTTTGTGGTGCTCTAGCTCACCTCCTATGCACATGAGGTGTTCGATGAAATGCCCGAGCCACACTAGCTAAGCTTTCTCCTCTCGAAGCACGACCTTTGAACTCTATTTTTTCCGAGATTTGTCTAGGTTTATATTAGCGGCCCGTCACGCCCCGTCCCTGTCTTCACTGTCGTCGATCACCCGCGCCGATCTCGTCGCCGGCACCACCGTGGTGAGCCTCTTGTTCTTATCTTCTTTCTGAAAGAAAAAAAATTCTTGCTTTAGATAGATACTTGTCTAATTTTCTTACTATTTTATTGCTTGTTATTATAGTGCGATGGTTTTGGTATCAACCCCCGTCGGCCCTCGTCCTGTCTATGATTCGGATATGGTATATATTATCTTTATAACTATTGGTTCATTTATTGTATATGAAAATTATGCCGACCAACGTGACATAGATTTTATTTATCTAGGAGGTATGTGAACCCGAAATTCTAACCGACCCTATTGTCGATAGGTTAAATTTAGTTGAAGAAGAAAACAATTTCTTGAAGGAAAAAATAAAAAAAATCGAGGAGGAGAAGATGATATTGGAGTTGCATGTTGCGGATGTCGTCGTTGATCACAAGATCAAGATGGATGCAATGCGCTTGAAGATTAGAAAGATTAGAAAATATGCCATTCATACCGAGGCTTGGTATCATTATGCCGTTGGATCAATTGTTACCTTGGTTGCAATTATGATTGCATTTGTTTTCGCATTGAAATGTTTTACATAGTTTCAATGTATGGTTTAATTAATTTAGATGCTCTGGAGAGCTTTATGTTGTTAGATGAGAACTATGTATGTACTTTGGTTTTAATGTGATGATGAACTTCTATTAATTTGGTCACTTAATTATCTATTCATGATGTTCTGTAATGGTTTTTGACACACTTAATTATATATAATGCACGCAGATGAACCGGCAATGGATGTACGGTGACAGACCAACCTCCGAGTACATTAAGGGCGTGCATGATTTTCTCGAAGTGGCTGAGGCAAACAAGTAAAATGGTTTTATGTGTTGTCCATGCCCTAAATGTGGGAATACGAAGTCTTACTCTGAACGAAAAATCCTTCACACCGACCTCCTTTACAATGGTTTCGTGCCATACTATAATGTTTGGACGAGGCACAGAGAAATAGGGGTTATGATGGAAGACGGCGATGAAGAAGAGGACGATGACAACTATGTGCCCCCTGAATACGGTGATGCTGCAACGGGGGAAGCTGCTGAAGATCAAGGGAACCAGATGATGTGCCCAATGATGCTGCAATGGGGGAAGCTGCTGAAGATCAAGAGGAACCAGACGATGTGCCTGATGATGATGATCTCCGCCGGGTCATTGTCGATGCAAGGACGCAATGCGAAAGTCGAAAGGAGAAGCTGAAGTTCGATCACATGTTAGAGGATCACAAAAAAGGGTTGTACCCCAATTGCGAAGATGGCAACACAAAGCTCGGTACCGTACTGGAATTGCTGCAGTGGAAGGCAGAGAATGCTGTGCCCGACAAAGGATTTGAGAAGCTACTATAAATATTGAAGAAGAAGCTTCCAAAGGATAACTAATTGCCCGATAGTACATACGCAACAAAGAAGGTCGTATGCCCTCTAGGATTGGAGGTGCAGAAGATACATGCATACCCTAATGACTGCATCCTCTACCGTCGTGCGTACAAGGATCTGAACGCATGCCCGGTATGCGGTGCATTACGGTATAAGATCAGACGAGATGACCCTGGTAATGTTGACGACGAGCCCCCCAGGAAGAGGGTTCCTGCAAAGGTGATGTGGTATGCTCCTATAATACCACGGTTGAAACGTCTGTTCAGAAACGAAGAGCATGCCAAGTTGATGCGATGGTACAGTGAGGACCGTAAGAAAGACGGGAAGTTGAGAGCACCCACTGACGGGTCGCAGTGGAGAAAAATTGAGAGAAAGTACTGGGAAGAGTTTGCAAGTGACCCAAGGAACGTATGATTTGCTTTAAGCGCGGATGGCATTAATCCTTTCGGGGAGCAGAGCAGCAATCACAGCACCTGGCCCGTGACTCTATGTATGTATAACCTTCCTCCTTGGATGTGCATGAAGCGGAAGTTCATTATGATGCCAGTTCTCATCCAAGGCCCTAAGCAACCCGGCAACGACATTGATGTGTACCTAAGGCCATTAGTTGAAGAACTTTTACAGCTGTGGAATGAAAATGGTGTACGTACGTGGGATGAGCACAAACAGGAGAATTTGACCTAAAGGCGTTGCTGTTCGTGACCATCAACGATTAGCCCGATCTTAGTAACCTTTCAGGATAGACAAACAAGGGATACCGCGCATGCACGCACTGTTTAGATGACACTGAAAGTATATACCTAGACAAATGCAAGAAGAATGTGTACCTGGGCCATCGTCGATTTCTTCCGACCAACCATCAATGTCGAAAGAAAGGCAAGCATTTTAATGGCGAGGCAGATCACCGGAAGAAGCCCGCCATGCGTACCGGTGATCACGTACTTGCTTTGGTCAATAGTTTACACATAATCTTTGGAAAGGGTCCCGACGGACTAGCTGTTCCGAATGACGCTGAGGGACACGCACCCATGTGGAAGAAGAAATCTATATTTTGGGACCTACCCTACTGGAAAGACCTAGAGGTCCGCTCTTCAATCAACGTGATGCACGTGACGAAGAACCTTTGCGTGAACCTGCTAGGCTTCTTGGGCGTGTATGGGAAGACAAAAGATACACCTGAGGCACGGGAGGACCTGCAACGTTTGCGTGAAAAATACGGCATGCCTCCGAAGCAGTATAAAGGTCCTACTAGCTACGCTCTTACGAAAGAAGAGAAAGAAATCTTCTTTGAATGCCTGCTCGGTATGAAGGTCCCGACTGGCTTCTCGTCGAATATAAAGGGAATAATAAATATGCCAGAGAAAAAGTTTCATAACCTAAAGTCTCATGACTGCCACGTGATTATGACACAACTGCTTCCGGTTGCATTGAGGGGGCTGGGAAACGTCCGATTAGCCATTGTGAAGCTATGTGCATTCCTCAATGCAATATCTCAGAAGGTGATCGATCCAGAAATCGTACCAAGGCTAAGGAGTGATGTGGCGCAATGTCTTGTCAGTTTCGAGCTGGTGTTCCCACCATCCTTCTTCAATATCATGACGCACGTCCTAGTTCATCTAGTCGACGAGATTGTCATTCTGGGGCCCGTATTTCTACACAATATGTTCCCCTTTCAGAGGTTCATGGGAGTCCTAAAGAAATATGTCCGTAACCGCGCTAGGCCAGAAGGAAGCATCTCCATGGACCATCAAACAGAGGATGTTATTGGGTTTTGTGTTGACTTCATTCCTGGCCTTAAGAAGATAGGTCTTCCTAAATCGCGGTTTGAGGGGAGACTGACTGGAAAAGGCACGCTTGGAGGGGACTCAATAATATGCAGGGACGGATATTCTTGGTCTCAAGCACACTACACAGTTCTACATAACTCTACCTTGATGACCCCGTATGTCGATGAACACAAGAACAGTCTGCGCTCCAAACACCCGGAGCAGTGCGACGACTGGATTACATGTGAACATATCAGGGCTTTCAGCAGTTGGTTGGAAACACGTCCCAGAGGTGACAAGACTGTTTGTGATGAGCTGTACTTGTTGTCCAGGGGACCATCTTTGACTGTATTGATTTACAAAGGATACGAGATAAATTGCAATATATTTTACACGATTGAACAAGATCAAAAGAGCACCAACCAAAACAGCGGTGTCCGCTTTGATGCAGCAACCGAGAGGGGAAAGGACACATATTATGGTTACATAGTGGACATATGGGAACTTGACTACGGACATGATTTTAAGGTCCCTTTGTTTAAGTGCAAATGGGTCAATCTGTCAGGAGGGGGGGGGGGTACAAGTAGACCCACAGTACGGAATGACAATAGTGGATCTGAAAAATCTTGGGTACACTGACGAACCGTACGTCCTAGCCAATGATGTGGCACATGTTATCTATGTGAAGGACATGTCTACCAAACCGAGGAAAAGAAAAGATAAGGAAGCGAATACATCATACAATGAGCCAAAGCGCCACATAGTTCTTTCAGGAAAAAGGGACATCGTGGGAGTGGAGGGCAAGACAGATATGTCTGAAGATTATGAAAAGTTTCATGAAATTCCTCCCTTCAAAGTCAAGGCTGACCCAAGCATCCCGATAAATGATGAATATTATCCATGGTTACGGCCCATAGGGTTGTTCCTCGTTGCGGTCAGAGTTTAGTCCCACCTCGCAAACCGAAGGGCGCTCACACCGGTTTATAAGCCCCTCCCTCTCTGCCTTGTTGAGCTCCTCTCAAAGTGAAAATAGATGCCCTTATACAGGGAATTTGACCTAAATTCATACTGAATTTCTCTGAAACTCATAGAAATTTATTATGAATTTAGGTTGAATTCTCTCTATAGACGCATCTATGTTCATTTTTTTAGTAAAGTTAATCACAAACTTGTGATTCACACAAATTTCAAAGAATTCAAATTGGAAAACTAATGGCAGTAACAGAAAGTTTATAATTTTTCTAAAACTAATGGCACTAACAGAAAGTTTATAATTTTGCTGACCTAAAAGCAAAAAGAATTAAAAAATAAAGCAAAAAACAAAAGAAAATAAATAAGGCAAAAAACAAAAAAAACTAGAATTTTTTTATGAATTTTAAACACAGTAATATTAGACACAGTAATTTTAACTATTCAAATTTAAAAAACTAATGGCACTAACAGAAAGTTTATAATTTTTGTGACCTAAAAGAAAAATAATTAAAAATAAACTTTAATAAAATAAATAAAAATAGCAACAATAAGTATTTTGTTGTAAGTAGAAACAAAATAAAATAAATAAAGCAACAAAAAAACAAAAAAACAAAAAAGGTGCCACCTACTGGGCCCCCACGGCCTGAATAAGACTAGAAACCCTACCATGGGCCAGGATTCAGGCCCACAGGAGGCCTAGTAGGCCCACAGGCACACAGCGTACGGTTAGGCCCGAAAGCCTACAATTGAGAGGAGCTCGAGAGGGTGGGTGCAGGAGTGCTTATAAACCACTCTCGAGCTCTCTCAGTTAGCGAGGTGGTACTAAACTTTTGACGCGGGGCAGCAAGGCCTTTGGTCCCGGTTGGTGCCACCAACCGGGACTGAAGGGGTGCATTGGTACCGGTTCGGGGCACCAACCGGGACCAATGCCCCCCTTTAGTCCCGGTTGGTGCCACCAACCGAGACCAAAGGCCTCTGCTTACCGCCCTTTGGGCTGCTGAAAAGAGACCTTTGGTCCCGGTTGGTGGCACGAACCGGGACCAAAGGGTGGCATTCGTCCCGGTTTGTGCCACAAACCGGGACCAGTGTGCTATGTATATAAGCAGGACTTAGTAGTTTCTCCAAAATCCATCACTTTCTTCTCCGCCCGACGCCCCCTGCTACCAAAGTGGAGATTGGTGATGGCCTTCGTGCTTCTTTCTGGGAGTCTTCCTGGCTTGGGGGGCTGAGGCCCAAAGATATTGCTCCCTGCATATTCTTGTTGTCCAAAAGAAAGAACTGCTCGGTCCAAAAGGCGATACAGAATAACTTTTGGGTCTCCCAAATTAACATCAGCCCGGGAATCTCCGTTCATCATCTAACTGAGTTCGTCAATCTATGGGAAAAGCTCTCCCCCATTCATCTCAACCCGGAGAGGATGGATACCATCTCCTGGAAGCTAACGAATGATGGCCAATACTCCGCTGCATCGGCATATGAGGTCCAGTTCCGGGGCTTAGTTGACACGGAGCTTGTGCAAACGGTCTGGAAGAATTGGGCTCCTCCAAAATGCAAGTTTTTCGCTTGGCTTGTCATCAACAACAGGGTTTGGACGGCAGATCGGCTACAGCGACGTGGATGGCCTAATTGCAACCTTTGCCCCCTTTGTAAACAAGTCCAAGAATCAGCGGCACATCTTCTCTTCCAATGCAGATACACAACTAGAGTTTGGGATTTGATCAAGGTTTGGCTTGGCCTTCATGACGTGAACCTCGTGGAGTGGGGTCACATGAATTCAGCTAAAGGCTGGTGGATCCTCAACGCGACCAGGAAGACGCAGTCCAGAAAGCCGCTCATCTCCCTCATGCTACTCGCTTCATGGGAGATTTGGAAGGAACGAAAAGCAAGGGTCTTCCACAACTTGGCGGTGCCGGTTGGTGTTATTGTTGCTAGGATCAAAGAAGAGTGTAATCTGTGGTGTCTCGCCGGAGCGAAGCATCTGTGTAATTCAATGCCACGAGAGTGATGCTTTGTAATTCGGCCGTTGGCCACAAACTCTAAACCTTCTTCCTTATTCAAAAAAAAATGTTGCATTCTGGAGCACATGCATGTAGATGTGAAATGACAAGCTTGTTAGGTAAATCTTTACATCGATTTTCCTTTTTTCTGTGAAGCAGCCGGTTCATAAACTAAAATCCAAAATGTTGCATCCTGGGTTATATGCACTCCAGAAGTGAAGTGCTTATTAAGTAAATCTGAACATATTCATGAATTCACACCAATCACAACCATGCTATGAGCTTTTCTACCCTAGCTTTCATGCTATTCATACATGACATTACTTAGTTCATCTGTATATATATTTTTAATCAAAGTTAAACCATTTTTTTAGGATGTAGATTTTGGATAAAATATATTTATTTTAATGATATGTCAGTTTTAGTATAGAAGCAAATTAATTCAAATAAGTGTTATCTACATGGTGGAATAACTAGCAGAAAAAAGTACAAAATATAACATGTGAATGACCCAAGGACGTGGATCACCATACAGATGAGAGTGCAATGATAAACTATGTGTCCATAGATCTCAAAAAAAAACTATGTGTCCATAGTTGTAAACTTTACAGGCAGTTCATAGTAGCAGAAAAGTAGGAAAACCCATTATCCTAACCATAACAAGGTCACAAAAACATTACGCCGAATAGAACATTTACAAACGCCTGCCAGAAAAGGATCTTAATCAAGCAATGGGTTAATATAATATGCTTCATATGGGACCTTAATCAAGCAGTGGATTAACACAAATCATCACCAACATTTGTACGGAAGTCATAGCAATAATTCTCAATTATTATTACAATAATCAGTCCGTAGCTGAAAAATCAAACACCACAGCACAACATCACACAGGCTGAAAATCACACACCACATCATCCCACACACCACACCACACCATCTAAGCAGCTTGAGCAGGCAGAGTGCTCATAGTCACACTGCCCAGGCGGAATGCACTCTCTTATTCATTTCTATCTTGCTCAAAGCTTGTAACATACATCATCTATGCAACCAGATGATGTATGCTTACTTTCATGTGCAATGCCTTAGTTGAGCAGAGCTGACCAAACCAATCAAATCAAATCAAACCAAACTGGTGGATGCACCACCACACCATGGCAATGCAGATCCACACTGTTGCAGAGGTGCTCCACCTCGGCAGGGCATACACAAATCACAAACCAAACCAACCAAAACAATGTGAAATAGGGAAAAAAACATGAAACCATACATCGCAGCAAAGACATCTGATGTCCAGGAAGCACCACGGGATGATAGGATCGGTGCTCGCGTAGAGATCGACCCACAGGAACTGATTACCTACGATGCAGCAAAAACAAATCGTCAATGAGATGATTGATTCACCACAGACACATAATATCAGAACTAGAATAGTGTAGATTGGACAGTAAATTATGTTAGCTGGCACTATAATGGAGTTATCGATGAAAGGAGAGATGGGCCATATGTATCTCACCTTAAAACTGTGCCTCTTGGCAGCTGGGCCTTGTAGTATGACGAGTGGCTATGCTCATAGAGTGAAGAGTGGTGGTTCGCCTCCACCCCATCCCACTCAAGGTTATCCCACCATTCCTTCTCGCAATCAACACTAGGAAGCTTCTCTTTGTTTCCGCTGACAGCGGGAAGGCACCTGAGGTTCCAGCAGCCCCTTATCTTGACAGTCTTCAAATTGGGCGCTGACATCCTGCCCCCACAAATGCACCGCAGGCTGGGAAGCTCATACAGGTGGATGCACCTTAGCTTGGGAAACTGTATAACTTTCTGCTCCTTTTGCTTAGGGTCCAAAGCGAAGACCTCCCTAAGATCTCCGCAACACACAATTTCCAGGATATCCAAGCAAGGCAAAGTGTCCACTGACTCGGACAAGGGAAGCACATGTATGAGCCTAGGGCAATAGTCCAGGTGCAACAGTACTATGTTTACAGAGGAAAACACACGCATTGCACTCCAATACCAGATGTAGCGTGCCTTCAGGAGTTGAGATGCCCAGAATGTGCTCAACTGATGACAGAAGCTATCACCCTCACTTTGTTGGGCAGTACGAAAGACAGTACGCAGCTTGGGGCACCTCTCGACTCGGCACCATTCAAGGCTCCTCCAGTATGAACCTTGTGGGCATGTGATGGAAGAGCTATCATGCACGTGAAGCATGCGAGCATTGTTAAATACAAAACGAGAGGGTGAATCAGCACTAATATTAATTCCTTCGATGTTGCTCTGTTGTTGCTGCAGTAATCCCCTCTTCATCCCCTGATTATCTTGTAAGTGAACATACAAGTCTTGGGCCGTTGGAGTAGGAATAGCTGGGCAATCCCACATCCAGCAGATTACACCTTCGTCGTTATCAGTGGCAGCTTGAGGTCGCTCTGAAAGAAGGCATCACTTGCATATAAATAATTATTAGGCTTGCGCAGACTCCGGATTCCTTGAGCAGCTTCACTGTCACCAACTGTAGCACTACTTGTAGGAGATGAACCCATTTCCATATATACATGAGTGTGCTAAAAAAATTTAACCTGTTCAAGCGACCTAAGGATCCTTTTATCCCTTGGAGATATGTACCATTTAAATTCAAAGGACGCATGTCGACTGTTGCCCAGTTCAATAGCAGTAGCAACATGAACAGATGATGATCCCACGGCTGCAATAGGGTCGCTGGGTTTTTCTTCCCAATTAGCTTGGCCATACTGAGTCAAAACTGGATAGTTTTGATCCTGATGCTATTAAGAACTTAGCTTCTGATTCTGATTCTGATACCGAAGAGGATGAGGATCTAAGAGAGGAAATATTGATGTTATCTTCTCTGTTTAAACCTAAAAGAAAGGTCTGCACTGGTGCATTCAGTGTTAAACCAAAGGTCCGCTGTAATGTTGGTAATGATACCTGATTATATAAAAAGTTTTTTTATGGCTGGTATTTTTTGGAATGCTAGAGGATTAGGGGAACCTGAAAAGAGAAGATTTCTCTCAGAAACTATCTCGGAGCATAAGCTAGAATTTGTTTGTATTCAGGAGACAAAAAAGAGCGCGTTCCCTGACCCCTGGCTGGCTGGGGTTAGCGGCCGTTTCACCTTTATTTGGCTTTGGCAGCCATCTGTTGGTGCTTCGGGTGGCTTGCTTATAGGGGTTAGAGAAGATTTATTTGAAGTAGATACTTGTGTAGCTAGTAAATACTTAACTAGGATGACTCTTATGGATAAGAGGACGGGTTTCAAATGGAATCTAGTCAATGTCTATGGAGCTGCTCACTCCCGAGACAAAGAAGAATTTTTGATTGATTTTGTGCATATGCTTGGGTGTAATGATCATCCTTTTGTTGTTGGAGGTGATTTTAATATCATTAGGAGGAGGAAAGATAGGAACAAGGTCAAGAAGCTTCCTAAATGGTCTTTTTTTTCAATTCTATTATTGAGCATTGGGGCCTGAAGGAGCTTGAGCTTTCTGGGCGAAATTTTACCTGGTCGAATAACCAGATTGATCCCCTTTTTGTTAAGTTGGATAGGATCTTAGTTAGCCCTGCTTGGGAGTTAAAATTTCCACTAGTTACTGTCAGGACACTGGTTAGAGGTGTCTCTGACCATGCAGCCTTGCTTATGCATAACGGGGTTAAAACCGTTACAACTAATAAACCTTTTCGTTTTGAATTATGTTTGTTTACCAGAGATGATCTTGCTGCTGTAGTTAATAAAATTTGGCATTCTAATGTGAATGGCAAGGATAATTTGGCCATCTGGATGCAGAAAATGAGGAATTTGAGAAGATGCCTGAAAGGCTGGAATCTCAATGTGGATGGGGCTTATAGGAAAAAGAGAAACACTCTAAGTTCTCAACTAGATGATCTTGATAGGAGATGTGAGCTAACTGGGTTATCAGTAGCTGACTATGAACTTAGGAAAGACCTTCAGCGTAGTTTGAGTAAGAT